>NW_017729031.1:81101754-81102213 GCF_001723915.1 Gavialis gangeticus
CGGCGGCCCCGATGTGGCACTTTCCGTCTCTCCCTCCTCTGCCGGCGGCGGCGGGAGGGACTCGCCCCCGAGAGAGGAAAGAGACGGTGTTAGTTGCGTTGAGTCATCCAGGCAGTGAGTGAGTGAGTCCCTTTTTTGGGGTTGTCCTTGCTCGCAGCGTGTGCGCGCATCGGCGTGTCTCCGTGCGCGCGCGCGCGCGTGTGTGTGTGTGTATGCGTGTGTGTGCGCGCGCGTGTGCCTGCCCCCCGCAGGTGGGAGACGCCCCCGCCCGCAGCCGGCGGGACTGGGAGGACCGGGCCGGTCTGGAGGGCACGATCCGCCTGGCAGACAGCAGCCCGCGGCTGCCCGGGGCCAGGACACCGACACTGGCACGGGCCGGGAGCGGCAGCAGCACAAAGGGCGGCAAGGAGGGGCCGGGGATCCCCCCAGGTCGAATATGACCCATCCACCACCACCCTC
>NW_017729031.1:81102805-81103124 GCF_001723915.1 Gavialis gangeticus
GGAGGAGGGTCCCGCGGGGCAGGCAGGGACGGGGCAGGCAGGAGACATCATCCGCTCCGGGACACTTTCGGCAGCGCCCAGAGGGCTGGCGGCGCAAGCCCCGCGGAGAGGAGCGGGAGCCCCGCGGGCCGCGCCGCGATACTTACTGCTCACAGCCGGCGTGTAAGCGGGCTGCGCGGGGCTCTGGCCATGGAGGAGCAGTAGCGAATCCAGGGTGGAAAGTTTTCCTCTGCCTCCTCCGACGCTCCCGGTCGCTCGCGCTCCCCTTCCCGCCCCGGCGCGGCCCCGCGCGGCCCGAGGCGGCAGGTCCGGGCTCCGG
>NW_017729031.1:81108124-81109558 GCF_001723915.1 Gavialis gangeticus
TCCTGGCCCCAGCCGGCGCAGTGCACTGCAGGGAGGAGCAGAGAGGCGAGGCCGGGGAGCTCCACCGCCGACGTCCCGGGACGGGGCAGGGGCAGGGGCAGAGGCAGCGACAGCCCCAGGGGCAGGGGCGGGCGCAGCAGGGCCCGTGGGCAGGACCGCGGGCCCTGGCGGGGCTGCCTGGCACCGTCCCGGCCCTTGGAGGGACGCGCCTTTGGGCTGCGCGAGAGCCTGCGCTGCGACTGCGGCCGCTTGCCCCCGAGCGCTGGGCAGAGGCGGCGGAGCCGTCCCGGCTCCCTGGGGCCGGGCGAGGAGCCGCAGCGGACCCTGAGCCGGGTAAGAGAGAAACTCGCTCCCCTCCGGCTCAGCGCCGCCCTGAGCCCCAGGATCCCCCGCCCGCGCAAGGCAGCAGCCCAGCTCCCACCTCCGGCCGAGGACCAGCTTCTCCCCGCGCCGGGGGAAGCCGCTATCCCCCGCCGGGCAGAGCGCACGAGCCTGGACTGACTGGGTGTCATTGCTGCCCCCGGGCCAGGAGGGGAGGGGAGGGGAGGTCGTATCTCCGCTTGAACTTGGGGGAATCCAGACAGACAGCGAAGATGTGGGGCGGGGGGTAGTGAAATCCTCTGCTAGTTCCGAGCAGCGACCCGGACAGGGAGGTCTCCTGAGTTGCTGGAGAAGGGCGGAAAGTCAGGACGGCCGAAAAGCACGGACTGTGGAGGAGTCCCGCGCAGAGCAGCCGCGGCCACGTCTCGTATCTGAAACCTTCACAGGCTTCTAAAGAGTCCTGGAAAGTTTGAAAAGCCAACTGCGTGCAATACCCGTTTCTCTTTAAAAAAGAATGGCCTGAAACTCTGCAGCAGGTCATCCAGGGAAGTTCAGATTTTCCTCAAGGTCCTGAATCACTCAATAATGGCATTTTATTCTTACCTTTGATGGTGAAGTACGAATTCCTCCGGATGGATGGGCAGAAAGTTAGAAGAATTGGTGATTTGGGACTTCAGTACTTCAGGGGAAAAATGCCAATGGTTTAGGCAGGATCTTCCCTGTCTGATTCGTCACTATTATTATATCTGATGATGTGGATGGATGGAGAGATTCAATCCAAGCCCATTAATGAGCTATTTTATAAACACCGCTGTCTGAAGATCTTCATTTACATTTTGTCAATGATCCTTTCCGTAAGATCAGAGACGAGTGGCAACAGCATAATTACAGGACTTTAGGAAACTAAGCTCCTATAAGAGAACACAACTGGATTGTTAATCGATTAATATTTTATTCAGTGTAAATATTTTATAAAGTTTTTAGGGAAACTATTGATTCTAAATTATTTAACCAGTCACAGGGGGCATTTGAATAATGCATACGATTAACTACATTTTTATATATATATATATATATATATATATATATATATATATCTCATTTGCTTTTTTT
>NW_017729031.1:81109782-81110781 GCF_001723915.1 Gavialis gangeticus
TATATCTCAGTTGCTTTTTTTGCTATGGATCCTTTGCGCTTTTGTCTTTTCTAGCTGCTTTAGTTTTCGTTTGTGCATTATTTACAGATGTGGGAGATCCGAATACACATAAGTCTCTTTATAGATAGAGAGCTGGAGATATCGATCTACTCGGAGAAAAAAACAAGGGCGTTTAGATTTAAAAAAAAAACAAACTTATTTTAACTTTGGCTTGATGATGATGAAAATCGTGGGACAAAAACGGCGGGGATTATTCTGCAACAGAGGGGGAAACTGACCCCATCGTTTTTCCGACCTGCTGGCCAGTAACTTTCGTTTTAAGTTGATTTCATTCAGCGAGATGTTGTGATCTCGGAGTTTATTTTTCTTTTACAATCCTTTTCTTCGCAATAAAAGCCTTTTCTGTTTCAAATTATATACGTTTCCCAGTACATCATTTTCTTACGTTGTCCTTATTTCGGCGGGGACAAAAAAAGAAAAAAGACGATTACTTCTCACCTCGTTTCATTATTTTTTGATGTTGTTAAATACAAAGGAGAAAGCCGGCCCCGGGTTTCTCCCCTTTGATAACCTCTGCTTTTTCATATTTATTTTTTTGTCAAACCAAATACGAGGGTTTGGTGCTGGTGGAGACCCTGGCGCGTGCCCAGTGGATGTGCTTATTAGTTCACGACAGTCCGGGTTCCCGGCGGTTTTGGAACCTTCCGGTGATCTGTTGCCAAAGAATTAACTGAACAGGGGAAAAAAATGAAAGCAACCCCTCGCAAAGGTTTGCTTTTAATTATCTGTCACGTCTAAAGCCAGAAGGCGCTGGAGCCGTTTGGGTTCAGTTCCCGCACAGCGCTGCACTGCCTCTGCCTGCAGCGCCGGGCCCGGCCTCGGCTGCAGCTGCCCCGCCGCGGGCTCCTGCCTCACCGCAGCCCAGAGCCTGCACCGCAAGCCCACTTCGCGCCTCCCCCCTCCCCGCCTGCCCCGCGGGCTCCTGGACAAGTGACAGCA
>NW_017729031.1:81120923-81121141 GCF_001723915.1 Gavialis gangeticus
CCGCCCCTGGGGCGCCGGGGTCCGCCTGGATCGGCTGCCCGTGCGGGCCTGGGCTGGGTCCCCCCCCGCTGCCCCTGCTCCGCACCCAAAGGGCCGTATCCCAGCACCCGCAAGAGCCAGGCCCCGCGGGTGCGGAGGTGGGGGGCTCAGGCGGGCGGCGGAGAGCAACCGCCCCCCCCCGCGCCCACACACACACACACACACACACACACACACAC
>NW_017729031.1:81126141-81126653 GCF_001723915.1 Gavialis gangeticus
CCCCTTGCTGCTGCAAGGAGCCCGCCCCGGGGGGAGATCGTCCTGCGCCCAGCTGCGGAGGCCGGCCCGGGCTGCGGGGCAGCGTCCCGCTGCTCTCCCGCGCCGGGGGGACTGGAGCAGGGACACCGCCCGCGCCCTCGCCTCGCCTCGAGCTGATGGCGCTTCTTGCACGCTTTGCCTTTTCCACCTTGTGGGGGGTCTACGCCGCCGCCTCTCCCCGGAGCGCGCTCTCAAACTTTGGTGGCTGCGGCTTTGAGGTCGGCTGTGGCCCCTCTCGTCCCGTCCCGTCCCGTCCAGCCCGACGTGACTTTCTCAATTAGAAAGAAAACGGCTTCCTCGGCCGGGCGCGGGCCCAGCGCCCCCCACCCGCGGGCAGGAAGGAGCGGCCGCGGCCTCCTGGCCCGACTTCCCGCCTGCAGAAGCTCAGGCCGGCGGGGAGCCGCCCGCTGCGACCAAGCGCTGAGCAAACGAAATGCGGGCCGGGCCTGGGCCGTGCGGGCGGCGGAGCCGCG
>NW_017729031.1:81131653-81132121 GCF_001723915.1 Gavialis gangeticus
CAACACCCCGCGGGGCCTCCCCCGCCAGCCAGCAGCTGGCGATGGCTCCTGCGGACAAGGAGATCAGCACCGCGAGCCCAGCACACGCGACCCCCCCCGGGGACCCAGCCCAGCCGGGCAGGCGGCGTCAGGAAACGGAAGGAGCTGGATGAAGGGACGCTAGAAAGGCGCGGCCTGCCCCCGCCCAGGGCCCCGCACTGCCCCGCACTGCCCCGCAGCCTCCTGCCCCGGCTCTGCGGAGAGGAAAGGGGCAGGCCGGGGGGCTCCTCGCTCGGACCCGCACCGGGGGTTGTGTGGCCCCGCGGTGGCCGCCAGCCCTCGGACTCGTGGGAACCCGCAACAATCCCAGGGAGGGACCCGCGCCGCCCCGCGCCCCGCTCTCTAGTGCGGGGCTGGCGGGGCCGCCCTGCGGGGGGCTCAGCAGGGCCGGGCCCAGCGCTGCGCTCCTCGACGCCCCGCGCCCGCCAG
>NW_017729031.1:81132703-81133019 GCF_001723915.1 Gavialis gangeticus
CCCCTGCCCCGCTCCCGCCAGAAGAGTTAGAGCCTCGGATCGCACGAGGGGAGGAATACTCGGCTCGGCCCTTTTGGCTTTGACCATGTATAGTGCGTGTGTGTACGTCCGTGTGTGTGTACATACACCCCCACCCCCCACCACACACACACGTATGTATATGTATATGCATATGTTATGTGTGTGTGATCCATATTACGCACACACATACACATACATTAGAAACGTGTTTCCAATTTGTCGTTGCAAGGACCTCGAAGCAAGTGCAGGGAGAGACCTGCGGGGCTCCCACGCAGCCCCAGGAGCGCCCGCAGGC
>NW_017729031.1:81133029-81133521 GCF_001723915.1 Gavialis gangeticus
CGGGGAGCGGGGCAGCGGCCCTGAGCAGGTCCCGGGCAGGCAGGGAAGCGATCCACGCCACGGCCCGGCTCCCGCCCTCCGCCCCTCGCCCGAGCGCCCAGCGGGAGCAGGAGCAGAGGGCAGCCGGCCTGGCAGCGAGCCGGTGCCCGACCCGCGCTCGCTGCCCTTCCGCAGGGGCGGGGGAAGGCGCGGGAAGGTGACCGCCGCCCAGACTGAGTTTCCTCTTCTGCTCCGAAACCTCGCCCTGCCTCCTGGACTGGGGCCGCGCGACTTCATCGTGCGGGTGCCACGCGTCGGCTCGGCATGTGCGCACCGTACGCGCACAGCATGTCTGTACACAGCCAGGCACCGCGCGGACACGCATCGCGCGCTCCCGGCCCTGCCCTTGTCTCCTTCGCGCCTCGCAGCCCCGGTGCCAGTGGGATCCCAGGGCTCATTTGTCATCCTCTTTTTGTGCGGGGCTCGCGAGCCGCCAAACCGCCCCGCCACTTC
>NW_017729031.1:81133590-81135515 GCF_001723915.1 Gavialis gangeticus
GCCGCGGGAGCGAGGGGCACGGCCAGGCCGGGGCCCTGGCAGCGCGGGGCTGTGCCAGCTCGCGGGACCCGGCCCCCAAGGCACTGTCCCAGGGGGCTAGTTCTTGTAGGAACTCCCCTGGCAGAAATGGCACAGGGACCTGGGGCGCAGCAGCCTTTCTAGGACAGGAGGATGGCTTTTCTGAGCGGGCAAAAGGAGAGATCCCCCTGAGCTGCGAGGGGCTTCATTTCCCCGACTTCCCCCTTCGGGAGGAGGGGTCCCAGCCAGCCTCACCCCCCGCTTCCCCTCCCTCGCCCTAACCTCGCCAGGCTCTCTGCGCTTTGTCAGCACACTGGAGTATTTGACATTCACAATTACCTGCAAATACTCCGATGGCTTTGTATATGAAACGCTTTTTTAGCCTTAAGGCTGGAATCTGGGGAGTTTCATGGCGGGGAGAAACTGTAAACACGGCTGCAACTTTATTGTAGGAGCCTGCAACTTGCCGCGCTCCGCGCTCACTTGCTGCTGACAACCCAGCCCGACCCCGGGAAAGCCGAGCCTTGGAGAGGGATGCTCTGCAATCCCGCTCCCCTCCTGTGAGCTCTGGAAAGGCAACATCTAAATACTCAATTTAAAAAAAAAGTACTGGGGCTAAAAGAGCGATATCCTATTATTAACGAAGAGAAAGGAGAGAGAGTGTAAAATAGAAGCGGATCGAGAGTGGATGGACAGATCAGGCAGAAAAAGCACCTCGCGGAGGGGGGGAGCTGAGTGACAGGAGGATTAAAAATGCACCGTTCAAAATGCGCCCGAGATGGCAAGGGGCCACTCGGAACTCAACGGCATCGCGGGGACGTGACAGTCAAATCTCTCTAAATTTATTCCAGCCTCTCTGTTCTGCCTGCCCAGCATCCAAGTGAGCAGCGTGAAATTACCTGCCTGCTTCTCATTGCCTCCTCCAAAGCCAAGGAGGACTTCGCCTTATTAGCGAGGTGGCAGCTCGGGGCGAGCGCGTCTCCAGCGCTAGTCACATGCTGCCGCAGCAGTAGGGCTGCTCTGCCCCCCGAGCTATCTCGTGTGTGCAACAACTTGCGGCTTCCGCTGTTCTCTGCGAGGGAGCCCTCTCCCTGGGCCAACCCGAGCCCCTGCGGCTCTACACACCTGCTCGGTGCCGCATGATCATTTCTGCCCCGAGAGGGAAATCCGTGCATCTCTCCTGGATCAGATTCACCGGGTGAATCTGAGGGGGTCGCATCGTCCCCGGCTGCAGAAAAGGCAGCGAGCCAGGCGCTCATCTGTGCCTGGCCGCGCGGATGATGCGACTCCGCTAAAGAAAAGTGCGGATCGTTTCGCAACTTCCCCTGCCCCGAGGGCAGCGCTGCCCCTTGGCGACCTGGAGCACAGGTCTCGGGAGCGCCGTGCCCGGGGGACGAGGACCAGCCCGCCTGCGTCTGAACCAAACCAGCAGCGCCGCGGTCCCGTGTCCCCGGGCTTGGGCGGGACGGGCGGACAAGGTGAGCGTGCGAAGATCGCCACGCCGAGGGCCCCACCGCGGCTCCGGCCTCCGCCGAGCTTGCTTGCGGACCCCTTCCCTTCTTTCAAAGGAAAGCGCTTCGTTTGGGGGCCCGATCCACCTCTCCCGGCGCAGGGGGAAGGCCGCCGCGTGCCTGGCCTTGGTCCTATCACAGCGGGAACCGCAGCAGCGCGGGGTCGCGGCAGGGAAAGGCCCCCCGCGGCCGCTGCGCTAAGTGCCCTGTCGCCGCCGAGCGCACTAAGCCCCGCAGCATTTCCTCTGCCGCACTGCCTCTGACATAAAGGCATATGCACAGGTCTCTCCCTTGCCCCCGATCCCGCTGCCATTGCCTTCAGCGAGAGCCCGGCCGCCGAGAGGCGTGGGAGCAGGCCGAGGGCGGCGCAGGATCAGGCCTCCCCGCCCCCGCTCG
>NW_017729031.1:81135977-81143133 GCF_001723915.1 Gavialis gangeticus
CGTGCGGCGCTCCGCGGGCGGGGGCACACCCAGCGCTCAGCCTTGCGCGCCCCGCCGCCCCCGGGCAGTGGCGGGGCCTTTTGGACGTGCACGTGGAGGAATCGCGCGGCCCTTCCCCGACAACCCCCGGGGATCCGCGCCCGGCAACATCTGCCCTCGGCTTTGCAGCAGCCGGATCGATGCTGGCAGGCCGGCCGGCCGCAAGTGCCGGAGTAAAAATAGAGCGCAGACTTCCTCGGCCGCCTCCCCCTGCCTCCAGATGTGCGAGCCCGGCTCCCACGGGCCGCCTAGGCTCGGCTGCTTCCCGGGCACGAGGGGGCGGGGCGGGGCGGGGAGGGGAGGGGCGGGGCTGGTCAGGCTTTACCTCTTGGCGGTTGGGCTGCCGCCAGGCGCGGCCTGGTCCGGCCGCCTCGCCCAGTCACTACCTGACGGCATCCTCTAGCGCGGGGCTCGCCTCGAGTCAAGCCCGGGAGCTGCGGGCCTGGAGAGAGCTGGCCTGGGGCGAAGACACAGTTGCTCTCATCCTTCCTCCCCTGCCCTGCTTTTACCACAGGCCGGGCCGAGCTGCTCAACAGTACCAGGCCCCCTTCACTCCCTACGGCAAACACAATGGCCCTGTGTGAAATAATTGCGTTGTCAAATAACGTCCAGGAAAGGCCAGCACTCTGGTGTCCCCAAGTGAAAAACTACCGGGTCCCTCCAGCTGACGGCTGTTACAGGCAGTAAAGAAGAGGGAAGGCTCCAGGCACTAACTCCCTGCTTTCTCCTCCACCCCCGCCATGCAAGCCAGACATTGCTTTTATTACGGCCTTGGATGTTTTTCAGTTTGGAAAAAGAAAGAAAGGAAAGGAAGTCTGAGGTCTATTTTTATTCATATATTTTCGATTAAGTCAATTAAGTAACCCGCACCCTGTAGCAGCTCCTCCCTTTTAACAGTTTCCTTATTTCTGCAAAGCTAGTTTACTAACTGCAGCTAAAACTGGCTTCCTGATTCCTTAAACAAATTAGAAACAACAGCTAATAAAGGAGCAAAATATGAGGGTGGCTGCATGGGAGACTAAGCAACTGCCAGGCTCACATTTCTCTTTCCTTCTTTTATAACTGAAGGGAACTGCACAGCTCATTTCCCCATAATCCTGAAACTTAGGGCCCAGTGCCACTGCTCCTATTTGCAGCAACGCTGGTGCTCTGCTTAAGAGAAAACAGCAGGATAAGTCCCTTAACTGCTGCTCAGCAAGGCAGTGGTTCTCAGACTACAGTCTGTAGGCAAATAGTAGCTGTCCCTGAGGTTCTGCAAGAGCCTTGGGATAAAACTCTGGGCTAGGACTCAAGGGATCTCAGCTTAACTTCCTGTTGGCTACGGGCCTCCTGTGTGTTTTGGGATCCGTCTCTTGCACTGTTGTGCCTCAAACTGCCATCTCGAATCAGAGCTGCACAACAGAACATCCAGGTTACAGGTCCACTGAGGAACACTTCCTCCTTGCAGGCATTTGCACAATGCCCATGAATGGTGTTAAGTGGTGGAGCACCTGCTACAGGTACATTTTTTTTTTTTTTACTGATCCTGATAACCTTTGAGATACCATTGGGTTGTCCATGACATTTAAGCCAGTGTCCTAGCTGAATTGCACCCTGCCTAGCTAATATTTTACAGTCTGCATAACTAAATTCCCCATACACTTTCAATAAGGAAATGGTATTTTTCACTTCTTGTCTTAAACTGCAGTACAGTGCTACTGTGCAGTGTTAAACTGTGGCGATCTTTCACCTCAGCTGCTCCTGCTTTTCAGTGATAGATGAAGTGAGCGCTGTGCGCAATTTGTATTTCAGTTTAGGGTCACACTTCTATACCCCTGCTTAGAAGTCAACGGGAGTTCCCTTTATGGAGCAGCTAAAGGATCGTAAATTTGTAAAGCAATCTGCCATGTTTTAGGATGAAAGACCAATGTAAGATAATTAGTTAAGATTGTGTATGGTGTAGTCCTTTCATATATGTTAAATGGACACGAGTTACTGTCACCACTGGCATGCTGTTCTTTTGCTGTTCTCCTGAGGTCACTGCTAGAAATAGTGCCAGTATTTCCTAAAGGTTTCTGATGTCAGTTCATTTTATGCAATTTCAATTGTGCACTCTCTTGCTCTGGGAAAAGGAGGAGTTGTTTCAAGAAAACGACGTGCCTCTTCACTGCTTTTGTACAGATTTTTTTTAAAAAAATTAAAAATAGGCTCTTTTTTTTAAAAGAACATCTTTTCAAAACACCACAATGAGCATATGTAGGAGAAAAAACCCTCATTATGAAAGAAAAATTACTTTGGACAAGTTTTGAATTTCAAACACAGTCTTTGTTTACATCTGGCTGACAAAATGCCTCTCACATTCTCTGAAAGGTGATTATATTAGTCAGTGGGCTGTTTTAGCAGTTTCACATTGCATAGCACTAAATGTATACAGGCATGCATCTATCAATTTCCCTCACTGTGGTCATAGTTTCCTGAGCTTTTACTCTGCTAATTTTCATCTCTGCTAAATTTAAGCAATTCCTTCTTATCCCCAAAACTAAAAAAAAAGACTCACTCACTACACAGAACTTCTCAGACTTCAGCAAGGCTACAGAACCCTTTCAAAAAGACCTGATCTGGACTGACACTTTCTTTCAATTACCATTTCTAGAGTTTTTTGGGAAACTGTTTTCCTGTCCCCAATTTCCAAGATATTTTTAAAAATTCTGTCACAAATCAGGACAAAAAAATGAAATGTGTTTTAAACCAGGTTTCTTAAACATATGTTGAGCCAAAAAAAGTAAACAGCATTCAATTAGGTTAGTCAATATATTTCATTTTGATAATTCCAAAATGTACTCTTTTAACTTCAGCCCTTGTACTAGAATCAACTACATCTTTGAAATAAAAAGTCATTTGAAAATGCAGAAGCGGAGGGGTTTTTTTATTTGAAATGTCAATATGAAAGATTATGACACTTTTTTTGCAAAGCTTTTTGAAGAAACTGTTTAAAGTTTACATTTTGGCAAGTTTTCCTATTATCTGATTTAAAAAAAAAAGTTCTCTCTAAACATTCCTAACTGACTTTTCCTTTCTTCTCTTTTTCTCCTGATACACCCACTGGACTCAGGATTCATTTCACAGAGCAGCAGAAGCTTTTTAGGTCCTGAGCTTCTGTGGTTTTTAAAGAAGCAAGCTTAGGGAAATATTTAATACTCATGAAAAATGTTGATTAAACTATTTAGTCTATTTTAAAAAAGCATTAAACATGGACAGCAAGACTATGTTCCTCCCCCAGTCACAGGGACCATGAATCTGTAGTACTTTTTGGCTGGACCTTTTAATATTAAGCCCCTTTGGTCTGTGTTGTCTAGAAAGGGTAGGCAATGCTATTTAGAAGACAATGTAATCTAATCATTTTACTCTGTGGTGTTCAGAGTAAAAAATATTAATTTCTTAATCTTAAACATGCTGCTTCCTCTCCATGTCTCAGTGAATATAAATGACTATTTGTAATGTACTCAGTCAAAATGAGATTTTGGATGAGACGCATTACAGAAGTAGAAAGTGTTGTTTCCAGTGGCACACAAATTAATGAAGACTTGCATCTGCACAAGAAAGTTTACAAAAGATATTTGTGCAGGTGCTGTAACTAGTAAGTGGGTTTAGATACCATAGTTGCAAGAATGCCAGAAGCCATAAGACCCTGCCCTATACCAGGAAAGCCACCACTACTAGTGCTGGGAATTTGTTGTAGATGAAATTCAAGAGTGGTAGGAGGTGGTTTCCTAGACAGTTAATACAACAAACATGGTTTGCTAGCTATGTTTTATGGCCCCACTGGCCTAGCCCTTAAGAAGTGGGGCAGCAAGCCCCCCCAGAAATTCAGTAATAGCAGTGGCACTTGAACCAAAAGTTAAATTGCTCTAGGAAAAGAGTGGAGCCAAACCACAAAGAAAACAGGTTTTAGCCATCATTCTTACCTTCCTGAATTGTGCCTCTTTTCTTCAACTTGTATTCTATTTACCTATTTATTCTCTGTTTCATACCCACTGGGATCTTAGCAGAGTGTATAAAATTCCTTGGATGAAGTGAATTAACAGCCAGCAGAGGGTGACAACTTTCAATTACTTTGACTACTGGCTCATAAGGTGGAAGTCTCAGTAAGCTTTCCCATCCCTGTGGCTTATCCTTTTTTACTTTCTTGACAGTGACAAAAGTGCACACACACACAGAGCTCATGCCCATGGAGATCTTCTAATATCTCCATTGATCTATTAGAGAAAAGGTACCACTCATACACAATGCCATTTTAAAACAGCTGTACATTCCCCATTACCTAGTAAACTCATAAAGGACCTAATCTAATGCCTATTAAAGTCAATGGGATTGGCTTACAATGTTTTTGGTTCAGGCTAGAAGTGATGCCTTGTCTGTGGAAAGGATCCCTCTAGGGCAAGTAGGCGCAAATTAGGAATGTGGAGTTTATTAAAATCCATCACATCCTCCTTGGTGTTGAGCAGAGGTATGACTATGGGTCTTCAAAACATAGAGGTAAACATGGAAGGAGCAAAGTGTTTTCAGTTTTAAGTGGGATTTTTTATTAGATGCTTGCATTTTGGATTGTGATAATATAGATAACAGGAGGAACATTCAAGTTGGCACCAACAATACCACAAAGCTTTAGGTTATTGTCCAGTTAAGGACTGCCTTGTATCTCATCCTTTAGTTTACCCTGCAGCTGGGGATTCTGTAATAAAGTAATTTTATAGCCTCTCTCTAAAACCTGTCCTGAGTCTTTACCATAATGTCTGTAGTGTGACTGAAAATCTCTGAAAAAGTTCATGATACTCAGAAGACCAAGTTCTGTGCTGACTCAGATCCTGTCAGTTGCATTAAAGTAAAAAGGATGGCATGGGGCAAACTTCAGTGTAGATTCAGCCCTGTTGGTACTGCAGAATATTATCCAAAAATGCTTGTGTTGTAGTATTTGTACCAAACTACTGAAGATGGAGGCAAACGTAACAAGCGTCTCAGGTAGACACAGGCCTCTTCAGAATTCCCATAAAATGACTGAAAGCAGAACTGTGTTCTGTGTTAATGCAGCAATATAGCTCTCCACCTCCCTGTAACACCACACCCCAGCCAATATATAACATCTCAGTGCACAGTATAAATTCTGCTTGTTTTTACATTTGAGAAAAAAGCATGACTTACAATTCACACATCTGTTTCCTTAATGATTTCAGACTACTTTTATGGTGATCTGGTAAGGATTAGGACCTTCTCCCTCCCTTTCCTGTCAGGACCTAGAACTGCAATGGACTTTCTACATCCCTGCATCAAGTCCCCTCCTACAGTAGGCAACCGTGCATATAATCCTTTTTTATGAACTGATTAAAACTAGTTAGAAAACAGCACTGGAGAGAAACCTATTAGGCAACTGTACAAGAACCTTACTCCTTTAAGGGTGAAACTGTAGCTTGATTCAAATCAATCCCAGAACTCCCATCATCTTCAATGGTACCAGGATCTCATCCTAAATACTTAGGGCCAGATCCTCAGCCCAGCCCTATTCAAGTTAATAGAGTGATTGCGATTTACACTTGCTGAGCATCTAATGTTGTGAACAGGAAACACAGCATTTGTTTGTCATCCCCTTGTTCTTGCTTTACACTCAAGCTCAACAGCATTGAAGTCAATAGCATTAATTGATTTTAAAATTGGTGCAAGTGAGATCAGACTGAAGCAAAAAGGGAAAATATCATTGAAGAAAAAATATGAACAAAAAAGCATTGGTGTCCTTACAGCTGTTGAAGTTTCATTAGCTTTGGAAATGCATCCAAGGCCTGCTTCTGAATCTTGATTTTGCCTGCCATGTGGGAAGGGAAACATAACTTGACTCTGCATCAGCTTTTGCTGTTCATGGCAAATGATCATAGAGAGTCCATCTAGTACACAGCAGCAGGACAGAAAGAAGCTGGAGGGGAAGAGAGAGACAGAGACTGGAATGACTCTAATGATATACGCATGTTAAAGTGTACCAGGTGAAAGAGAAACGTGCAGGTGACACGTGAAATTTGTGCAGTGATTTGAGGGCAGAGTTTACTGATTGCACTTCCAATTGTGAAAATCCAGTGTTGGCATAATGAGAAACACACCTTTGTGTGCCTACCTCTGGAATGAGCCCTAGTGCAGAATGGACTTTGGACTGGGCCATCATAAGAACGTAAAGTGTGAGTAACCTGTGCTCTCCCAAACTACTTATTGTGGTAAATGGTACAATATTACTTTTAAAAAAATAGGAGATTTTTTGTTGTTGTTCTGGTTTGTCTTTTTTATGTTAACTTCTAAAAACATGAGAAATGTTTAAGAGGAATAAGAAATATTCTCTTTAGAAAAATAGTTTCTAAAGAACCAGAAAAACACGAAGAAAGATGTTTCTTCTAAAATGTGCTCTCTCTCTCCAGATGTTGCAAAAGCAAATAGAATTCAGGTGAATTTTACACATACACACACATTTATATTGATATATTTATTAATTAAGGGCAGATCCTTTACTGGCACAAGTCAGCATAGCTCCATGGAAGGCAGCAGATTCATACCTGCTGAGGATTTGTCCCAATAACTTTACAAGAGATCCCAGCCTCAGGAATAGAGAGCTGAACACAATGCCAGGACAGGAGGCTGTCTTACCAGTTGCTGGTTTGTACTCTGTAGGATTTCACTGGAACAGAAACTGTCCTGAAAGATGTAGTGATGTCATTTGGTATTTGTGAGTTTCCACGAGTAGACTCTTATTCAAATCGATCAATGTATAGTGGAGCAAGCAATTGTGCTGCTTAGGCTTTAAAAGATGCTGTTTGAACACTGCCTTGACATCCTGTGGACATGAGTTCCAGCCTACTTTTTGCCCCAGTTTTCTTTGTGACCCCAGGCAAATCTCTTGGGTGGGATTTTCAACGGGGGGAGGGGGGTGGGGGAAGAGACTCAGGAGCAAAGTCCATGAAATCACAATTTGAGTAGGTCCTTACTGACTAGACTATGACCAGTTTCACAGGCTATAGACTGCAAACCTCTATCTCCAAAGCAAAGAGGAGATTAGAAACTTGTATTTAAAAAAAGTTGCATTTTCTCCAGAGCCAGTGGTCTTGTC
>NW_017729031.1:81148133-81201138 GCF_001723915.1 Gavialis gangeticus
TTTGTGACCCCAGGCAAATCTCTTGGGTGGGATTTTCAACGGGGGGAGGGGGGTGGGGGAAGAGACTCAGGAGCAAATGTTTGATCAAATTTCAGTGGGACTTGTCCTCTTAAGGCCAAGCATCTCTGAAAAACTACCCTTTTGACTTGTGTCTCAATTTCTCCATCTGAAAAACCAGCCTCCTTTTCTTCTTGACCTCAGAGGGATGTTGCAAGGATACAGTTGTTTATATTTGTAAAACATTTTAATACTGTACCTGCTAATGGCAGAGCCTGTGTCTTCTTCCCTGAGTGAGGAGGGTCACAGAGGGAACAGGAATATAACATTTGCATCAAGGTTGTACAAACGGTTCAGAACAGCTCCCACAACTCCTCATCCATTTTTCAGTACATCTCCCTGCCTTTCAGCTGGGGAAAGTGAGGCAAGGAGCCTCCATTTAATACTTTATATGCAAGTCTACATAGCCAGTCACTGGTATATCCCCCTGTTATGCTTGATTCCCAGTGCTGTGCATTCTTTCAGACCACACTGCCTCTCACTCTGGGAAAACGTTGCCAGAATTCAGCCTTACGGATATGAATTTGGTTTTGGATTCTTCCACAAACTTTCCATATTTAGAATAATTTTGAACTGTCTGTTGGGACACAAATATTTGGATTACACATATTGTGGATCTTTTAATAGTAACATCAAGAAATACACTTGGAAAATGATATGCATTATATATTTATACTCTCAAATTCAGGGCACCCAAAACATTATTTGGCTGTCAGCTGGTTTGCATTGGTAATCAACTAAGTCTGTAGATGAAGCTTCATAAACACAATCCAATTCAGCTTCTGTCGAGAAATCAACAGTAAAACTCCCATTGATTTCTGTGGCATCAAGATCAGGTTTATACCCCTTGCTGTGATTTAGCTAAGAGCTAGGATATGCTAACTTTTTAAAACTCAAAGATCAGTGATTAAGGCATTTTAAAAGACAATTTACCAAAAGTTTAACCACACTTAACAAATAAATATAGTCACATTTAAAAGTGTGTTATACCCCAACCAATGTTGAATAAAGCTTCTGATTATTCTCTCCTTTTTTTCCTCGGATTATTAATGTAAAAGATCTTATTCAATGCTGGGAACTCACCTCCTCCTGCAATTTGGCCTTATCAAATCATATAAAGCTCAGCTTAATCTTTCTCCCCTTATTTGTGTGCTCCTAACACATCTTTCCCGGGATTGTGCAGCTCATACCTTAACTCATTTTGCTCTCCTGGAGAGCTACTTGTACCTCCTTTAGACCTAGAGTTAAGGAGATGCCAGTCTGTATATCACTAGAAGTGCTTAACCCCGTTTCTGAGGCATAAGCAATACCAATTAGTAGCCATATAAATTACAAGCAAACATTTCCCTTACATTTCCCTAGCCAGAGATGTATTAATTCTTGCCTCTTCATCATAAGTTCCAAACAGAAAGCACAGAGATAAAATAAATGAAATTATCAATTGCCATTATCACAGAAGTCTAGTCTGACTCAAATCTTAAGTAATAAAAATGTAATGCCCTAACAGTAAAGAAACTCAGCCTTGTTCCCCAGAATATTTAATAACCTAAAAAATATTTAGCTATGAGTAAATTCAGACAGGCAAGTGAATGGGCTAAGAGCCAGTCCTGGGACTCAGTGGTTTAGGTAACTTTACACTGATAAAACAGTAAGTCTCACACAATGTTGACCCTATAACAGATATAGAAAACTCTGCTCTACAAAGACACCCAAACTGCAATAAATGTCCCTCCCTTTCCAAAGTCCATGTTAGAGATGATGGGTTAGACATCTGTCATGTGTGTGAACCAGACCATGCTGTGACTCAGAACAAGCCCAATGGCATTTTCTGGGTTCCCTTTGCTGCCATTTCATCCTGACAATGCAAGACTATCTTTTTTGTGATTTGTTCTTTTTGCAGACCTACTTACTGCCTTAGGGTTTAGAGACACTGGGTTTAAACAGGTGGCTATAATTAATTATTCAAAATGATTTGCAAGAATTTGGATTTTTTTTCTTACTGACAATGCAATACTAAGTAGCATGTTACAAAAATAAGGCAAGTGCATGCTGTTTGGTATAATTCCAGTTTTTTAAAAAAAACCAAAAAACATGGCTTCAACTCCTTCTGGAGTTTCTGTAGGTTGGCATTCTCTGTGAGAACTTTTTCTTGAAATTGTTTTGGTTTTATGGTAGTTGTGTACTGACAGAATGATGTGTGCTTAAATGGTTTCATATGAAAAGAGGAAGCTTACTTACCTCTAGGAAAGTCAAACCATAAGTATCTCTAATTTCTTATTTCATATACATATACACCATGCTCCCAGCCTAACTCCCTCTTACCCTCCAATACCCATGACTGCAGCATGTCCTCAGCTAAAAGTCAGCAATTGGTGGAGAAGGTGGAAAATGGCCATCCAGGAGACTTCTGCAGACTCATTTTAAGTCAGTGTCAGACAACAGCTAAGGATTGTATGAGTTAGTATATTAAGAGGCAGCCATATGAAAACACTAGAAGAGGATTTTCATGAAAGTGTTTAAAAAAAAAGTCTATGGTAATCCGATTATTGAACTCACTAGAAAAACTTACTAATTTGATCATTTAGTAAAAAATAATCATTTTTTTAATTAAATAGTGGTCTGGATTCTTGTGGGAAATGGGCACCAAGCAATTCTTGTTGCAGAAGGGTATTCTCTGAAAGTGAAAAAACTTATCCTTTTTTGTTTTAAATTTAAAAAAAAAATTCCATTCCATTTAAAATTTGGCTTAAATTTCAGAAGGCTTAAAAAGGAGTTTAAACCACCCCCCCCATGAAATAAAAACCATTGAAACACTTTAGGTTACCCCCATATTTGTTTTGTTTTGTTTTCTGTTTCAACAAAAAAAACCCAAAAATTCTGTTTTGGATTTATAAATAATGGCCAAACTGCAAAATGAATTACCAAGCTATAGTCTAAGCATTACTGTATTCTGAAAGAAAGATGCATCCTACAAGTTGTCACAGTATGGAACAGTGCAATATAATGAGATGAGATACAGCGTACACACCTAGGAATGCAAGTTGAATGCCTTTCTCCAATGGAAGGATTGCCATGTCACCCAGCCCTACCCACAGGGGCTTCTAAATCAGCACAGAATTTGATCTTTGACACTGAAGGCACCTGAACTTCAAGAGGTTCAGTACAGATGACATACAACTTGTAAGACTAGAGCAGGAATGAGCGGAACACCCATCTAGGTGCTACTCTGCCATGCAATAAGGCTGTTTGCAGACATTAAAATTTTTTTTAACACTGCACTTTACCAGAAGCAGCAGCATATTACTATAAACTGGGTCTGCAGCATCTATAAAGATTGGGTGCTTCAGTGGGGCTTTTTGGCACTTTTAGCTAAAGCTGATTCAATCAACTATTAGATAAAATTGCAAAAAAAACTCCACTAAAGCACCTGATCTTTACAGATGTCAGGTGAGCCGGGTTGAAATAACACACTGCCTTTTCTAGGCATGCATGGGGCTCAACCCCGGAACATGCCAAGTTTAAAGTGCCAGGGTTTTGTTTCCTGGGGGGTGGGGAGTGGGAGGGTGGCATTGTTTTTAACATCTGCAAGCGTGCTGTTTTGAAAGCCTGGTAGGAAATCCTAGCCCTACTGAAATCGATGGGAGATTTGCTATTCATTTCAATGGAGTCAAGATTTTGTCCCAGGCAAGGGGAAAACTGCAGAAGTTGCAATATATATTTTTCCACTCTAGATGAGAAATCTCACAGGAAGTTGCCCTGAATGGCAGATGCATTATTATCCGTGTCACAGGATACCACCTCCAGGGGTGGCTGTAAAGCCCCAGGAGACCAAAAAAAAAAAAAAAAGTACTTTACCCTGCTGGATGGGCAGTCCTCGCCCACCACATCTTGATGTTAATTGCCCATTAAAATATGGGAGCTGCCCTGACCACTAGCTCCAAGCCTTATGTGGTCCAAGCCTTATGGGCGAATTGCATGGCTGTTCCTCTCCTACACCACATCCAAGCCTCACAAATGTTATCCTCATCGATGTTCTCTCATTACACACACAACCCCTCCCTGGGCTGCCAGACCCCCTCAGTCTCTCTCACCCCCTTTCTGGGCTGCCAGACCCCTTAGTCTTTCACTCAGTCCCTTATCTGGGTTCTCAGACCCTTCTGGTTCCACTCTGTCCCCAGCTCCCTGCTGGGCCTCCAGATAGGGTGACCATCTGTCCCTAACTGGATGGGACAGTCCCAAAATGGGAACATCAAGTCCCAGTCCCAGGCTGAAAGACTCTGGGACAGCATTTGGGATCCCATGCCTCTCAGGCTGAAGCCATACATGGATCTTTGGCCTATCCATTCCAAGACCCTGGCCACGCCTTGGACCAGTTGAGACCTCCAGGCTCTGGCAGTCTCTACAGTTGTCCCTCCTGGACCTTTTGACCCCCTTGGGCCCTGTTCCCATGCGGGCTAGTTGAGATTCCATGGGTCAATCTCTTGCTGCAAGACCTTGCTCACCCATGGGTCCACTTGCTCAACTAACAACTTCCTTCTGCAGGCTCAAGCCCCCACTTTTCCCTGGGCTCCAATTCACTTGTCACTGGACCCTTAGGCTTACCGGCTCTCTAGCCCTGCTGGTAATTTCCCTGGCTGTGGTCCCTCTACGTGGCTCCCTCCTGGGCTCTAGGACCACTAGAAACCTCCTTTCTGTGCTTGTCTCTCAAGGTGTGCTCCCCTAGCATTCCCCCACCAAAGAGTGGCCCACAGGGCAGTGAGGGCTAGGGATTCTGGGCACCCCATACTTCTCTCGGGTTTGCCACCAGTGGCACTTTCTAAGGGCTACCCTGCCACAAGTAGCCCCACTACTGTGACCACAAACCTCAGTAGGGTGCATTTTTCCTGGGACCCAGGACCCACCTCCAGACTATCCTGCCTTGGAGAGCCTGATATTACATGCCCATCCTGGGCCATGGGTTTCCAGGCCCGTTTCTTGGCCCTCTTGGGCTACAGACCTCCAGGCCACTTAGCCCCCCCAACTCAGTCTCACCTCCAGACCCTTTGGCCCCAGGTCTCTCCAGGCTCCTGCACTCAGCCCCTCAATATGTCCTATGCACACAGCCCCTCTCTCTCTGGGCTCACCTGGACCTCTTAATAGGTCCCCTACTATCAGCTTCACTCTTCTGGGCTCTTCACCCCTCCTTGGGTCCTTAGGAACCTCCTCCACCCCTTTAGTTCCTTCCCAAACCTCTAAACTGCTTCAGATGTTATCTCTGTGCTGGCCCTCCAGAGCTGTAGCCATAGAAGTTCTTGTTCCATGGAAGCTCACCCAGCAGCCTCCAAGATGTTACTGCCATCTCTGCTCTCTGGGTCTGAGCTTATATCCTGCCTAAGCCCAGCCCTCCTGCAGGCAGATGACTCCATCACTCAGACCTAACAACATCTGCAGGCTCTCTGGCTCAGCTGACTCCACAGTTAACCTGGCCCACATCTGCAGGCTACTCCACAGGCTGCTTCAGCTCTTAAAAGCGGCAGGCTAAGTGTCCTGCCACAATCTGTTAATAAATACATAGTTAAATCTCAAACCAGTCAATAAACCATATATAAGGACCTTTCAAATATTCCCAGAATGTACACCTTTCCTAAATGAAATATGGTATCCATTTACCATTCAACAAAATTACACAATATCTTTGAATACAAGAAAGGACAAATGCCGTAACTAACAAAATAAAGGAGGAATGACAAAGATTGCTTCTTATTAGATGTGCATTAACTTGTTGCTCCCCACATACAATGTAATATAAAGAAAAGAAAAAAAGAATATGAAAAACAAACCAATATAGCTAATAATTATAATTTTAAAATAGAATTACTGTCAGGGTAAGCTACTGGTCAGGGAGGCCCATTTTAGCCCCAAAACCTTGGCATTGTCTTTTGAAATTGATCCAAATACATGTTCAAGCTGCAGTTGGTAGAACTGTTTCATTTTCTTAACACAGACTAAATTCTACAATTATAAAAATCACATCTGTACCAGTAACAGCTTATTCTTTTCCCACCAAAAGACATGGTTATTAGTTTCTTTAAAAAGAAAACAACAATTCTGAGAGACCCAAATAAAAACGTAAGAATATATCTTGAGAAGCTGCTCCATCAAATTAGGCAGCGTTGGGTAACTTAAGAACTGTGGGCTAAGCATAAAATCCAAATATGTCAAGGTTACATAGAAATATATTTAATTCCCTGTGAAAGTTACTCAAAGAACATAGTTCAAACTTTATATCCCTTTACAAAAGGCTACAAGGAAAGTCAAATAGCACACTTTGTATGGCAGGGCCTGTGGGAGAATTGACCAATTTGTATTTGTGCTATCACTGTCTTAGTGAGCATATCTGCCTTTTGCTCACCTGGACTCATATTTCTGAAAAAATATATCCTATTCGGAAAAAGCAATTTTGGGAAATGAGCTGTATTCTCTTTTTTCTAGGATAACTAATTTTTTTTTTGGCCGTACACATTCTTCATTTCATATATGCTAATTTAATTGACATTAATGTTGCCTAGAGTAGAAGCAGAATTAGAAAACTGTAGATGATCTTTTCAGCCCTCCCTTAACATTTTTTTAAAATAGAACTGTCATTCATTTGTATGCCTACACTCATAAATGACACCAAGACATTATATATACTTACCTCTGAGGGTGAATGGAGAAAATTTCTTCTACAGAGAAGGACATATAGTTTCAGTGCTCTGAGAACCAGGGAAAGTTGACTTTTGGAACCAGATCTTGCTTTCCTTTCAGCCACTCAAAGTGAAGCAGCTGTATAGCTGACACTGTGGAGGATCCCTTCACAGGTGAACAGATAAACTGACAGAGACAGAGAATCAAACCCAGTTTGTAAAATGCTTCTGTATCTCTCAGGGTTAAAAGGTACCAGTACATGTATTATGGGGGAGAAGAGGTGAGGGAAAGGTGGAATAACTAAAGGTATAATTTACTCTAAACAGTTAAGAAGAAGAAACATCCATAAGAAGGTAAATGCTACTTTTCATCCTGCAAATGTTATTTTTAAACACTGTATTAAATCAATCAGAATTAGACTGCGGTATTTACAGTTGTGCCTATGAACTTTGGGCCCAGTAAAATCAATATAAATTTAGCCTAAGGTTTAGATTGATTGAACATTTTATTGCATGTATTAAATCTATAAAACATAGCCATATTACTTTTATTTCATATTTTGTCTTCTAGTCCATTACATCTGAATCAGAGTTAATTATCTAGGTTTATCCTGTTCCCACCAAGAAGCCCAGAATGTACAAACATATTATTTTTATCTTTTCACCTAAAATTAGAGTAGTGCCCACTAGTGCTACTGTATAAGTGTCACTGATTGACAGATACAGCTTTCATTTCAGTCATTACAGAGACCACACAAGGCATTCTGCTCCTGCTTGAACCTTGACATGCAGCAAATATCAGCCAAACTATCGCTAAGTGAGAAAAAAAATAAAGACAGACTTATATCCTATTGGCTCCAGCTCTCCTCCTGCTCCCCATGCCTTAAAAACTCCTTTCAAGCTATTTGATTAGCTATGGGATGCTTGTGTGTAAAGTGAAATTATCCTAGGTAGTATAATTATGTGGATTAGCACCTTCATACACTGGAAGAGGTGTTGGGGACTGGAATTTTTTTTTCAAGCAGTTCATTGCTGGAGGCTTTTCACCTCTGGGTGCTCAGTTCAAAACCTGCCCGGCTTTGTAGTGACCAAAACCAGTTTAAATTTGAATACAAAAGTATAAAATGAATTTTTCTTTTTCAGGCTAGATCCTAGCAGAAGTGTGTACAACAGAACAAGCAACAATGATGGTACTGCTCTCTGCTAATTCAGTTGTCTCAACAAAGTCTCTCAGGAGGTAATGCGCCTACAGATTGAGCAAAAGTCACATCCCTGAAGGCAGAAGGTTAACTTATCGGTCCGAAGAAGACTTTCTGGGACAATTCCAGTGTTGTGCCCCATCATCTACAAAAAGATTCCTCCATACAGATTCTGGGTGAAATCCTGGCCCCACTGAGATTAGGATTTCAGACACTAACTCTGTTCTTGGACTGGATAGTAAGTCTCTGAGTTTGGGTCTAATCCCAATATATAAAGGTAAATGCAACATATATTTTTAACCCTAACTCAGACTCTCCACTTCCAAACAGCTTCATGTTTTCATTAACAAACATACTACAATCACAAACAAAAGGACTGTTTTGGCCAGAAACAAGCTCTTAAAACAATGGTAAAGATCACCAAGGATAACACCCCCCCACCCAAAAGAGACGTGCAATCCTAGCTCAGGCCTTTCTTGTGTGTCGCATGTACTATTTATAGTTTAAGCTGCTTGGGCGCATCTACACAAAATGCTTAACTGTGCAGTAACATAGGTTACTGTGCAGTAAGCATGTGCAATTACATGTGCACATGCTTACTGTGCTGTAAACCTTGCTATTCATGAGTAAATTTGCTACCTGCAAATGCAAGTAGCAAATTTACTTTTGATTAGTAACAGTGCAGTAGCACTCATGTAGATGCCCGACTGGGAGCAAATTTGCTCCTGGTCAGCCATCCACCAGGGAGCAGAAGATTGCTTCTGGCTCCCAGGAGTTGCCTGTTGCCAGGGTGGGACTATCTCCCCTGCTCCGGCAGCAGAGAGCTCTAAGCCACACACTCCCAGTACCAACCCCACAGTGCAGAAATGGTGCTTGGAGTTCCCTCCCGGCAGGGGCTAGAGACCCTGTTCAGCTCCATGAGTGCAGAGCTGGGTGGGGAACAAGTTGGGGAGCTTATTCTCCGCTCAGCATTGTGCTTACAAAGCTAAGCAGGGAACAAGCTTCCCAGCTTGTCACTCAGCAAGCTCCGCACTCACGGAGCTGAATGGGGAACAGATTGCTTAGCCTCCGTCCCACATGTGGGGTGGAGGCTGGGAACTGTCCTGGTCAGGAGCAGGTCACAGCCCCGTGCTTTGATCAGGTGATGAAGGCATGGGTCTTGGAAAGAGCTGCAGGGGTGGGGCAGGTCCCAGCCCCCTGCCCCAATTTACCAGTCCAGCAGATCAGGACAGGGAGCTGGGACCTGCCCCTCCCCTGCAGTTCTTTCCAAGTCTCTTTCCCCTGATTGGGGAGCCAGGGCCAGAAGCTCCCTGCTGCCAGGGTAGGGGGACATTGTCCATGGCCTAGCAGCAGGCAGGGGCAAAGTGTAAAGTCCCAGCCCCCAGCTGGAAGAATGCCCAGTGCTCCCTGCCATCCCATGGGCTAGCACCCAGGAGGAGCCTAGAACTCCCCTTGGTGGTGGCAGGGGCCCATTAAGGGGTCTCAGGAAGCAGGAGCAGTTTGCTGCCATTAGCAGGAAATCTGCTACTGCTTCCCTGCATGTGTAGACACCTGTCCAGGAGTGTATACTCCCGAGTAGTTTGCTCATGAGTAAACTGATAGTGTATCAAATGCATATGTAGATGTGCCCTTGAGTAGGAATCTTGTACTTACTAAAAGGGCCAAAACATAGGCAGAGCACAGTGCATTACAGACATGTTTTTACCTGAAAGAGCATGTGTCTACACCAGGGGTTTTTCCAACCTGTGGTATGCGTACCCCTGGGGGTATTTCTGATGGCCTCAGGGGTACTCAGCAGTGGGCGCTGCTGCCAGCACTTCTGCAGCTGGCAATTCCGCTGCCACACTGTTAGTACGCTCATTGACTGGCTGTTGGGGGGCACCCCCCTCCCCTGCTCATCTGGCCGCCAGGGGCTCCTGCCTTCTTGACCAGCCACCAGGGGTACAATGACCCAAAAAGGTTGAAAGCCCCTGGTCTACACAATAGCTGGGAAGAGAAAAGCGTTCAGTACAAAAGAGAAGCAAACCTGGCCCAGATTTTTCCTTGATGTTTTTGTTTTCATTAAAGTTATACATTTCTAGTATTAAAAGCTTGACTCCTTGAGTCACCCTAGCCCACATACCCCCTATGTAGTCTAACAATAAATGTAATATTCCTGCATTTATGACTCCAGTTACCAAAGAAATGAAAGTGATGTCATACATTCAAGAGGATATCTTCACTGCAGGATCAAACTGAACTTGAAAACAGGTTGGAAATGCATTCTTTGCTTAAACGTCAGTAGTTTGGCAGTTAGCAGTCATATAAAAATTAGGGCTGTGCAGAGCTTCGGCCCCTGATTTGATTCAGTGGAGATTTGGCCTGATTCGGTGGCTGAATCTCTGAATCCGAATTGAATCAGAGGACCCTTTAATCTCTCCAAATCAAATCGGAACCCTCCAAATTGATTTGGAGAGATTTGGAGACTTGGACATAGAGACAGCTTTAAACGTTTTTTTCTACATACCTCTAGGTAGAAGGGGCTTGTGAATGCTGTGATGCTGGGGCACATGGAGTGTCCCACAGGAGCCTGGGGAGCTTCTCAGCACACTCAGCAGCAGACCCAGAAGTAGACCAGATGCACTTCCAGTCCACTTCTGGGCCCCCCATGCTCCCCCGGCTTGGTGACTGGTGCCTCCTGGGTCTGGGGGGGGCGGCACCTGGGGTCCCCCTGTAGCCAATCACCAAGCCGGGGAGGCCCAGGGGGCCCCTCCACCGCGCTCCCCGACAGACCCAGAAGTGGACCAGAAGTAGTTCTGATCCACTTCCAGGTTCTCTGCCAAGCACGTGGAGGGCCCCCATACGCTCCTGTGGGATGCTCCATGCACCTCAGCATTGCAGTGATCACAAGCTGCACCTGCTACCTCAAGGTATGTAGAAAAAATTTTAAAGCCATGTCTATGTCCGAATCACTGATTTCCCGAATCACCATCAAATCTTCAGATTCGGATTTGGCTGAATTGAATCAGGAACAGTAATCCGAATCAACTAATCGAATCACTGTCCCTGATTCAGGCTGTATCCAACTCCAAATTAAACAGGGCCTACTTCGCACACTCCTAATAAAAATATGAATGACAAGTGAAAGATAAGAAGATATAAATTACATTCTTGGTAATTGGAGGTTGACACCTTGGTAATTCAAGGCCTAACTAAAGAAATTGCCTCAACATTTTAAAATTATTTTTTAACATTTTTTTATATAAATAAATGACAGTTTGCCTCAAGGATATTTACTGCAGTGAGTGTCATGGGTCAATTCCAACTGGCATTCAAACAGTTATCCATCAATACATTTTATTAATTTTTTTCAAATGTTTCTCACTCCATCAATCTTTCCTGTATTCTTATCATATACAATAGGAAAAATAGGGAGGCAAATAGGATTCTCTATTTTCCTTAGTGTTGTACTACTTAGGATATTTGTCAGAACACCCCTGCTTTCTCCTGTGAACAATTGTTTTGGGTGAAAATGTTTTCTTGATAGCTGTGATGCAGCTCAACTTTTTACGTATTCCAGAAAACAAAAATATTTTAGAGATTGATGCTGACTTTGCCCTGGAATGTCTGAGTGTAGCAAAGCAAACGATTGCCCTGAGGAGATTTTCCCTTTGCTCATAAAAAAATGTCACAACATAGTCTTGTCCAATCTGTTCTGTTCCTTTTCAGGGCCTCATTAGGCTACACTGTAAGTAGTGATGTTTGAAACATCACACTGAACAATAGTAAGTTTTTAAGTTTCAAATCAGAAATAGATACAGTTAAAATATAACACAGTGATTACCTGCACAGTGTAGTGATTACGTGCAAAAGAATAGGTGGCATGATACTGTGAAATATCCAGATTTGGATACATTCTTCATTTTCAAAAGGGAACAGTGGAAGAATACAGGGGGATAAACTGGACAGATTACACTTTTTTTTTTAATAGAGTAGGGAATGTTTTTTGAGGCATTTCCTAATAATATGTGAAGTTTGTACTGATAGGAGGAGCTCCCCATTGCCACATGGAGTCACCACTGGTAGATGTCATAAAGGACACTCCTGCCAGGCAAGCTCCTGCACGCTCCTGCCGTTAGCTAATAGACTAAAGCCAAGAATCCATGGCCAAAGAAGAGAAAGTTAAGACACAAACCCAAACCAAATTCACTCGCCACAGCTGTGTACCAATAAGCAGGCTTGGCATTTGAAAGCATAAGGCTGTGCACTGAAAGGCAGGTACTTAAAATGCAATTTGTCCAGGGATATATTTGCCATAGTTGGGATGGAGTTACATTCACTTTCAGAGATTGCATCATGTGTTCAGCTTGATTATCCTCAAGCTAACCCAGTCCTATGTCCATAGCTTTAATCCAGCAACAGGAGCAGAGGCCTGTGTTTTTATTGCTGAAGACTGAGGTCATGTTTATAGGGCCTCTGCAGCAATCCCAAGACTGTGTCCAAGAAATGAGCCCCATGCACTCACACCTATGTGTGAAAATGTTGCCTAGTCACTTCTTGACACATGCCCAGGGATGCTCTCAGTTGCAAACTTTAATAAACATTCTCCAAGAGATAGTTGTATAGATAAATTTGGAGAGAGAGAGATGGTTAGAATTTTTGTTCATTAAAAGGTAATTTTTAGTGCATACAGCTCTTCACACAAGTTATCTATCCAGTTATCATTCCCTATCAGACAGGCAAATATTAGTATTTCAGTTTTACAGTTAAGCGGACTAAAGCAGAAGGCAGAAAGCCAGAATATTTTTTTTAACAAATGGCCACTGTTAGTACATCCAACATAAAACATTTTGGACATGATTCTGAGAAGTCCTGAACATCTCACAACTCTGTTTGCAATAGTGGGAGCCTTAAGTGCTCAGCACCTTTGAAAAAGTCAGGTCCAAAATGTCCAAAACAATAGCATTGACAAGGAACTAGGAAGGAAGATGAGGAGCAGACCTGATATGGACGATGGAGGCTTCACATACATAACTTCCTGATGAATTTCCACATTCATGGGACACAGAGCCTGTCTTTCCCCATGGATGGGGAACCTCACTCACCCAGCACCCATGACTAATCTAGCTTTTAGTTCTTTAAAGGTTTGTTTGTTTTGTAACTGCATCACTCCTTTCTGCCATGGCCTCAATTTTAGCATTCTCTGATTTCTCTTCAATTTGTCAACATCATTCTGTTGTTCACAGTAGTCACTGAAAGAAAATGTTTATCTTTTGATTATTTCCTTTTTCTGCCCTGTTAATTTATTTCAGTTTTTTAAAAAGCCACTGGCTAAACTTCAGGTAATTTCACATTATTCTAAAAGTGCACACATGTTCCTGGGAACAAAAGATACATCCATACAAGAAGAAAATCTTCCCCACCTGGTAAAAAAATACTGATGCTGTCCATTATGTCCAACTGTCCATCTCTTAGGGAAAACATGGGACAAAAAGACCTCACAATAAGCACTGCAGATCAGCACATTTATTCTTTGAAGGCACCAGA
This sequence comes from Gavialis gangeticus, assembly GCF_001723915.1. Lineage (NCBI taxonomy): Eukaryota > Metazoa > Chordata > Crocodylia > Gavialidae > Gavialis > Gavialis gangeticus. Next base: position 81,161,581 of record NW_017729031.1, read on the forward strand.
GTCCAGGATCTCGCAATACAAACACCCCAATAGCAGCTTCCTTCCATTTAAACGAGGTGGCTTTTGGTGCAAGCACTTCAGCAGCTCACACTGTTGTTGGACCCATAAATCTCATGGAAGTTTCTGGGAATAAGATAAACTGGAATGGCTTTCTCTGCACTATTAATTGTTTCATACAAACACTATCTTGCTTCCTTTTTCTTTCCACACAACACAGTCATGTCCTCTGATTTGTTTTTCTATAGAACTCCCAGGCTTATACCTTTAAGCATTTCTGCTGTCAGTCCATGAACCTTACTACTTTTTATGTCCACCCAGTGATAACTGAAAATTAAAGTGGTATTCAAAATGAGGCAGTATGCTACTAAATTTAGAGAGGTATGTGAACCATACCCATAATTTATGTTTGGATGGTAGTTTGCTGATCAATCCTCCCTCTGCACTGGGGCCAATATGAACACCCTGAACTTTGGGCAAGTCCAGATTCTGACCAGACTTCAAATCACCAAGTTACATTTTTGCGAACCTACATTTTGGTTTTGTTCATTAGCCACATGAAGTCAGGATCCAAGGAAATACAAATGCCATTGTACAAATCGTATTATTCGTGAGCCCCTTTTTTATAGGCTAACATCTGTATGCATCTTCCCGCTTCTATGGAACAGGATGGCACTCTGTGTAGTAATAGAAAATAGACAGAAACTAGAAATAATGGGCACTGGCAATCACACTATCATTATAGGTATTTTATGTGCCGGGTACTAAATTGGTAGAAGCCCTTTATTTTTTAAATTCTGCTCATCTGTTCACCATTATTAAACCAGCTCAGAAACCAGAGGAGATTTAAGAGTGACAGAGGGTAATTATATACTTTAGGAGAAGAAATTTTTCATCATGGGGTTAGAACAGCATCAAGATAACAACCTATTCAGAAAGCAGCATAGAGCTATGTATTTCATTTCAACTATGCTGTTGTCCTCAGACAGCATACTATATTTTTTTTAATCTTTCTGCTTCTAGTTTTATTTTTAAGTAAGTGTCTATAAATTACAAAACCATACATAATTTTCCCTTTTAACAGTAGCAGTTACTTAAGTAGCTATTGCCTTTCAGTTGTAGAACTAATTTTGACAGTTCTATTTTTAAAGATATATTTCTGATGCAAATCAATAATCTTAAAAACATCTCTGAACTTTTCTGAAGAAAACTTCTTTGTCTGTTCATTCTTTTATACAGTAAATAAGTACAAGGATTGGCCTATGTTATTTGGGGTATAACATCAGTAAGCTCAGTTCATTATAAAGCCCAGTTAGGGCTTAGAAAATGATACCCTTTAGTACAGGGATTCTCAGCTGGGGTTGCAAACAGATGTTAGGGGATTACAACCAAACTATCCTGCCTATATTGCTAACAGACCAAGTCTCAGTAGCACTGAGCCAATGAAGTTCCAGTGAAGTTCCCCTAGGAAACTGCACCTGCTGTCTATGTAGGCATCAACTGTAGGTTCCCCATCCACATGGAAAGCAAAGCTCTGTTCCTCAGCAACAGTCTGTATCATTCCATGAATCTACAAGGAATTATCATCTGCGTCTTGTGGTATCTTAGCCTTTGGATCCATTGTACTACACATCTGCCTCACTGCCCCCAAAAAGCTGTCTTCTGATCCACCAGACATTTTTAAAAGTTGCCATCTTGATTACAGAAAGAGATACCCCAAAAGTACTGAAGACCTAGTCTAGGTGCTAATTTAACCTAATTGTGTGAAGCGCTGTACTGATACAATGCCTCTTGATTTAGACACATCATTTGAGTATGGCTATTTGACTATTGTACACATACGGCTTGGAAAAGATATTCAGTACTTGACATCTGGCATTTATCTTCAGTTTCTGTCTAATGTACTAGCGCTGAGATTTGGATACAAAGATTAATCGGATGCATGGTGATTTTGTCAGCCACAAATTTTCTTAAATCAGACATGAAAAATTTTACATTTCCAAATCCCAGTCACTTGGGAGAGATGCTGGCCTGTGTGTGTGCACACGTGTGTGCATATACACACGTCTGGAGTCAAACTATGTCATCCATGTTTAAAAAGAGGCCAAAAGGATTGTGTTTTTGGTTTTTCCTTTTTACTGTTAATCCACTGCAAATGGAATAGTTCATCTTTTCCTATCTCCAAATCTTCAAAACTCCCTAACCCAACCTGATACTGGTGGCAAACTAACTTAATTAGATGGTGTGTATGGATTTCTGGATCAAGATAAAGAAAAACGTTAAAAGCATTTATTGTGTTGAAATTTTCTATGCCAATTTTCTGCTAAAAAGGAGGGATTCAAAAGGTCAGGGCTTTTGCAGAGCAGAGTTAGTGGTATATTAGTTACAGTAATTCAGCCTGAAAATTCCAGCAGAAACAAATACAATGGAATGCAATGAATTATAGAAGACCACAGCTTTAATCAGCTCTTGGGAAAAGAAAAACATGTATTTGGTTATTGACAGTTGATAAACTGAATTATGAAGTTTGTAAAAACTAGAACAAAGGCAGAGTTCTAGAGGTTTGGGGGTTTTTTTTTAAAGTAAACTAACTTTTTGTTTTCTTTATTTTCTTTTTTGGTTATAGGGTTTTTTTTTTCCTATTTATTATAGTTTATAGGCTTTCAAAAAAGTACTGCTGTTCCTGACACTAAGATTTTCCAGACACTCACTGAACTGTGAGTGCAGACCAGAAACTGGGAAGAGCATATATCTAAATAGTGTGTTTTAAAAAGGGGCATAGAGCAGAAAGAGTCCCATTGTTTTTGTAAGTATGGTAAAATGTATGGCTAATACTGTGGGCCTTTAAGCGTGCACTTTGAAGTCTGTCTGAAACTAGGAAAAAGACAAATATTGAGGGAAAAGGACAAATTTTAATCTCAACTAGCCTATTTCTAAGGGTTGTTGTGCTCCACAAATTCACAACGATAGAACTTGTCACAGAATCCACTTCTTGGTACAGAATTCTGCTCCAGAATTTAAGATTTTCTAAAAAAACAAAAAAACCCCACGAAACAAAAATATCCATAGAATTCCACCTCTGCTCCCTCAAAACAAACCAACCACCCAAAAGACTTGAGAACATGAATAGCATGCTAAGTTGATGCATGAGTTATGCCTTTGGATATGCTGAAATAATAGCTCTGAGCAGAGTGAAGTGGCCCATTCATCTTCTTAGATGATTTACTCTGAAACCTAAAACTGGTATGTTAGCTTTATATTCAGCGCTCCTGATTACATCATTAAGGTCCACATAATGTACTCATCCCACAGTCTACAGCATCTTCCTGTAATGACCTAGGAAAGCTCACAAAATGGAGTTATCCCAAAACATCCCAATTTCTTTAGTTTTGTTTTTCTTTTAACCTTATTAGTTTTAAGTCACTTTCAAGATTTCTGTTAGAGGGGAGGGGTGCCAACACTGAACTGGGTTATCAATACTGAATTGGCCAGAGCAGTAGAAATCCAACATTGTATTATTTTAAGGGAATCCAAAAGTGAAACATATGAGGAACTGAAGTGTCCAGCTTCCCTCCCTAAGGCCAACTGAGGGCAAAAAAGTAAACAAATGGCACAAATGGTGAAAAGTCAATGGAGATCTGACCTCTCCAGTTCACATAGTCTCAGGGACTGCTTGTTTTACATACGATAATTTTCTCAACACTGTTTTGCAAAACATCACAATATGCCACGAGCCACATTTCATTCTCTTAAGTAAATCTAGAGTGATTTCTCATCAACTGATTTCCTTCACAAACAGGTACAAGGATATGGGACAGAGTTTTTGACGTGCTCCTTTGTAAGATGTTTGAGTCAGAGGTTAAAGAAATCAGTGCTCCGGAGGCTCTTAAACATGTCATTGTCATAATATAAAAACTGACTTACTAACTTAGATTATTTGGAGAGTTAAGTGCTTGTGTTATTGCAAATTAAACTAATTAGTATCATTTCCTGACAGCTGCAGTGAGCGATAGCAATTCCATGATTTTTTCTTCAGCCATTCATATGGGATGAAAAGAAGAGTGGAGACAGCTTTGTGATTTAATGGAATGGGATCAGTTTATCATAGTAAGGGCACATCATTCCATTCTCAGCACTGCACTTCTGCCGCCTCTGCTCCCTCCCAGTTCATCAGCTATTATTGCACTATTAACTTATTACATGGAAACCGTGCACCGACAGATGTGAGTTGTTGGTAACTTTGCAAATAGCCAGAGAAAAAGCGCTGCTGGAATTTGTTTATAATACTTCCCCTTCTTGGAATTGTTGCAGATTATGCTCTCCGTCCTTTAAACCAAAATTGTAGCTGCCAGTAGAAGATACAGGAACTCATTTCCATACCACAACTGGTTTAATTGTTGTAAAGGCAGCTTTGCAAACTAGCACTGATTGAAATCTCCAACTTCTATGAATAATTGCATAGAAGTGGAAAGTTACAGTATGTATTCCTCAGGCATTTAGCAAATCATTCACATTTATTGAGTGTGGAAAATGTGCTGCTATTGTGGTGACAAAAACCAAGTTGCTTACTTGTATGCAGAATTTCCATAAGGTTATGTGAGGAACAACAATAGCAGGCAGTCCCCACATAGCATTTATAAAATGTCACACTGAAAACTTAAAGTAATCTGATCGTGAGGGAAAAGTCTAAGATTTCTTTAGATGAGCCAGAATGTAATAAAGACTCTTGTCCATCTCCCACTTCACAGAAGCCCACACAAATAGACAAAATTACTTTGAATTCAATTATTCTGGAATTCTAACTTTCTAGAGACCATTGGGTGGTGCTTGAACTTTCTCATTACATGTTCAGTTTGGTCCCATTTTTCTCTACTTGTATTACTGAGCCAGCTCCAAAGGTTTGCTTTACACTGGAGCCATTGGCATAGACTGTAGTTTTGCGGTCAACAGAATGGATTAACATTTTTGAGTTACTAATTAATTGTTGATAGCCAGCATCCCTACATGGAAACTGAATTACCTCTAAATCACATTAAATATAATTTCTGGTTCCCCTCACCCACTCACTAAGCTTAGAATAACCTTGATGGAAAAAACATATATTTCTTTACAGCCAAATATAATATGAGTGCACACATCCTGAGAGTCTGCAAAAGAACTAAGCAGTGGGAGAAAAGAATCCTTTCCCCCACTTCATGTTGTCCTGCAGTGGCTAATGCCCAATACTAGTCAGGAAAGCCATTTTTATGGCTCCCTGTAACAGACAGCCTACGGCTACTGTTACTTATAGAGAGGAAAATAAGGGCAAACTATGCTCAGGTAGTCAAGAGTGAGGCCTGCTGTAAAGAAATAGGCAGCTAGAGCTCATACAGAGGAAGTGCCCATTGCTGTGCTAGTTGCCCAGCAATAACACAATAGTAGGGTAACCTAGGGAAGCAGCAAGAAGCCTAATGCAGAGGCAGCATATTCCTGGCAGTATTACAAGACAGAATATGGTGTGGGAGACAAGGCCAGACTGCTGCTAGGTCTCCGGCTATAGGCTACCCTGAAGGCGAGTAAGCAAAGCTTGTTAGAGAACACTTGCAGACAGCCCAAGTAGTCACCTGACCAAAAGGGTGCTGGGTTCTGGTGGTATATAAAGCAGGGCCAGAGTCTGAGTGGGCAGTTTGGCCTTGGTACCTGAAAGGGAAGGAACTCTACATGAAGGTGCTGCTGATGAGAGCCCAACAGAGATCTTGCTATCCCTGAGAGATACCAGTAAGGAACTGAGGGCTAGCAGGGGGATTAGACTCAGGATGGATGGGGAAGGATAGCCAGTATGCTTACAGAATTAAGTTATAGCCAGTGTGCTTATGTTTTGGGTTTGAGTTTTTAACCAGTGGACCAGGTTGGGGACTGTAAGGGAGGCCCCAGTAGTGCCAGCAAGACACATGAGGCTTAAGCCTGCCACAGCAGGCAGGACAAGTGATAGTACAGCAGCCAAGAAGAGCCGAGACATGGGTCAGGGGCCCACAACCCAAAGGGGGACCTAAGATAAGTCATGGGCACAGCTACAGAGCAGGCTGGAGCTCAGGATTAGTCCATAAGGCAACAGGTGCCAATGGAGGGCCCATGCAAGCCAATGGGGCCCACCTAGCAGGAAGAATTGAGTGAGAACAGCAGGGTCCAAGAGGGTCCACAGATAAAAAGGACAGTTTGAAGCTTACTCTAAGACCCTTGGGCAGCTTCCCTTTCCAAGTTTTACTAATAAGATCAAGGCATGGCAGGAAAGAGCAAAGGGAAACTATCTTAAAGACAGAGTGGAGCAAGAGCCAAGTCACCACCAGGGAGCACAACAGCCACCACTGGGGCACCGGCCCTGTTACACCTCCATTAACAAAGTATTTGAGCACTTTTCATTGTATTTTATTTATCCTTTGACTGCCCCTTTATCATGGGAATGACCTATTATCTCAAAAAGGGAGAGTCAGTTAAACAGAGAGACTAATGGCTTGGCTATATCATGGGAGCAACATACCCCATTTTCAACAATTCTGAATACCTGCAACTGGCCTGCTCCAGATCTGAAAAACATGCTCTAGAAAGTGGCTGCAGAGAGATGCTCCTCCTGGGGCATGTCCACAGGAGCAAGAGGGCGAGGGATGCTTGGTGCCACTGCTGCCATTGCAGTGTAAAATGTGCTGTAAGTGTGGCCCAAAGTAATACAGAAAGTTTGGAATGAAGCAGGAAATTAAACCTGGCTCTCCCAAGTTCTTAACCACTGGACCATTAGTTATCTGTGATTCCTGTACCATGGATGGCTTCTGCCCTTACAACTGAACATGTTCCAGCCCCAGGGAGAATGAACTGGTGGATCTGTAGAATCAGTGATCTGTTCTCCAAGCTACTCCTTTTTATGCTGAGAGTCCTTACCCCTCCTGAAATAGCCAGGATAGTCATTTATGGCCATACAGAATGTGCTTCTTACTAGACATGTTCAATTTTGAGGCACTTTCTTGCCATTAGGGGTAATTCAGCATTACACATTTTTTAATCCAAGTTTTAGCCATCTTTGGGCTCCTATCTTTTCTCTTAGGATAGTGAAATCATGCCGGGTCCCCTCTTCTGAAATTTTCCCCCGTGACCTTCCCTCAGAGTCATAGTGAGATCCATTGATGTCTCTTCAAGATACAAATGGATAGGAGCTCTCCCTGTCTCAAAGGGACTTTTCTTTTCAATGCAACCACCATTCTCCCTGAACCAATTTTCTACAGCCTGCCTGTCCACATTTTGCACACAGAAGAATCTTGTTTGAATGAAAATGTCACAACCTCAAAAACATCCAGAAGTTTTAGAGTCACAAGACATCTTTCTTTTCAACATAGAGCTTATACCTGTACCATTCATGCACTGCACCCCACCCCCACCATCAGCTCCTACACAGCAACTCATTTTTAGACATTTTCCACTGTGACCAGAAATCTTTTACTGTAGATTTCTGAGATCAAGCTGCATTCTAGGGTGGCTGAATCTGACAACTGATTTTCCAGTTGCACACTATTTTGATATCAGGATCCTATCTTGGGGAAGCTTTAATTGCTCTGGAGTCCATTCTTGCAACCACACACACACAAACTGTTCCAGTGGACAAAACAAGAACATTCACACATTTGCAAATTATGGGAAGAGATGGGAAAGAGTCTTCTCTTTCTGAGCATACACATTTCCTTGAGAAACCAATTTCTTTGCCCCCTGCTTAAAGCAGTATTTGGCTCTAGATTCCCCAAAGTCTGTCTGGGCAAGACATCAGCATTATCCTGTCTACGTTAAAGCTTCTGTGCAAGTATGAAGTCATCGTACTTTAGATTTTCCAGCTACCTGACAAGCTGTTCCTAAGCATTCCTAAATCTGAAGAGCCATGTTAGGGACATATTGTTTGCTTCAGTCAGAACTTCCTCCCATACAAACAGTGGTGAAAGTGTACTACAGACTGCAGCACTGCCAAGAGCTCTTTTTTGATTGATGCAATTTCTGGAGAACTTAAACTTTTACTGTAATAAGCTACCACCCTCTTGAGCCCTTTGTGTTCTTATGTCAATACTGCCCACAAACCATAGGCACAATCACAGTCACAAGGAAGGAGCAGTCACAGAAGCCATTTTTAACTCTGAAAATGCTAAAACATTTACTGATGACCACTGACATGGTTTTTCTTTCTCATCCAGCCTACGTAGTGGGTTTGAAATCCTGACAAACCAACAAATAATACTTTGGAGCAGTCACAGGAGCAGAGCCTTAGAAAACTCTACGTATCTGTGATTATCTGTTTCCCAGTTCTGTAGAATTTCAATTTTTTTTTGTCAGTGAAAATTATTCCCTCACTATTGTGTGCCTATGCCAAATTACTTCTGTTTGGCTACGTACAGTCAGTCAAAAAGCCCGAGATGGAATTGATTCAATCTCCACGGGTTATTATAAGCTGCATAGATTGAACTGATAAACAAGTGAACAGACATTCACTTTTGGTTCCAGAAACGAAGCTATATGCCTGCAGTGGCCCAAGCCAGAAGCCAGGGGGCACTAGAGCATGCCTCCCTGCTCCACTGAAGCAGACAGCTGGAGCCAAGGCTAGCCTGCCCATTCAGCGAGGGGGAGGCACCTTGCAGGGGAGGTGCAAACTATCATGGGATTCTGGGGGACTGTGAATTAACTTGAAACTGGAGGGGAGCTGGGACAGAAGTTCAATATACTGATTTAATCAAAACCAGTTAAGTCTGATACTACATCCATCCAGGTATATCTTAAATTGGTTTCAGCCATTTTGAAAGTGGTTTATGTACGCTGAACTTCTTTTGTGTTACAGATTTGAACCAGTTTACAATCACTTATACTGTTTTTTTGTGTAATTTCTGTCCCTAGCCTTTGAAACAGTTCTCATCTGTTTGGGTTCAGGTTCAGATTGACAGCCTTAATCTTATCACAGAGCATTTTTTTAAAATGAATCAGCTGTTCAAAAAATTTTTAAGATGAACCTAGATCAGTGGTTCTCAACCTTTCTGAACTCAAGGCATCCCTTGCTGGACTCAAGGCACCCCTCCATAACTCTTGGGAATCGAGCAATATACCCAGTATCAAAAACTAATTTATATATTTCAGACTCACCTCCTTACACAGAGGTTGGGCGGTATAGGTGGGGGATCCTCCAGGCAGGAGTAAACCTGAGTCTGGTTTATCTGCTTATCTCTTCACACTTGGCGGCACCCTTCAAAGAATCTGGTAGTTCCCTGGGTACCCTGGTTTAGAAGTACTGATGTTACCAAACATTTAACTATTGCACTCCCAACAGCTAATCTCCCCCTGCTGATAACCACCCAAATCTAAACAGAAATGGTTTAGTGATAGGGTACAAGCTGTTGGGCTGATTCTAGTACAGGGATGGTCAAAATGTGGCCCGCGGCCTGCCAGGCCATTCTATCTGGCCCACGGGTCTCCTAAAAAAGAAAATTAATATATATCTGCCCCTGGCTGCCTGTCATGCAGCTCTTGATGACTTGCCAAAACTCAGTAAGCGGCCTTTTGTCCAAAATAATTGCCCACTCCTGTACTTCCAAGCTTTGCTTCTTCAGCATGGCATTTCCCTCCCCAAGTTTCCTGAATTAATTTTCATTAGTCATGCTAATGACATGCTAATTCATTAACATTCATTAGTAATTTTCATATGTGATGCTCCGGCCTGGGCTACTTTGTAACAATAATTTTGGCTGTTTTTTCCAGATTGCAAGGATTTAATTGAACTGCTTTCCTTGATCTTTGCATTATTCCTGATTTATTAACTTGTCTAATAATTCAACACTGTTATGAAGCCATTTAGAATTCATCCCACCACCCTGTATATCAGACAGAGAGGTATACTTACAGGGATCATGGGGATCTGCTTCCATCTTCTACTTGAGGACCTGATGCCTCTGGTGGTGCACTTCTCTAAAGAAAGATTAAGTTCTGTGCCAACTCCACAGGCTCTTACAGTGTCTTTGGCTTCTTTTTGCTGATCTTTATGTGCAAGTTCAAGTCCAGCCAAGCTTCTATAAAGTTGGTATTTGAATATGCCAGGACCACAACTGTATGCAAATCCTCTGCCTATTCAGGTGGCATCGCCTCCTGGCTGTCAGCTATACTCTGGCCAACCTAAACTGATGGCTGTCTCCAAACTGATGTGAAGAGCTTAAATCAGATCCAATTAATTCAGTCTCTTTTCTGGGGGTAAGTTCTGCATCATCACCAGAGTTAGGCTCCCTGTTTGAACACCTTTCAAGACATTTATTTGTGCTATGATGTTGAACTGAGGCAAACAGCCTCTGAGGGAGTTTTCCGTGAAGAATGGGATTAGTTTTACTTGAGCTGAGACAGTCTGACCTCTCACTTACAGCCAATGTTCCAAAAGGTGTAGGAAACATTGGTACACTGATGGTATAGCCCATGTACTCTAGGTGGTTCAATTCTACGTCCACACAGCTGACTTCCACCTTGGTCTATAATCCTTTGACTTCTCTCTCACTGGGACTGTTCAACTTAAATCAGTGCTGCAGCTTCTCTCTAGCAGCAAGCCGTATGGTGGCCTAAGTTTCCTATCCCCTACAAACCCTGGCAGATTGCCAGTCAGACTGTTTGTCACCTCAGTCATTCATTTAGCCATTCCAACCTGAGAATATTGACTCCAGTCTGCCCCAGCACTTTGTAGCTCTGATATAATAAAGATTTCATCTCTGCCTGCAAATCAAAGCTCACCTCTTTCTAAGAAAACTCCTGATGTTGTTTTATTTCCATTTGTGAAGTCTCCACATTTTCAGATCTTTTGCAAAGTTTCCAGCTCTTTTTTTAAGCCTTGTTTTAAACCCTTTTGGCTGCCTGAGTGCTGCAAGCACCTCCATTCTTTGTTCTTTCTTTGATCAAGGGGAGTGCTTTCTCTAATGTTTCTTTTCTTGGAAACAGGATTCTAATTTTAACACCAGAGTTTCCCATTTTGACTCCAGTTAGCCAAATGTCAAGGGGTTGTCTGTGTTAGGAAGAAAACTTAATGATGGAGTCAGATATTTCTCTGATTTATTGACAAAGCCCTGTTTATAAAAAACTTTTTTACTGAACACAAAAGAATCAGACCAAAAAAGAGTTTTCCTGCTCACATCTCACAGCCTTTCAGCCAGCACTTTGCCCAAAAGCATTCTCAGGCTATGGGACCATTGTTTCTCTGTCTGGTGCTTCCTTGTTATCTTCTCTCTCACTTTGCTGCTTCTCTCTCACTTTGCTGCTTCTCTCATAGACATTCAGACAAGCATAGTACGAGTCTGACTCATGCCTTATCCCTTGTATTCTGTCTCAATGCACAGGGAAACTTCTCCAGCTACACAGCCTAGCTTATTCTCAAGTATGACTTGGGTAGTGAATCTTCTTGTTTCAGCTACTTGGGTAGGTAAAGCAACCAAAACAGAAGCCTGTCACTTACCCTGAAGGAAAGGCAGCTGCCAATCAATCAGCATGTGCTCCTCCCACTGGGGAGGAGGCTCTTCTCAGCCAGACTGGCTGACCTGCTCCACCGGGCTTTAAACTAAGGAAACTTGGGGAGGGAAATGCCATACTGAATGGGGGAACTACCACCACTGCTGGCCCGCCGAGCAACCCTTGCAAAGCCAGCAGGCCATGGCACTTAAGGAAGCCCACCCCTGCCCCAGCCCTGGAATGAGCTGTGGGCAAGGCAAGGACCCCTAAAGGGACATCTGCCTGCATGTATACAAATGCCAGGAGCTTGGGGAATAAGCAGGAGGAACTCGTCCTCCTGCTAAACACAAATAATTACCATGTCATAGGGATAACGGAGACTTGGTGGGACTCCACCCATGACTGGACCACAGGTATAGACAGCTATACCTGGTACAGGAGAGATCGAGTGGACAAAGGGGGCGAGGGTGTAGCTCTCTATGTCAAGGAGAGCTACACGTCCCTGCAAGCTGACATTGGTGCCCATGGTGGACGATTGGAGACCCTCTGGGTTAAAATCCATGGGGAACATGGCACAGAGGACACAATGTTGGGAGTCTATTACAGACCTTCTACCCAGGATCAAGAGCATGACCAGGAGTTTGCCAGGGAATTGATTGAACTGCATACTCCCAGTGCATGGTTGTCATGGGAGACTTCAACTACCCAGACATCTCATGGGAAGAGTGCTTGGCCAAATCAGAGTAATCACAAAGCTTTCTTTCATGTGTGGTTGAGCTCTACCTGACACACGAAGTCAACGGGCCATTGAGAGGCAAAGCACTGCTTGACCTGGTACTGGTTATGGGGGATGACCTAATCAGCGACCTAATGACCAAAGGGAAGCTGGGTGACAGTGACCATGAGCTGATCACCTTCACCATCCACCGTAAAGCTGGCAACTCAATCAGCAATACAGAAGTCCTCAACTTCAGGAAAGCTAACTTTGACAAGCTCAGGAGGCTTGTAGGTGAGACCCTAAGGGACCACGACCCGAAGGGGAGGGGAGTTCAGGATGAGTGGTTGCTCCTCAAGGGAGCGATTCTGGATGCACAAGCTAAGTCTATTCCATCTCGGACGAAAGGCAGAAAAAAGGCACAGAAGCCCCCCTGGCTCTCCAGGGAACTAGTGGACCTCCTGCGTCTAAAAAGAAAGACCTACAAAGGATGGAGGACTGGATCCACTTCCAAGAAGGAATATTCTGCACTGGTCTGGAACTGCAAGGAATGAACAAGGAAAGGCAAAGCTATGACAGAACTCCAATTAGCTACAAGTATCAAGGACAATAAAAAGTCCTTTTTTAGATATATGGGGAGCCGGAGGAAAAGCAAGGGCAAAACTGGACCCCTGCTAAACCAGACGGGACAACTGACAACCAACGCCCAGGAAAAAGCAAACTTGCTAAGTGGGTACTTTGTGTCAGTCTTTCACCAGTCCCATGGGACACCCCTGCCCATTATGGGATGGGAAATCCCAGGTTAGGAAGATTCCTTGCCTTCCATCAATGCTGACCTTGTGAAGGAACATCTTGAGAGGCTGGATACCTTCAAGTCAGCTGGCCCTGACAGTTTACACCCAAGGGTGCTCAAGGACCTGGCAAGCATCATAGCTCAGCCCCTGGCACGGATCTTCAAGAGCTCCTGGCACTCTGGTGAAGGGCCTGAAAATTGGAAGAAGGCCAACGTGGTGCCTATCTTCAAGAAAGGGAGGAAAGTGGATCTGGCAAACTACAGGCCCATCAGCTTGACTTCTATCCTGGGGAAGATCTTAGGATTATCAAACAGGCCATTCTTAAAAGACTGGCCGATGGTAAAATCCTGAGGGATAGCCAGCATGGGTTTGTTGCGGGTAGGTCTTGCTTGATCAATCTTATTTCCTTTTATGACCAGGTGACCTATCACCTGGAAAAAGGAGAAGAGACTGATGTTGTGTATCTTGACTTTAAAAAAGCCTTTGATCTGGTATCCCATGATCACTGCTTAGTAAAACTGGCTAACTGTAGCCTCAGCTTCACCATGATCCACTGGCTGGGGAATTGGCTCTGCAGCAGGATGCAGAGGGTGGTGGTTGGTGGAAGTCAATCAATGTGGTACCCTGTGACCAGTGGGGTCCCCCAAGGCTCTGTCCATAGATGCTTCTCATGCAAATCCTGAGATGTCATTCTCCCCTTGTACTTGGCCATGGTGAGGCTGCAGCTGGAGTACTGCATCCAGTTTTGGGCTCCACAATTCAAGAAGGATGTGGAGAAGCTTGAGAGAGTCCAGAGGAGAACCACGTGCATGATCAGAGGTCAGGAAAGCAGACCTTACGATGACAGGCTGAGAGCTATGGGACTCTTCAGCCTGGAAAAGTGCAAGCTCAGGGGTGATCTGGTGGTCACCTATAAGTTTATCAGGGGTGCTTACCAGGATCTGGAGGAATGTCTGTTCACCAGAGCACCCCAAGGGATGACAAGGTCCAACAGTCACAAACTCTTCCATGACCATTTCAGGCCGGACATAAGGAAGAACTTCTTTACTGTTCGAGCCCCCAAGGTCTGGAATGGCCTGCCACTGGAGGTGGTTCAAGCACCTACTTTGAACACCTTCAAGAGAAACCTGGATGTTTTTCTTGCTGGGATCCTATGACCCCTGCTGACTTCCCGCCTCTGGGGCAGGGGGTTGGACTCGATGATCTTGCAAGGTCCCTTCCAGCCCTAATGTCTATGAAATATATGAAAATCCCATGCCATGTGACAGTGGCATGTGCAGTTCCTGTAGCCCACCACTGAATTTAGTCAGTGGGCAATATGCAACATGGACAATATGCAACATGGTGTGTGTTTCGCCACAGCTACAGTCTAGATTGTTGCGAAGGCCCCAACAGTAGAGGTTGGCTGCACACAGATCTTGCCCTGTCCTGAACTTATTCAGCAAGGCCCATTGATGGTATGGTAGGTTGAAGCCAGGTGGGCAGATTGTAGAATCTGTGCTAAGAAACTTGGTTGGTGGTAATGTCAACCTCCATTCCTCACACAAGAGGGTCTCTGCCATGCGGTCCTGATGTGGCAGTTTGGACCACAGTGGGTATTGTGATGGTAGATGTGCAGCAGGTGGATTTAAGAGATCACCATAAAGAGGCAGGCTTGGATTGGTATACATCTTCTCCAGGAGCTTGCTAGTTGCAATTTCCCATTGGATATGAGGGGGAACAATGTAGTTCAGGACTGAAAACCATGGTAGAGGGGTCGGTCAAATTGTTCCTGGGATCATGTGCATTGTTCCATGTAGCTGGACATTAGGGCAGTGCGAAGCTTCAGTCCCTAATTCGATTCAGCGGAGATTCAGCCCAATTCGGTTGCCGAATCTCCAAATCTGAATTGAATTAGAGGACCCTTTAATCTCTGAATTGATTCAGAACCCTCCAAATCAATTTGGACAGATTTGGTGATTCAGATGTAGATACAACTTTAAATGCTTTTTCTACATACCTCTAAATAGCAGGGGCTCTGAACGCTGCAGTGCTGGGACAGATGCAGCATCCCGCAGAAGCATGGGGGCTCCCCAGAGCTTTTGGCAGCAGACCCAGAAGTGGACCAGAAGCACTTCTGGGTCCACTGAGGAGTGTGCTGGGGGGGGCCTCCCGCACCTCCCCATCTTGATGACTGGTGCCTCCTGGGTCTGGGGGGACACCCAGGGTCCCCCTGTGGCCAGTCGCCAGGCTGGGGGGGCACAGAGGGGCACGGAGGGGCCCCTCAGCTCGCTTAGCAGCAGACCCAGAAATGGACCGGAAGTACTTCCAGTCCACTTCCGGGTTCACTGCTGAGCATGCTGGAGAGCCCCCACACTGCTGTGGGACGGTCCATCAGCCCCAGCACCACAGCAGTCACTAGCCGCGCTGCTGCCTCAAGGTATGTAGAAAAAACTTTTAAAGCTGTGCCTGTGTCCAAATCACTGATTCACCAAATCAGTATTGAATCGTCAGATTTGAATTCAGCTGAATCAAATCAGGGACAGTGATCCAAATCAACGGATGGAATCACTGTCCCTGATTCAGGCCAAATCCGAATCTAAATCGAATACAGCCTGTTTTGCACACCCCTAGTGAACATCATTGAGTTTGGTGTGTGATGTCTGGTTCCAGACTGATGCCACAGAATGAGATGGCAAGAACTGACATCCTTAGGGTGGAGGCTCGTATGCCCCACAATGACTCAGCCAGCTTGTTAAGGCGGTTGTTTCATGTTCTTAACTTTCATTGCTGTCTTTTTGAAGTATTCATGGTAGCTCAATGTCTGGTCTAGCATCACCCCCAAGTAGACAGTTTGTGCTCAGCCTCTGACCATTCAAATAAATGTTCAGCTCCCAGGCAGCATTGGCATCGTGTAGGTGGAAAACACTGGAAATTGTCTTGATGACGCTTGGCTGGAGACACCACATCTTGCAGTAGTCAGCCAGCTTTGTGACATCATTGTTCAGAGTATGTTCTAGCTCAGAAAATGTCTGGGCCTGGAATCCACAGCAGATGTTGTCAGTATAGATTAATTTCCATGACTGTTTTTGTGGCAGGTCATTGATTTAGAGGTTGTACAAGGTTGGAGCAAGCACAGATCCCTGAGGCAGTCTGTTGGTCCGTCTTCTCCAAGTACTTGTCTTCTCACCCATGTCCATCCTGAACTGTCTATTGCAAAGGAGCAGTCTGACGACATCAGTCACCCATGCGGGTAGGACTCTTGCTATTTTTATGAGCAGACGGGTGTGCCAAACAATATTGTATGCTGCTGTGAGGCCAAGGAAAACAGTGCCTGTCTTGAAGTTCCTTTGAAAACCATTTTCAATTAATGTTGTTAGTGCTAGTACTTGCAGCTGTTAAACCCTAGAAGTTGGTGAGTGTAGCCCAGCTTTTACACCACTGTGAAATTGTTCATATTTAACAGCAGGACAGGTTAAACATGTGAGCACAAAGCTGCAGTTGCCCTACCCTTTTACTGAAGTTTGAGGCATCTGGAGACATAGAGGCATCTTTGATGTACCCTGTAAGAGGTTTCAGTAATCCACCTTTTTCAGACCCTACTAGCCCTCCCAACAAATAGTCCCTTTGGAAAAAAAATACCCCTTCTGGCTTATTTTATGACATTTATCACCAGGAACCTACATCAAACCACTACCTCTTGCACTGGCCAGTTTCCTCTAATGCCAAGATAGGGAAAGTGAGACCCACCCTACTGAGTTCTAGGCTTGGGCCCTGTACTGTTAAGAAGATTGACCTCACTTCATTCTCACTGCCAAAGTCCCAAGGCCAATTCTTACCTTTTCCTATAGAGGCTATTGAGCCTTCTCACAAGGTCCTTCTTCATCAGTCCTCTCCATAAGCAGATATCAGCCATCTCTAGTCTTTTCATATAGCTATCCACTCACAGCAGAATTCTCCACTAAGAATTGCCTGAATATAAAATGAGCGACTTGGAGTTCCTGCTCCTCTAGCCTTCCAGCCTGAACTGGCTCTCCGTACCTGACCAACAGTCTTTATAGCCCAAAGAGGATGGAGTATATGGTCTTATCTTAAAGGAACCTTTACCTCTGTTTAGCTTGGGACCTGGTCACCTCAGGATCCTAGTGTTTCCATCCCTTCCACTTACTGTGTGGGACTTGCAAACCCATCAAACAACCCAAATGATCCAGTTATATGATAAAATGATGAAATCTGTCTTCAAAATAAAATACTCTACAGGTTGATCTTTAACCAATGGTTAAAAGAAAAGAGAAAGATTTTTATTCCCACATCACAGACACCTGTCCTGTACTTTCAGTCTGAATGATGGACTGACATAAGTGAAAACAAGAACCAGTAAGTCTCCAGAACATACAGCTTATTCTACACTATTTCTCTCTTCCAAGAGCTAAAGAGCTAAATATTCCATAGAGCCTTGAGACTGGTCATCTTACTTGGAAGAACATCCTGAAGACATTCCTTAGCGCAAGTCTGATGTAGGTTAATGATCCATATAGCTCCATAATGCCACTAGCAGATATTCTTGGTAGTGTGGCACAAGTGTGATTGCATTCTGGACATATTTTAGATTATCCATTTTCACTGAGCTGAGTGACTTTAAACATTCCCAACCTGCTTAAGAACATTTTGTTCCAATTCAAAAATAAAGGGCGGAAAACATGAATACCAGGTGGCCAGACCCAGGGGAAGCTGCCCACATACTGTCATACAAAAACACTATTTCACTCTGAAGCCCCCAGCAACCTGCTAACTAGGACAAAACTGCTCCATCACCGATCTCACCCAAGCTCAACAATCAGCCCAAAGAAACAGATTTTGGAAAGACCATACATTAGTCTTAGAGATAGGTGAAACTTTTGGAGTTTGAGGTTTGGCAAAGTTCTCAGCTTATTTGGGGGTCTTCAGGGCTTCCCAGATTAACTAGAGTTTGACTTGCTTTTCCTGTAATTTAAAACCAAGTGTTGGGTGCAAACATTGAATCACCCTTGCAAAATCTCTCTCTTTCTCCATTTTTTTTTCTTCTGACAGATAAACAACAATGGATTTCCAGCTGTGGACTGAATAGAGACAATCTCCGGGTCCTGTAGCATGATGAGAACAGTGTCCTCACATTTCTCTTCAGAGAACATACAGTGCTTTAACACCTGAGTCAC
Organism: Gavialis gangeticus; assembly: GCF_001723915.1. Classification (NCBI taxonomy): domain Eukaryota; kingdom Metazoa; phylum Chordata; order Crocodylia; family Gavialidae; genus Gavialis; species Gavialis gangeticus. The sequence continues at coordinate 81,179,733 of NW_017729031.1, forward strand.
CCGAGTTGCATCAACAATTAGTTTGCCCAAATTAGGTTTAAAGTGTGTACCAGAAATATTAGAAGCTTGACAGCAACAATTAGTTTGCCCAAATTAGGTTTAAAATGTGCACCACAAATATTAGAAGCTTGACTGCAATTTTCAACTGGCCTTTTTTATGACAGGGAAAGGGGAAAGAGCAGACACATGTTCTACTATAGGTTTCAACATAGTTAAAATCAGCACTGGCCTCACAACAGGCCTAATCTGCATTTTTTTTTCTTCTTCTTTCACTATTATACAACTAATTCTAACTGCATCCTACAGCTGGACTAGTTAGTACTTGAAAATAAAGCAGATTGGGCCAAATAATAGCTGTCCTAACCTATTATGAGTTTCTGAAACCACAAGAACCTTAATTATATTTTTCAAATCAGTGGATAAACATTTTCAAAACTGAGTAATGATTTTGGGTGCTCAATTTGGGCCCTCTTAAAGAGGTCTGGTTATTAAAAAGTCCTCAGCACCTGTCATTTGAAAATCAGATCTCTTCTAGGGCCTGAAAAGGTCATTTCCTAACCTTAAATTTTCTAAAGGGACCAGTGAGTCTGGGATCCTAAATGCAGACACACATTAAGAAACATAACACACACTGATTTGGGGATTGCTAGTCGCTTTGGGAACCTGAGTTTTAGAAAATTACTACTGGCTTTCTGTGGCATAGGATATAGTCTCAAGATACTTGAAGAAGTAATCTCTGGACACAATCATAATGTTTTCTTTCCTGACTGGAAAAATAAATAAAATGTAGTGTCTTACCAGAAACATCGTACCAGTTTTGTATTTTAAGTTAGTTGCTTAAACCAAAAAAGCCAGCTATTGACTTCTCAGGTTACATACTGACCTCAATAATGGAATGAAGCTCCCAGTCCTGATCTCTTCCAAGGGTTATGGCCAGTCCTGTCTGGAATGACAGCCACAGTGAAACCCACATAGTGACTTGCATTTGGGTTTTGCTTCTTAAAAGCTATTGCGTTGCAGAGCTTGCCATGATTAGATGGCAGACATCCCTGAGACAGATAGCTCCCTCATGACAGACTTCATCTATTACTCAATTAACACATCCTTTAACTGAGGAGACAAAAACAGCTCTTGGCAGCAGGCATTTGCATTGTGTAGTTAAATAGAAAAAATAGCCTCTCTTCAATTCCACAAAAATACTTAGAGAGCTGGGAAGATGGCTCATATGCTTCTTCCCATCTAAGGGCTGTTCTGCACTGGAGTTTTAGACACTGATGTAGCATACTTGGTACTGAACCAAATCAAATGGCTACTGGAAATAGACTGCACTAGTGCCAAAAGTACATGACTGTATCAGAAGCTTGCACTTCCGCAGCCACACCTATACAGAATTCCCGGCACAGACCACAGGACAAAGCAACATAAAATGAGGAGTTGGTTAGGGGAAAACTTACCATCTTCCCAGCAGCTTTACCATGGACATTAATAGTCAGATCTTCATAAAACTAAATGCAATTTTCCCACGTAACTACTATTGACCTGCATGTAAGGTGTGTGCTAGAACCCTTCTTATCCTGATACTTTAAGGGTTACCATCCTGCTTTTCATTTTGGAGTTCATTTTGAATCTTAATGGATAAGGCTTTGGAAGTATGTTTGATTCTGCATCCCCATGCCAACAAAGACCAAGACTGCTTGTCAAAAATTAAAAAAAGAATGTTGCTGTAGTGAGATTGTAGCCTGTTAGTCATCCTAGGCAGTAATTTAAAAACACTCAGAAAACACTTTACTGGAGAATTACACTGTGGTTGTCTGATCCTCAACGAGTGTCCTATTGCCAAGTCTTCTCTCACATTCAATCTGAGGAGCACTGCATGAGCTGGCAATGCCCTCAAAATCCCATCTAGGAGTCTGTGTTTCTACTATGTGCCACATCTGTGAAAGCTCCTTGTTTCACCTCCTTGATCACATTCTAGTGTATGGCCTACCCACCCATACCTCATTCCATTTTTCTTTCTTTACCTGCAACTGTGTAAAGGGTGTAAAGGGGATCAATACTTTGTAATTAGTCCTGCAATTAGTAGCAGCAGTGGAGTAGAAGTGCAGCCTTATTTTATCCAGATTTGCATATTTGGGTTGTACAGAGACTAAACAAAAACAGTTCTTTTCAGAAAGAATTGTTTGCACTTTATCATCACAAAACTGTTTTCTGGGCCATTAATTTGTCATGTGGTCCTTTGCATTAATTTGTTTAAAATAACCCCAAATATGTGACTAATGTCTAAATATCTTTACAAATCTGGTCTCATGTTTATACCTGTTTGACTTTTTAAGCTCTCTTATACCTTGTAAGTTATTTGGGACAGATGCTGTGATTTGCTCTGCAGTGGCTAGCACAATACAACTTCAACCCATTTGAGGCTCTGGGGTACTACGATGCTCTACATGGTAACTATTATTATATGTAGTCATGATATAATAGCTTGGACTGAAATGTGATCTGATCTGCTGCAGAAAAACCTATACTTTTTCTTCTGATTTGGGGCTTGTCTACAGACAGAGTTGCTTTTGGTTACTTCAGTATGAAACCAGGTTTATTTCAGTTTAGTTTAAGCTGATTAAGAATAGGTTAGAACTAATATGAAAGAAAGCCACACGTAAGACCAAAAAATTAGAGTGTCTATACAGGGGCTTAACGAAACCAGTGCAAATTTGTGTACACAACCCCTTGAAATAAAAATTTAACTGAAATCCTATCGCAGCCAATATATTTTCCCTTACTGTAGACCTCTGCTTCCTGCCTGATGATGATAGGTAGTATACATACTCTCAGGCTGATTTTATGGCAGGATTTTTCTTTTTCTAAAGATTATCTTTGACGATGGAGAAGAGAAAGCTCTAGGATAATCTATGGAATTTCCATAGAAAAAAAAAATCAATCTCAATACCACAGAAAAACAAATCAATATATTGTCCAGTGTTAGTTTCGTGGTTATGTGATGATTGCTTTCAGGGCTGTGTTAGTATTCTTGATACTGTGGTAGCTCAGAGAGGCTTCATTCCCCTATTGCAAATGTATCACAAAGAGGCAGCTCCTGGCCTGAAGAGCTTACAACCCAAGTCCCTGCTTTTCATGCTACCAGTCCTAGCACTTACCAGGATGGTCCCAAAAGGTGGATTTTTTTTTTTTTGTCTATTTTTAATAAAAGTAAAATGCCCCAGAAAATGGGATGAGGATAGAAGAAGAGCGGGTTTGGGTATTTTCTGGCACCACTGACCTCATATACACAATTATCTCTCATTAGGCAGTAGTCATGAGAGCATCCAAGCTGGCAGCTATTATCTCCGTAGCGAAAGAGTGGAAATAGGAGTGGCAGTCGTGATGGGGGTGAGGGAAATTAAATTTATTTTTGTGTTAACTAAGATACCTTATCTCCCCTTATTGCCCTATCTGCCTCACTAATGCTTGTACAAATATCATGAAGTTAATGAGATAGCTGGTTTAAAGAAAGCCTAAGTTTAGAACAATAAAAATATTCATGATATCTAATTGTGCAAACTATGAACAAGAAGATGCTAGTCTTGCATTAGCTGAGACTTGACTCTGTTATAATTTGCTCTCCTTTTTTTTAAGGAGAAAGCATTTCATTTTTGTTGCCTATTGCTTCAGTACATCTCTAAGCCTTAGGCAAATACTGTACAGGTCACTGAAGAGTGTTTCTGCTGCTGTGGTATACTGCAGTTAGGTAGTGCAGCAGCATAATGTATTGTAATGCAGATTACTGTTATTTGCTGCTGCGTGATTCACAGATATGATTGCATCTACTTTCAGAAATAAGTGGAACCGTCTGCTCTTTTGTATTCATTCAAAAGCCATTCAGTGGCACTCAAATGACTGCTGCCTTTGCCACCTAAAACATGAAAGGAAGCCAGTCTGCATCTCAGCAGTAACTTTCTTTTTTGTGCCCCCAAATTTAACAGCACACCTGCTCTGGTGAGAATAGCAGCCCCTATCTTCTCGTATAGATAAAATGAGCATTGGGCTTTTTGTTTTAATACATGTAGCCATTCTTTCTTTAGTTCCTGCTGAGAATTTCTGGATTCCCATTCTCTCTGCCTCCTACTAGTTTGATACAATACAGTCTTCTAGAAGGTGTTAGCAACCATAAGTCAACTTGGAAACCTTAAAGCTTCTAAGTTTTTTCTTTTGTAACTTAGAGGATCCTGTGAATATAACTGCCCTATTATTTAATACTTGTGTTCTGTCTATGCCTCAAGAGTCCAGATGAAGTCAGAATCTTTCCCTCCTGGACGCTCTGCTTATACACAGGAGAACACAGTCCTTACCTTGAAGTGTAGCATACTGAAGAAGTAAGACAAAGGGAAGTTAAGTTATTACAAAGAGGTTAAGTGATTTTTACAAGGTCACTAAGAAATTCTGCAGCAAAGCTAGGCACCAAACACAGGTCTCCTCAGTCCCAAGTTCAGAGCCATAACCATAAGACTGCCCTTTGTTTCTAATGATTTACCTAATAATTAATCTAGAAGTTAAGTTTTATTCCATGTATTTATTTCATTTAATCCTAACTCAAATGTAGTTAGGATGCTAATATAAATACTGGATGCTGGCTGGACTGTGACTGATTATTTTTTTTAATGTACAGATTTCCCACGATTTATGCAGGTTCTTTATATGCGAATTCGCTCTTATGCGATGAGCATATTTAGACCCATAATTTGTTATATTTGAGGTAAATTTGCTCTTATGCAATCAGCATAGACACCCCCCTCTCCCACCCAAACAAGTAAGTCCATGGGGAGAAGGCCCATGTGGTCCCACTCACCCCACCCCAGCTGCAGCAGCCCCGGGAGCAGCCAGTGCCAGCTGCCACCATGCTCCACCTGCCCCCACTCACCTCTGCTCCTGGGCTGCACTGTGCCCAGGTGCAGCCCAGGAGCACAGGTGAGTGGGGACAGGTTGAGCACGGTGTTGCCCAGAGGCTACAGGCAGCTGGTGCCACCCACTCCCAGAGCCACTGCAGCTGGGGCTGGGGTGAGTGCCACTCTGTTCCCTCTGCTTTGCTGCCTTGTGTAGCTCCAGGAGCGGCACCCTCGTGCCCCTCCCCCCGCCTCTTCCCTAGTCCCAGCCTTCCTCCCTCCCCACCATGGGAACCTATCCCTATTTGTTACATTGTAAAGCTGGTTCACTTTGTGCAAATTAGATTTATGCACCGTTCTCTGGGAACACATACCGCATAAATCAAGGGAAACCTGTATACCTTTATGCCTGTAGGGACAGACTATACCTCTTTGCTGAAAGCCAGAGCAGAGGACAGGTCAGGCTACAACATCCTCCAATAAAGCTTCCATCAGATAGCTTCCCAAATGTGAGAGGGTTTGCCTGTCTCTGGAATGGGGTAGAATGGGCCTTAGAGCCCATGGATATAGGGTGAAGCATTAGAGTTTAACTGAACAGAGTCCTCCTGTCTCAGGGCTTACATGGGCCTGTTCCCATCCTTGTCAAAAAAACTCTAGCCAGCTTTGCAGCAGAATCCTTGCTATTGCTAGGAAAGGGAGGGTTAAGAAGGCACCCTGCTTTTTCTCATGTTAGTCCTTCACCCAGATAAGCTCCCCATATGTTTGGAGGGATGGAGAGAGCCCTACAGAGCATAAAACAACAGCACAAGTATCTAAACCCAGCTTCATCTGTGGCAATTAAAACAGACAGCAAGACCAATCACTAGTAGTTTCCTTCTCCCAAAACATTCTTCCCCAGGAATTTTGCAAGTCAACTGAAATTATTATCAGTTCTGCATATGCCATGAATGGGTAGTGCCAGAAGTAAGGATGAAGTAACAGGTACAACCAACCATTTCCTATTACTTTTCAGTATACCCAAATATCATACCAGAACCACTTTATAATTTTTCCCAGCTTGCTTGATCTGGAGAACACCTGCTCACAAAGAAAAGTGTGTCCCCTTTTGCTATTTCTTCTCATTGACATTCAACAGACTCTAGAGCAGGACAGCCTGCTCCTGTAAGGGCCAGGGGGTCTGGGCCCAGCCAGCCCTATACAATTATCAAGTCCAGCTGAGACGTGATTAGCTGTTCCCTATAAAGAGAGGCTCCCAGAGAAAGATGGGTTCCTGCAGTAGACTCTAAAGCAGAGAAACTGAAGGGAAGGAGGCTTTGGGAGCACTGGAATGATATATATAGATATATTTTTTTTAAGTTTTATGTTAAAGAATAAAACTGTGCCCTGAAAGTGGTAAGAGTATGACTGCAAGTCTTCCTGGCCTAGAAATACCTGCCAGCTACCTTACATGAGGGCAGACAGGCAGGAAATTTATTAGAGACCCCTGTTCCCACTCATGTAACTGGCCCTGACAAACATATGTGAAATGTATGGAAAATTATGTAATGAAAGTTGGAAAGAATGAACAATATTTTGTGACTTATTTAGATAGCCAAACTTACTACCATTTGGACTGGATGCAGGATTTTGCCTGACAGTGACACCCCTTTCCTAATTTGTTCTATTTCAGAAACTGCAAGAAATAGTTTGTTAATACTTTACAAAGTATTTAAGGACATACATAACTATATAGGTATGCTTAAATGCTTTGCTGTATAGTGATGGCCTTCAATGAGGTTGAATCATATGCTTAAAATTTAAGCACCTACTTAAGTGCTTTGAGAGATTAGAGAGTCTATATCCATAGTTGTACTTTGATTTTTCTATTCATGATTCTAAAATAAAATACAAGACTTCTTCAAGGAGAATACTGCCGTCCGCCCTATATATTGTGTTGTTACGAGCCCATGGAAGCTAATGACCGGAATATGTCCAATATCAGTAAAAATAGCTACTGAACAAAATTTGGACTGAACTGAATGTAGGTAATTTTTTCCTTTCCCATCCAGTCCACAGTTCCAGCATGTTGATTTTTTTAATCTGAGGAAATGGACCAAGTTTGCTCCAAGTCTCTCAACTAACTTGTCTTATAACCACATTGGCCATATAGGAGATAGCACTGTTAAGTTTTAGCTCTTTTGGGCACTTCAGGCCTGCTAATCTAAATGAACAGCCATACAAGATCACAACTCAAGTGGAGTTGACCCAAGTCACCCAGCTGTTCCTACCCCTTCCTCCCTTCCCTTTAGAAGGGCACTCGTTCTTCAAGGGTGGAGAGCTTTGTCCGATTCCTGCAACAGCTCGGATGCAAGCACTGGGGCGATCAGTCAAAGAGAAGTTTCTTCCTAAAATTCCCAGGTGGACTGGAGCTTATTGTGCCATCAGCAGATCAGCACAAGCCCCAACCAAAACTATTCTATCACATAAAATAATGCAATGAAAACAATTTAAAGTTATATGCTTATTTGCATGCACAATATATGCAGCCCTACAGCCTAGTAAGCTGCTCACTAGACTGCTCTTTAGTGTTTGTCCAATATCAAGAGTCTACAATCCCTAGCTTTCCAACCTTGAAGGAAACTGAGTAGTTTCCTGTACACATCAGGGAACACTATAATAATAGAGCTCTTTCATGATAGGAAATCTAATTATTTGTTGCCCTGGTACTAATGATAATCATACAAGGTCTCTTCATCATACAAGCTGCAAATATTTTGGTCTAACTTGTCAAACAAGTTTAGTTTTGACACAGACTTCTTAAGTTTTTGCTGACTTGGCAATCTACAACATTTTTCACAAGCTTCTTAACAACTTAAAAATTCACAGCTGAGCAGTTAGAAAGGATTTGATGGAGGAAAAGGCAGGGATTAATTCAGGTCACATATCTGTTTAAGAGAATAATGGGAATAAAACCATCTTAAGCTGAATGCCTTTGCACACCTTTCTTCTGAAAGACCCTTTGTATCAAATGCTATGAATTCAACAGTTTGTCTAAGCAGCTATTCTCTGCCACCAGTCAGGGTTTTGCAGTGTGGCAGTGAATTGCTTATAATAACTTGTGGTGAGCTGTCATGAACATTCAATTTGATGCTAAACATGTTTCCTGCAAACTGAAAAAAAAAAAAAAAAAGAAATGTTTTCTAGGTGTTGCAGTGCTTTTCATATAATTGAACTGGTTTCAACCCATGTGCTGCCTTTTGCAGAGAAGGCTGCATTATCTGCAAGAAAAGAAATCCCTTTTAAGTTCTGTTGGCATTTTCCAAGGGCCCTTCACTCGTCAAATAGTTGCACAACCTTCCATCGCAGAAGCAGATTAGATGCTAATAGAACATTGCCATTCTTCCCAGTGTGTGACTGGAGGCCTGTCAGGCCAACTAGGGGCAATTCGAAACTTTCCAGGAACCCACAGAAGTTTTTATTTTTCTGTAGCCTTTCAGCTGCCTGGCAAGCTTTTCAAACTCTGCCTTGTCAGTTCTAAATGTGCTGTCCCATCCCTGTGCCCTATGAGGAATGCGTTGAAACCCTGAAAATACCACAGCTTCACATGCTGGCCATGTGCACAGGCAGCAGCAGTCTCTGCCTAATTCACATTTTAATTTTTCACTCCTGAAGCAGATGTGTTGGAGCTAGAAAACTTGAGAGGTGACCACACTGGTCTCCTTGAAAGGCCTCTAGCACAAGGAACCTGATGAGCAACTGTGTTTTAGGTAGAGCAGTGAAGAATGTGAGACAGATGTTTCACCCCTTTACAGCCACTATATGAATCATCCATCAGGTAGCCACATATTGATGTTTCTTCTGTACATTTCTGTAATATGATTAGCTGATGTGGACTGTGTCTTAACTCAGCAAGGAACTGAAGGATCTTTTTCCTGGCTTCAGTTTCTACTTACAAGAACCAGGATATGGTACCATTACAAAAACCAGTAGTAACAAAATTTTGCTTGTGTAGTGCATCCTTTATAAAGTTTTGTATATTTGTGCCTAGAAACTAAGATAAGAGTATTAAAAGCATTGTTATCATAGTTTCTATACATGAGCACATCAAAGCATTAAAATACAGTTACTTCTTAAGTGGGGGGTGGGGGGCACATGATCCACTCTACACAGTAACTGAGTTGAATTGAAATGATCTTGCTTAGGAGGATGAAGAGTTGAGTCAGTGCTCCTGAGATTTACATAACTTGTTGTAGGTATGTCAAAAATGAAAGTTAGGCCACTATGCCATCCCCTGGGTACACACAGACGTTAGGGGAGGTTAGACTGCATTAAAAATGACCACCCAGTCTAACTTAGTTCACCCATATATGGATCTTACACTTAGGGTGCAGACAGACGTGACAATTTTCACCCAATCTGGCCACAGAAAGCAGTCTATTACAGCTGTGCAAAATTTTGACGGGTGTTTCATTTCAAGCTGTTTCAGTGTGTTTCAAGCTCAAAACAGCGAAACCAAAATGAAGCAAAAGGCTTCGAAACAGCTCCAAAACAAAATGAGGGCACTCAAAATGTTTCAAAAGTTTGGAGTTTCGAAGCTGAGCTTGCTGCAGCTAAACAGAAACTAAGGAGAGGGAAGGGGAAGAGGGGGGAAGGACTGCTCTGATACTGACATCTAGATCCCTGTTCAATTCCCCAGCTCTCTGATCATTTCCCCAGCTCTTCCTCCCTCTACCCCCAGATGGACAACCCCCACCCACAGATCAGCCAGCCCCACTCCTGAGCCTGCCACACCCCCATCCCACAAGCCACTCCCAGGGCTGGTTTTACCAGTGCTTGCCAACACTGGGAGAAGAGAAAGTATGCTGGGGTGGGAGGAGAAGCAGGAGGGATGGGGGAGTTGGCTTGCCTGCAGACCTTGCCTTTTCCTCCAACCCCTCCACAGACCCCACCTGACCCCTGCTCTCCCACATACTCCCCAGTCTGCCCCCCAGAGCCTGCTTACTCCACCTGATATCCCCAAGCTCTTCCCTGCTAGCCCCCCATCCTGAATTACTTTAGATCAGGTGGCAATTTTTAAATGAATCTAGCCTCTCCCTAACCTCCCTGAATGTCTGTATGTTGCCCCTATGGCTAACAGATTACTTATGAGAAAGAGAATATATTTCATTACTAGGTCCAAAGTAAATCCATTAAATCATTATTTACCTAAACGGGATTCACTACAACATGTAAAATACCATTTAGATGTGTATGCCTTTAAAAGTGCAGCTGTAACTGAAACAGATAGGGAGGTATGAATAAAGTTTCTATAGGAGTCTTCCAATTTTGGGTGTCCTATTTAGGACATCAAGGCTTGATTTTCAGAGGATCAAGTACAGCTGAGGCAGTGAGGCTCCATGCAAGGAATCATTTTTTCCCCATAGGACCAGGGCCTCAGATCTCTCCTATTTTGAAAATTAAGGCATTTAAGAGAGAATTTACTTATGTGCCATGTAGTAAGAAAATAAGTTACTGTGTACTTTTTTTAAAAACCTGAAAATTCCTTATGTGAAGAAAACTATGTAACTGTAGAAAATTCAAGTGGCACTGAAAATCCCCAAGCAACCAAACAAATTTACAATTGAGTGTTTTTATTCTCCCAAATCCAACTTCAAGTTGTAAAAGGCTAAAACTACAGGCTAAAATTACCAGAGTCTTACTGCTTAAAAAGGGCTAGCAGGCATTTTAAACAAAGCTTTTGAATTTTCAAATTATTAACAAACTATATGAGTAAATTTAACATTTACTAATACATCATTAAACAAAATACTTGACAATCACTTCACTTCCTCCATTACTTACCTGTCATGACCCAGGTCCATGATTTCAGATTTCTCCTGGGAGAAGACAAAATCCTTAATACCTAAATCCAGTCCAGAGCTGGCTTAGCTATTAGCCACATCATGACCTGTATCAGGAAAAAGCCAGAACCCTGAACACTCATCATGGAAGATAAAATTACTTTTTGTGCATGACAAATCCCATCTCCTACTGCCATGTAAGTGGGGCTTTTCCATCACTTAGTCTGCAACTTTTTCCTGGTCCCCATGCCATATACTGGGGCTGTGGATGACATGTGGATGGTGGTTAGAGACCATGGTAACAAGGGTTAGGAAAATATTTGAGCTACAGGACAAACTACAATATTTGTTTTAATCATTAGGGCTCAGAACCATAATTGCAACCTTCCACTGGGGCACTGTCTTCAATAATGGATGAAATCCAGACTGCAGAGGGCCAAAAAAGGATCCATACACCCCATAAACATCCTGTTGTCACGCGGATAAATGGCAAGCTTAGAGGGAAATTTACAAGTTAAATTTTACAAGGTATGAGGGAAGTTTACAAGAATATTCGATTCAGAGTTGGCCTGAATTGTGGACAGTGATTCAATTCATATCACTGTCCCTGATTCAATTCGGCCAAATCCAAATCCGAATTGAGCTGAATCTCTGCCAAATTGAATCAAGCACAGCCCTACTTTTTAACTCTTCTTTGGAGATTCTTGACTGTTTGGTGATGATGAATGCACCATCTTACAAATCAGCAATGCACGATAACTATGTAAGGGCAAATTAGCACTTCAGCCAGTAGTCCTCCTCTGAGGTTCAGCAGGCAGCAATGACAGACTGTTCCAGTGATGCAATGCTTGTCATGTTTATTCGTCTTTCAATATGCTCTAAAAGTTGTGGCACCCTGGGATGCCTTGAGAGCCTTTCAAAGATGACATGGGATGCCAGGCAATGTTAGCATGGTTTCATGTGCAAACACAATTAACAAAATAAACCCAGAAATTTCATAACAAAATTCATAGTGTTAAAAACATTCCGAGCTGTTGTGATCTGAGATTTTTGCAACAGATGAATTGCTCTATTATTTTTCTGCAGACAAAAAACACAGGAAAACAGAGTTGGCATTTTCTGAGGGGTGCCTTGAGTTGAGAACCACTGCCCTGGAGGGAGTTGAGCACATGAAGTTTTAGCATGAACCAGAAGACCAGGCAAATAAATTTAGTTCTTAGTTCATTTCCAGAGACAAAAGGGATTATGTATCCTCCACTGAGAAGCAAATACAGAGCATCTCTATACTGCAATCAAAAGGTACAATTTCAGCACATGTAGGGAACACCTGATCTAACGCTGATTTATCTAATTTGGGAATTAATGGCATGGAGGCCAAAGCATTACAAGTTCCAGCTGCTGGGTAAGTAGTCATGATCCTAGATAGTTGTCAGTGTGGGCTGCACAAACTTATGTTGACACAGTGTCACTGCTAACTCAGATCAAAGCTAGCTTGGGATTTCCACCTAGGCTGAAATCTCATCTCTCAGCTGCACTGTAGAGCTAACATAATGCTACCTTTTTCCATACTGGCTTTTATAACCACTTATCTTCTCTTACCTAGTACTGAATTTGTGACATCACGTGCATTTCTCTTGCCAGGAGCCAGGCCATTGTAAACACAGGACTCTCTGACTGTCACTATCTAATCTTCACTTATCTCTGAACAGCAAAGCCCTTGAGAAGGGATCAGCATTTGTTCAAAGTGAAAATATTCTAACTGCAAAAAGGATATAGAAAAAATGACTGGCTGGTATTAGTTTTGTATAAATATTCCCACTACCCCCTGACTTCGTGCCAAACTGAGTCTCTCAACCAAATTAAAACATCCTCACTCAATGGCATGATTCCTTGGTGGTTTTTATATCCAGCCACAGGAAAATTAAGTTATGTGCTTTTCAGTCAGAAAGTCTTGTTTCAGGTTCAGCAGGACTGGGAAGTGATTAATCCTCCCCTAAAATATTCCAGATGAGAACTGACACTTAAAAAAAAAGGCAGTTCAAGTGGTTACTCTGCAGTGAGGTAGTTCCAGGTTTAATTGGGCTGGAACTATGCATAGGTCAATCTGTAGAATAGCCACAATTTTTGGCACTGAGTAGGGAGTTTGTTAAATGAAGAGATAGAAGTCATACCAGCACATATCCTGAGATAAGGTAGATGCATATACTGTGTGAAAAGCATCATACTTCATTGAATTCTTAGTCAACCTCCTTGATAGGTGCTTTGTACAAGTAATGCCTGTCTGATTCAGGATTTATTCACAGTAGTTGGTGTTCTATACAACACAGAGAACTTGGTTCAGGTGCACTGTATATAATAATCTTTTTGAAGAACTCTCCTCCTGTGTGGCTCTAGTGGTGAGATTACTGGCATAGGAAGGCTCAGGTATTTCTATCAGCAGTCACTATTTTGTTAGTAACTAATAGGTAGGTAGTGCAACAGAAAAGCAATCTGTATCGATTGTGCGCAAGTATCACTGTTATCCAGGCTCTCAGTATGTTTGATATCTGGCAGCCAGTATGTTGAGCATATTCCCATAGATGATCCTCTCACTACTAGACCCAGGCTCAGCCAGGATGGTAAGAGAAAGCTTGGTGCCATCTATATGCTGAATGCACTCCAACACAGGCCTCCCCTGCTTCCTTTCCCAACAGCTTCATATATACATTTTAGCAAAGGGCATGAGAGCAAAGCAGATTTTAGGGCTGTAAATTCTCAGTATCTTAATTTTAATGTGTGTGTTTGTGACTGTGACTGTAGAATATATTAACCTTTCAGCTGGCTTTTAAAAAAAAATAACCGAAGGGAACTCTCCTATTTATAAAAATGAGTAAAGAAAATACTAACAGTTTGCATTTAAAGCTTTGATATTCTTTTGGCATTCTGATGCATTTAATGATAGCTCCATAAAGAAATACAGTTACTATCTTATGTAGGGAAGCATATTTGTGGCTGACAAAGCGCTGCAAAAATTGCAAAGAAAGCTTTGATAATTGCAAACCTCAATATTTTCACCCCAGTTTTTACAGCCAAGTAATTTAGTAGAAAGTCATGTTTTCTGCTACTTATTTTTCATTTAATATCCTCTGATTTTTAATGATTTAGTTCTGTGCTAATGTCATTTCATGTGATGAAATGTACCAGAGACACAACTGAAGTTTGACTTACGTATTAAGTATAATTATTTCAGCTCATTGCATGTGAGAGGTCTTGGATCAAAACACTGGTTTGATTGCGCTTCTCTGCCATTATATCCCCAATGCTCCTGTAACCTGTATGGCAGTCAGACCTCCCTCACTATAAAAAACCCCCCTGCCTTTACCACAGGCCAAATTTTTCAGCAGAAAATCGCTTTTCCAGCAGACTCCCTTTCAGGATCCATTATTATGCATTATTAAGAAAACTTCTAATGAGAAGCTGGCAAGGGTTTAAGTATTAGAAAGTGTCTGTCCCAACAGTGAACACTCTCTCAGACTTCCCAACCCTGAACTCACACTACCACTGCACAGGAAAAATGATTAGCTTGTATTGAAAGCACTCACAATCTGCTGTCTATGCAATCTCATTTAATCTCAAACTTCATTCACATGATTATATCTTATCTAAAAGGGTGCATGTGGCTGGGATGAGGCTCAAATACAGCTTACTCCACTGCTTTTGTTTGCATTTCAGCCAAGGGTTTTTTTTTTCTCCTTTCTCAAATATTGGTTAAAGATACTGTGCAACCCCATTGCAATTACTAGAAATCCTTCCCTGGGTTTCAGGTGCCAGATCTTTCACTGACCTGCTGTGACTACAATTTAGTAGTTTTGCATGGTTTCTGCATCAGAGAAGACTGAAGATGCAGGCCCCATTGGCTCCATGGAGATAAACTGAGTGATTAACTGACACCATCAGATAAACTCACCCTAATGCTAGGGAAGAGGGTTTAAGGCTGAGTGGGAATGGCATGTGAATCATGACCTTCCTGTTCATTTCTCATACACACTGCATCTTAGCAGTACGACCCCTTAGTTTCAGGATCATCTCTAGTCTTCCCTGGCTGAGCTGGAACATTTGTATTGTCTTCCAAGGATACATGTTCGGGTTTCCACTGCTTGTCTAAAAAGGCTAGGGTGCTGTATTTTTAACAAATGCTTCCTTTCTCCACTATGTTAGTTTGCTACTGACATTAAACAAATATCAAATACAAACAAATTCATAGGATTTTTTTATAGGATTTTTAACAGATTTTCTCCTTGTACGGTCTTAACTTTCTCCCTTGGGTTTTGTGATGCCATGTCACCAGTTCTAGAACCATAGAGCCTGCCAGGCTAGACAGGGCCTGGATTTCTTATGTCAAGAGCAACCAGCATCCTCCTAGAGCCATTACTTAAAAAAATGCCCTTTCAACCCTTTTTAAAATGGTTTAAGAAGCAAGCAAAAGCACAGGCCTCAATTTCATTTTATGGTGTAGACTGACTGGCAAAGAACTATGTAAAGACAATCAGATAGGAAGCACCCTCCTTCCTTACTGGTACCCAGGGAGTATACTGCGCACACCCAGTGCCTCTGGCATTCAGTCTCTGGAGCCTGGGTGGAGTGGAGTTAAAATGTCCATTCTCTAGGTAAAGCTAAGCAGGGGAGAGCAGCCACGCAGGCACTACAGAGCCACCCTGGGGCAGGGCTTCATTCCCTTTCAGGATCTGCTTTAACTTCTGTGCTTGCTAAGTACAGCCAGGCCACATAATTCTGGCTGGCTTCCATGCCACGGAGACTCCAAGGCAATGACTTGGCTCTGAGAACATAAGGATGATTGAGACAGCCTCTCATATATTTGCAATAAGCACTAGACTATTGCTGAGCTAGTACAGTCTCAGTCCCTGGGGTATCTGGTCACGCTAATAATTTATATGGAGACTTTAGGATACATTTCTAGCATTTCTCCACCTCTCCCCACTGTTATGTAGGATATATGAATAGCTCTTGTTCCCAGGAATTAAAGATTTGTCCAGCATGCCATAGTCACCACTGAACTGTCCACCTGAATTAGTAAGCAGGTAGCCATACGTGTATTCAGGACAGTGCTTTAGCCAAGTGCTCTAAACATTTTCCCCTTATAATGAGAAATACCTTCTTGCTGTGGCTGCAAAGAGTTGTGGAACTGGGAACACGTGTTTTCAGAGGGGCGCGAGGAGGACGGGAGGTCCTGGTTAGTGGTTCCTCAAATACAAAATGCAGGGTGAGGGGATTTTGTTAGGTGGGCAGTTCTGCTGAATGGAAGGAAGTGGGGGGTTGCTCCACATGGGGAAGCAGAAGGATGAAAGGGGAGGGAAAGAAAAGCTTGCTTCTCCTCTGGCTGCTCCCTCACCTCTGTCACATGTCTCATTCCCCAGCTGAAGTGGGGGTACTTGCTCAGGATACCATGGCTACCCCTGGTGATTACCCACAATGTTAGGAGCTGCTGGCAGAAGCCAAATGATCTGCAAAGGAAAAGCAAGCAAGACAGGCAAATAGTGCCTGGCCTAAGGACAAGGGGGGACTGGAGCTCTCTCTCTCATTACATGTAGGGCCCTGTTAAAAATTGTCTGTTTACATTTTTTTGGCTTAACCTCTAACCACATTTCTTGCCTCAGTTAAGTGGAAACTGATGGAACAGAAATCTAGTTTGGAGGAGTTCGTCACAACCCTTTCAGCTATACCCCTTTGGCTTGCTCTCAGTGGAAATGGCATATTGTCCTTTATGGGAGGAGCTAGGATTTTAAAAGGGGAGGGGGGGTGAGGGACTAGTAAGTAGTGCTCCAGAGATAACCACACTCCTGCTCCCAACCTCCTCCCCAGATGTCCGCACAGGCAGATCATGCCATGAGAGCAGCAGGCAAGGACTTCTAAGTCCCCAAATCAAAGAAGAATCCCCCTTCCCTGCTCTCGGCACTGCTCCCTTCCTGTCTGTGCACACAGAATGCCTCCTCCTCTCTCATTCCCCCCTTCGCCTACTCGACTTACTCCTCTGGGTGGAGGAAGAAGTCAAAGAGATTTACCTGCCACTGCCACCGTTGTGTCGCTGCAGCTCCAGTTGCAACTATGGGCAGCAGCTGTATGGGGTGCAGTTCCCACTCCTGGGCTGTTGGGAAACACTAGGGGGGGACCAGACAGAGAGGAGGAACCTGCCCACTGCCATCACCACCAAGCCCAGCTCCATACAACCTGGATGGAGTGAGGCAGAGGTAACTCTGTAGCCCCCCCGCAACTCCACTCAGACACAAGGGCAGCAGCAGGCAGAGGTGGGGGGAGGCGAGGGGGAGCTGCCCCACTGTATGGAGGGGGAGAGAGGAGGTGCCAAGCGGGGACAGGACAGATTTTACTTGTTCCCAGAACTAAAGTTTCCAGCTGCTGCTCCTGTGATCCAAAAGGGGGAGCGACTGTGCCACTGCACCCCCTCTGGATCCACCTCTGTGGTCCTCCATCCAGTTCAATAGCAAGCACTGCTGCTGTTACTGTGAGACTCTTTTTTTCTGGGGTAGTGGGAATTTCTCATTTCTCTGATGTCAGGAGCTGCTACCAAGAAATCAGCTTCTTGACAGTAAGTATACTGAACAAAATTACAGCTGTTGTTTTTTTCCTTTGACTAAGTTTCAAGGGGACTATGGTGATGAACAGGGAGAAATTAATGGCCATAGTCAGTCAACAAAAATAAACAGAGTTGTTGCATTTCACTGCTCCACACTACATGGAATTCCTCTGGGGCCAGTAAGACTGGAGATTGGCTCTCAACATCAAATCAGCCTTGCAGAGTCTCCATCTGCAGATTCAGGGAGACCACCAGCACTAGTCCACACTCAGAAAGTCTGTCAGGACTTCCAGTCAGGTTGACATTCACAAAAAGCTTCACTTCTGCAGAAACCAATAGAAAAAAACAACTCTGGGATATCCAAAAGCAGCAGCTCAGCCAGACACCTGGCTAGAAGAGTTGGAGGGGAAAGAGTCGTACGCTGCTGCCCACTAGCAAGGCATACAGCACTCCACCTGGGGAATCTTCTGGGGATTATGTTCAGAGGCTAGGATTGTGATATGAAATATTGTAATACAGAATCACTGTCACGAGATCCGCAATATGATTAGCACAGCTCTGCTTCAGTTGGGATATTATGGCTTAAATTATTCCTATTAGCTTCCAACTGATCTTGGAACACAAGCGTCACATCTGATTTTAATGAAACTTTAGACTTTGTTGTTTTCAGTCAGCTAATGAAATAGTTGAACCTTCCCATGACTTTCTGTAATTATAACAAAGGCCATGCATTATCAAGAGCAATGTTAACCTCTTTATGAGTTGTAAAATTAATCCTCCAGGACTCGTGCACTGATATGTTCGGAAACATAAATCAAGGAGTGACAGAAACCTAACACGGGCCTGATGAAATGTGACCCCACCTGGCACAAAGACTTTCACACAGTAACTCTTGGCTCAGCCTATTGGTTACATGTAACATTATGTTAACAGGAAAAGCCACTTTAAAATCTGTTTTGCTCATGAAAGCCTCAAGTACATACAGAGTCTAATCACATTTAGAATATCGGTTTAAAGTACTTGTGAAAAAAAAAAAGACATGACAAGAAAAAAGCTTCAAGGTAAAGACCAAGACCTTGCAAGGGTTTCTCAGTTTGAACAAACTTTGAAAAGTTTACATTTGCAAGAGCTTTTTCCAAGAAGTTTGGCAAGATACAGCATTTTAAGAACTGAAAGGCATTTTTACTTGGTGGGTTGTTTGCTGGCCTGTGAGAAGCAAGTTGGTGATCTCTGTCCAATTCCTAGTAGGCCAATCTTCACCTCAAAGCCACATTCTTAATTGATATTAATTGCCATATGTGTCAGTAGCCTAAGCTGAGAAACAAGAGAACAAACAGGTCATGGTAGATGAACTATTGTCTTGCAACAAGATAGACCTTCTAGAGCAGAGGCATATTGCAGGCTGGGAAGTTTGAGTACAGCAGCTATGGAGAACTAGAACTGGTGCTGCAGTTCAACTCCTCTTTGACAACCACAGGATCTTGAGAGATGAATGGAACCAGTGACAGTAGAGTAATCAGAGGATACAGAGCACCTTCATGAGCTCCCTGGAGAGGCAGGGTTGCTTAGTGGACAGAATACCACACTGAGATGTTGGAGACCTGGATTGTATTCCTGCCTCTGCCACTGGGTGGCCATGGGAATGTCACTTCTCTCTGTATCTCAGTTTCCACCATCTGAAAATGGGTATAATACTGTTCATCTTTCTAAAGTACTTGCAGATGAAAAGAACTATGTACAAGCTAAGAATTATTATTGCTGTCTGCCATTTCTGACAATGGGAGTCAACAGGAGGTGTAGCTGAACCAGAGCTGAATACAGTTTGTCATCAACAATGCTCGTGACTATGTTGTGTTCAGCACCAGTTCACCAGCTGCACTGCAGCTAACACCCGTCATCAGTTGTGTTCTCTCTCATAAAATGGACAAAATTGTGACCTAATTTTCCTTAAAACTACAAGCAAGGCCCTGGACACACAACTTGTTAATGCCAGTGTTATTTCCATTGTTTTTTTACACCAGTGAATTCTGCAGAATTGTGAGCAGACAGTCAATCACCCCAAAGTAGCTGCTAGAGTAGGTGCTGTTACAGCATCTCACCACAGTAGAAGAGCATAGAATAACTCATCTGCACTAAGCAAAGAACTACCCTGTGACACACACCAAGGCATGTCACCTAAACCAATGCAATTTGCACCAGTGTATTTTACTGCTGCTTTTTTCCTGGATTCAAGCTACACCAGTGAAGAGCTATATGTTCCAGTCCTTTTTTACACTCATTCGAAGATGGTTTACCCTGGTGTAAATACATCATTTGTCTATCTCCTGGCTTTTCCTATTTTTTCATGCACAGAGCTATGCAAAATAATAATATAGGGACTCCATTTGAACTACAAGAACTTAGATCTTCATTAGAAGTCTTGTGTGCTCCATGCTGCTCCCTGCAGCCATGAGGTACGGCATGTGCTTGGAGCAATTGTGAAATCATCCAAGCACATACAGCTTTCTGGTGTCACCCTCCAAATCGTCCCCACTACAACTAATGTTCCAACCTGCAGGTAGTTACACCTATAGAATACAAGTAGTTATTCCATACTACTACAGAATAACAGTACAGATAAATTACACAATTTCAGCAAAAGGCTGAGTGTGTCTTGGGAACAGGATTTTCTTTCAAAAGCACTTCCCTTTAACTATGCTTTTGAGAAAACCACTAGTGTTTTTTCTTTTGAATTCTCTGGCTGACCTGAGTCATCAAGGGTAATAGAACATTTTGCAAGCTCATATGGAGGTCATTTTTATTTGTAAAAGAAAATAGCTAATATTCTGTGCACTTAGTCTCCAGCTGGCACATATACATCAGACATCAAGGTTCAATGAAGAACAGAGGGGCAGATCCTCAGGTAGTGTAAAATTGTCAGTGCTCCATTTGCTTCAATGGAGTGACATCAATTTATACTAGCTGAGACTCTGAGACAGAATCAGAGAGTAAGAATTTTCTTCTAGACTCCTCTAGCTACAGATGCTGACTGTCTATTGCTTTATCATGCACAAAGGAATGGGGCTTTCTGAGCAGAGCAGTTTGCAGAATTGGGGTCTACGTGCTAGACACAGGCAGACCTCCATGCTAGTGCAAGTCCATTGTGGGATCTAGGCCTGCGTCAGTAAATTTTGACCCTAGATGTTTGCGGGTTTTTAATAAGAATAAACAGGCTGTTCTCTCAATTCCCTTTCCATCCAGATAAACAGAACTGTACCAATGTTTAGTAAAATTTTAACCACAATCTTTTAAATTACTACACCCATTTTTTTGAAAAAATATCCTTACAATACAATTTAACAACAGCATTGCTAGGAAATATTTCTTCCAATTAATTATGACTACTTGCAGATGGAAAAATCAAAAAGTACTATTACACACAATAAAATAGATGGGTTGTATGAGTTGTCAGTACACATCAGAAGTCAGTACACTTTGCCTCTGTCTATGATATTAAGTTTTCCATGCACAAGGAATGTTCATATACTGCTTTCCAGTTTCATCTGAAATCCTGCCTTTCTTGCCTGCTTTGTATTTTTTCATATATGCATACACATGCTTTCAGCCTGAATTACTAACTGTATATTCAGGACAACAACAACTTGTTATTTTTGCATTTATTTGTAGTGTGTTGTCACTGAGGAGCCCCAGGCAAGAAACACTGTGCTTGGCATTGTACAAACACAGTATAAAATAATAGTATCTGCCCCAAAGAACTTCCTATCCAAGAAAATAAGTAGATATTAATAGATAAAGGATCATAAAGGTACAATGTGACAATACTGGACAGCATAATAAGTAGTCCAGTGGTTCTGAACCTTTTTAGAGTCAAGGCACCCATCATTAAACTGAAGGCACCCTTGTAAAAGGCCAGCTCTTTGCTTTTGTTCATTTTTTTGACTACAGAAAAATAGAGCAGTTTTTTGTTGCAAAGACCTTAGAAACATCACAGGTGAGAATGTTTTTGACATTTTGGATTCCTATTTGAAATCTCCACATACGTCATGTTCCATTGTTCTCTGCGCCGCTAATGAGCAGTGCGGAGGGTTTTTTTTTTTACTTCTGGATATCGGGGGGGGGGG
>NW_017729031.1:81201149-81202085 GCF_001723915.1 Gavialis gangeticus
TGGTAATCTTGGATGTGTATGTGCCTGAGTTGGTAGTGTACGTGTATGCACGTAATGTGTGTGTGTGCACCTAATTGGTTTGTGTGTGTGTATATGTGCAATTGTGTCATACCCTCCCATCTAACAGCGCAATGAGATCCTGAGAGTTGGCTTGGCCCTACAGGAGAATATTTTAATCTTTAGAAAAGTGTTTCTTTTTTTCCCCCATGGATTTTGTGGACGTTTGTGAAATCCATGAAATCGTGATTTCAATAGGTCTCTAGTTGTAAGTAACTGAAAAGGGAGTCTTGAAAATAAAACTGTGGTCATCCATGTTCACAGATGTCACGATTAGTTATAGAGCTATAAATAAGTAGGGCCAGAAGAGACTGCAAGTGTTCATTTAGTCCAACCCCCTGCCTGAGGCAGGTTCATTCCTATCCAAACAATCCCATACACTATAATGTAAACTCTACGTAAGACTACCCTCAACCCTGACAACATAGACCCAACACCCTGTCCTGCTACAGGTAAAGGAGGGGAACCACAGCAGTCAATGTTCTGCTTCTATAAAATGTCAATATATGCTCAAGAGGTCCAGGGTAAAGGGCTACACCCCCTGCTGCTGAGGAAGAGAAAAAACCCACAGTCCATACCAATGTGACCATGGATAAAAGTACTTTCTGACCCCAAATATGGTGATCAGTCTGGCCCTGATCAGAGGGACAAGACCACCTATCCAGGAACCTCTAGCTTTGCTCCTAGCAGGATAATCTGCGCACCCCAGCTGAAGTCCCTAGCCTTACCTGTAGCAACATCCAGTGCCTCTGGGGAGGCTTAAAGACACCCTGACATTTAGAGCACAAAAAGGGGGTGGAGGAACCAGCAGATGCCAGGTGCATGGAAAATAACCATGTTATGAAATAGTCATAGCTATGTTCCAATCAGTGCCTACCC
>NW_017729031.1:81207085-81212263 GCF_001723915.1 Gavialis gangeticus
ACACCTCCAGTGATGGAGAGTCCACTGCTTTCTTAGTCAGTCTATTCCACTGCCTCACTATTCTAACAGTGAAGAAGTTTTTGCTGGATTTGCAATCTAAACTTACCTTGCTGCAACTTCAAGGTCTGTGACCTTGTTTCTGCAGGCAAGAGAGAAAAGGTGCTTTCCCCTTTCTTAATCGCAGCCCTGGAGCCCCTTCAAGTATTTAAAAACTGCTATCATGTCCTCTTTTAAGTGCTTTTTCTGCAAGCTCACCATGCCTAGCACCTTCAGCCTCTCCTCATATGACTTGCTGAGGATACACTCCATCCCATCTTCCAGGTGGTTGATGAAGATATTGAACAAACCCAGCCCCAGAGCCAACCCCTGGGGCACTCTGCTTGATATTGGCTGCCAACTAGACAACAACCTATTGAATTCTACCCTTTGAGCCCAACGATCCAGTCAATTTTGTATCCTCCTTACAGTCCATTCATCCAACCTGGACTTCCATAGCTTGCTTGCAAGAATGTTGTGGGGGACCATATCAAAAGCCTTGCTAAGTTAAAGTATAGCACATCCACTGCTCTCCCCGCATCCACAGAACAAGTCATTTCATCATAGAAATCAAGTTGCTCAGGCATGACTTGCCCTTGGTGAATCCATTCTGACTGTTCTTAATCACCTTCTCCTCCAAGTGCTTAGAAATAGATTCCTGGAGGATCCGCTCCACAATTTTTCCAAGAACTAAGGTGTGGCTGACCAGTCTACAGTTCCCTCAATCCTCCTTCTTCCCTTTCTTAAAGATGGGCACTATATTTGCACTTTTCCAATCATCCAGAACCTCTCCCAATTTTCATGAGTTTTCAAAGATAACGGCCAGTGCCTCTGCAATCACATCATCCAACTTCCTCAGCACCCTCAGGTGTATTGTGTCTGGCCCCATGGACTTGTACATGTCCATCCTTTCTAAATAGTTCCTAACCTGTTCTTTCAACACTGTTAGGTGCTCACCTTCTCCCCAAAATGTGCTACAAGGTAAAGAATGAGGTAAAAAAGCCATTGAATACTTTAGCCTTTTCTGCATTATCTTTTACTAGGTTGCCTCCCTCATTCAGTAAAAGACCCACACTTTCCCTGATCTTCCCCTTGTTGCTGACAAACCCTTCTTGTTAGCGTTCACTTTCCTTCCTAGCTGCAACTCCAGTTGTGCATTGGCCTTCCTCATTTCATCCTTGTATGCACAAGATATACTTTTATACTCTTCCCTCGTTGTTTGTCCAAGTTTCTACTTGTTGTATGCTCCCTTTTTGTGTTTTAACTTACTGAAGAGTTCCCTGCTAAGCCAAGCTGGTCTTCTGCCATGCTTGCTGGTCTTTCTGCTCACTAGTCTTCCTGCTCATCAGGATGGTTTATTCCTGTGCCCTCAGTAAGGTTTCTTTAAAATACAACCAGCTCTCCTGGACTCCTTTCCCCCTCAGATGGGCCTCCCAGGAGATCCTGCCCATCAGTTCCCCGAGTGATTTTCTGAAATCCAGGGTCCTTACTCTGCTGCTCTCCTTGCTTCCTTTCCTCAGGATTTTGAACTCGATCATCTTGTGATGACTGCTGCCCAAGTTGCCATCCACTACTACATTCCCCACTAATTCTTCCCTGTTTGTGAGCAGCAAGTGAAGAAGAGCACAGCTCCTTGTTGGCCTCTTCAACACTTGCACTAGAAAATTGTCCCTAGCTCTCTCCAAAAACTTCCTGGATTGTCTGTACGCTGTTGTATTGTCTGTGCATTGCTTCCTGGATTGTCTGTGCACAGCAGATGTCAGGGTGATTGAAATCCTCCATGAGAAACAGAGCTTGTGACTGAGAGACTTTCTCTAGATGTTTAAAGAAAGCTTCACCCTCCTGGTCTGACGGTCTATAGCAGATACCTACCACAACATCACCCTTGTTGCTGTCCCCTTTGACCCTCACCCAGAGACTTTCAACAGGTCTATCTCCAGCTTCATGCTGGAGCTCTAAGTAATCATACAGCTCTTTTATATAAACCGCAACTTCTCCTTCTATTCTCCTCAGCTAGTCCTTTCTGAACAGTTTATACCCATCCATGACAGAGCTCTAGCCATGACAGCTATCCCACCAAGTCTGTTATTCCAGTCACTTCATAGGTCCATGACTATGTGAGGACTTCCAGTTCTTCCTGCAAGTTTTCCAGGCTCCATGCATTTGTGTATTGAGGTAATTAGCTGATTGCCCAACTTTCTCAGTAAAAATGAGAAGGCTTCCCCTGTTGCCCCTCCTGCTTGTGCTTCCTCCAGGTCACCCACTTACCTCAGGGCTTTGGTCTCTATTGCCTGGCAAACCTTCTTTAAAGCCCTCCTCATTAGGCTAGTGAGCCTGTCTGCAAAGATGCTCTTCCCTCTCTTTGTCAGGTGGATCCCATCTCTAGCAATCCTTGTTCATGGAACAACATCCTGTGGTTGAAGAAGCCAAGGCCTTGCTGGCAACATCATGTGCACAGCTATGCATTGATCTGTAGGAGGCATCTGCTCCTGCCTGGGCCCTTCCGCTTGACTGGAAGGAGTGAGGAGAACATCCCCTGAGCCCCTGCCCCCTTTACACTTGCACCCAGAGCCCTGTAGTCACTTTTGATCTGCTCAGGGTGCCCCCCAGCCATATCATTGGTGCCCACATGGATAAGCAACATGGATAGTGTTCAGAGGGCCAGATGAGTCTCCGTAATCCATCTGTGACATCTCAGGTCTGGGCTCTAGGCAAGCAGCAGACCTCTCGAGACAACAGTTCAGGATGGCAGATGGAGGCCTCCCCACAAGAAGGGAGTCTCTGACTACCACCACCTGTTGCTTCCTCTTGGTAGCAGTGGTCTCAATCCTCCCAACCTTGGGGATATCTGGCCCCATCTCTTCCACCAATGGAACGTGCTCCTCCTCTGTTGCTAGGGCTCGATTTCTGCTTTCCAAGCAAATTGCTACAGGTGAAGATTAAGACTTCTTGCTGCCACAGGTCACAAGCTTCCAGCTTCCACCTTCCTGGGAATTCATGTCCTCTTTTCTAGTGCTGCTTCTGGTGGTCCTTCTTCCACAGTCCTAGAGATCTCCTCCAGCATCAAATTGATGAAGTCCTCATAGTGGAGAATGCTTTAGATCCTTGCCACTTCCTCCTGTAGCTCTCTTGCTTGATCCCAAAGGAGCACAACCAGGAGGCACCGCTCACGTTGCAAGCACTCCCCACCTGGTTGTCACTAGAAGGAAGGTGCAAGCCACAGTCTCTGTAGCACCAAATCAGGACCTGGGTAGAAGACTTGATGGTGCATAGTCCTCCCTACACAGAGACCTCACAGGTGCAAGCAGAGGAAAAGCTGGTAGTGACAGTGGTATTGACATTGCAACATCCTCCAGCCATTTCTCTGGGTCTCTTAATCCACTGCCCCTATTTCCAAGCAGACGTTGCCTAGCAAACTCCCCTGTAGGCTGGCCTGTTTACTGCTACTCGATCCTGAAAGGTTCCCTTTTCCCTGCTAAGCTGCTTCCTCCCACCCAGCTTACAGTGAAGGAAGGTGAGGGAGAGAGTTTCTGGGTAAACTCCCTAGTGAACTCCCCTTTGCTCTGGACTGTAGTTAAACAAGGGGTTTAAGTATTCATCTAACTGCTGAGTTTTAGCTACTTACACAAAATATATATAAATTAGTTGCTCTTAATTAAGGAAAGAACTTAATTTAAAGGGTCCTCTTCTAAGCAAACTGACCTGTAAACAGACTTGTGAACTGTTTGCAAACTCCCCTTTTTGCTGCCTGTGGTCACTTGCTTCCTGGTCTCTTGGGGAGTCTCCTTTTATGCCCTCCAGGGCCTGGACTGGCTCTGTCCCCTTGTAGGCAGCAATCACCAAGCAATCACCCAGGTAGCACCACTGAGTGATCTGCTCAGAGAGCATGCCCAAACAAACAGCCCACCAGATAAACACTCAGCAAGCGAAACGCATAGACAGCCCTGGCTCACTTACCTTCCCAGAGCAGGATCTGGTGCCTGGCTCCTCTTCCCCTTCCTCCTCTTGCTCCCAGCAAACTGCTTGCAAACTGCCTTGTTTGCTGCCCCAGTTCATCTGGCCTTGCTGACTTGAATTCATTCAGACCCAACAAAAGCTCTCTGACATCTTTTCTTATCTCCTTCCTTAGTTGCCCCCTTCCTTCTCCTTGTAAGCCTTATTCGGTGTTTGGCTGCCCCTTCATTTTTTAATGAAGACTGAGGCAAAGTAGTTATAGACTGGCGCCATCTTCTTTGCATCTTTGGTTAGGAGTTGCTCCTGGCTTTTTAACAGAGGACCCACAGCTTCCTTGGTTCTTTTTTTCTGGGCAACATACTTATAGAGACTCTTTTTGTTGTCCTTAACCTCCTTTGCCAGGTGCAATTAGTTCTTTATCTTTGCCTTCCTGGTTTTGTCCCTGCAGGTTCTGGCTATCTCCTTATATGCCTCCTTGGTGGCCTGCTCATTTTTTCATTGCCTGTATGCTCTCCCTTTGCATCTGAGTAGTTTTGCATCCTTGTGAAGCCACATTGTTCACTTGCCATTCTTGTTGTGTTTCCATTGTGTTGGGAGATTTTCTTGTTGAGCGTCCAATACTGTTATCCTTAGACACTCCCAGCCCTCTTGGGTGCCATTATCTTTCAATCTGTCCTCCCGTGATTCAATGCCCATTAGCTCCTTGAGACAGATGAAATCTGCCTTTTTTTAAATCTAGCTTCCTAATTTTGCTACCTCATGCTTTCCCTGTCTCAGGGTCTGTAAGTCTATTGTACTGTGATCATTTCCTCCCAAGTTACCCATCACCTTCGCATCCTTCACCAATTCTTCCCTGTTGGTCATAATAAGATCCAAGATGGAGGAACCAGTGGGAGAAGCCTGTGACTGACTTGTTTTACATGAGGAGGCAATTGCACATCAGCAACTGCACGAATATCGGCAGAGGAGAAACCTGTGTCCAGTGGCAAGGAAATCCAAGACGACTGGGGTCACTCATCCACTGCAGCCTTCATCCTTTGCAGCTATTGAGAAGTATGCCTTCTTCATTTGCCTTCTCCACCACTGAGGTTTTTTTGTTATGTTGGACTGCTCTTTATCTTAAGTTTGGCTGCATTCTTCTTCTAGCAGTGTTCTTAGGATGATTTCATGAAACAACAGATTTTCCAC
>NW_017729031.1:81217263-81224484 GCF_001723915.1 Gavialis gangeticus
TTCTTCATTTGCCTTCTCCACCACTGAGGTTTTTTTGTTATGTTGGACTGCTCTTTATCTTAAGTTTGGCTGCATTCTTCTTCTAGCAGTGTTCTTAGGATGATTTCATGAAACAACAGATTTTCCACCTTTCCCGCAGAATCTCATGTCTCCTTTTGTTTGGGATTTACTTCCCTTCCCCCAGGGTAAATTTAATATCCTCCACTGGAATAAGTGCCTTTCTACAGTGTGTTTTCCACATACAATATGAAAGGGAACTGCTTTGCACTGACAATGCCACTCCCTGAGGGGTCCTCCAAAAGTGGCACACCCTCATGTCTGGTTTTACTGCCCATACTGAATATTCTTGAAAATTTTGTTTTTCTGAAAGGAACTTAAGTGTCATGAAGAGAAAAAGGGAAAAGAGAGATTTTGTTTGATGTGGTACTGAACTGTGATAAGGGGTAGCTATGAATGCCATATGCCCACTTGTGTGCTTCACCACTCATTTCCCACAGTATTATTCAGATGTCACACCACCTACTTTCTATTGTGAATTTCTTTTATCCAGAATTTTTAGTGTGCTGAACAACTCCCTCTAGGAGCACATCACTTTGTATCCAAAACTCTACTTGCTATTTTCCAAGCCCTGGAGGAAAACTGACTTTTCTGAAGAGCATCATATTTAGTTTTTGTGGAACGAAGAGGACAGTAATTTTTACAATGCAAGACCTCTCAGAAAAAATGCACCAACAGCTGGATATGCAGTACATTAATAAGACAACCACAAATGTCTTTCTTATACAATGTATTCCTTCCCTTCTCATTCTCAACAATGAAACAACAGAACTGTTTCCATTTAAACCTTTCATAGAGATTCACCTTTGCGTCTGGAAAATTTTAAGCCTAAAGGTGGAAGTTTCACAAAGGTATAAGTAACTGAAAAGAGGGATGTATAAGGCGTGACTCAGGCTACCTTAACTATAGCTCTCACAGCAGTTCTAGCCATAATAACTACAGCTGCAAAATAGCAATGAAGCTGTCATTTTCTTTTAAGAAGCCCCTAAATGATATCCCTAAAAATGGTTTTAATTCAGCTTCATAGCACTGATGAGCTACATGACAAGTTAAAGCATCTTCAAGTTTAGGCTAAAGCAACTTGCATAAAATCTAACAGTTATATCATTTCACCCCCAAAACCAATGTAGTATGTACAGGATGCAGTGAAATATCAGCTTAATGGACAGACTGATTGTGAAGTAAGAATAACTCATTTATGGCGTGGTCATTCATGAAACAAACTTGTTTCTCTCCTTAGGATTAGAAATATACCTCCTCCTCCTGCGTCCTAACTGATTTTGATTCTGTATCACAGCAGTCAGCAATATTTTCTAGCAGTGGGTGGGATTTGCCCAGCTCAGGTCAGAGGTGAGCCAGATGTAGGACCCAAGCACCACTGCCCACTTCTCCCAGTCACCGCTTCTCCTTGCCGTCCATCTGTGACATGGAGTAGGTGAAAACCCCTGCCACTGAACACCACTTAGACCCCAGCTCCATGCATCAAATCCAATGACTCCATGAATCCGATTCAGCCCATGGGCCACAAGTTGCTGACTTATGGTCTATCATGCTAAACACTCCAGATAAAACACTCATTTATAAAAATGAAATCAATGCAGAAGTCACATAACACGGTAGTTTCTGACAACCAGAGAGCCACATGCTTGTAGTTCTATATATTGAATGTTCTTTGGGGCAGGCACTGCCACTTACTTTATACATTGTTCTCTGCTGACACATATGTCTATGCTGTCTCCCTGCTGAATCCAGGACCACATCCCATCCTCTTGCTTCTACTCCTAGTTTCACTCAGGATTCTCCCACTCAGTCCAGTAACTAGGCAGTGTAGTTGGCTTAGAGCAGTGCTCAGCTCACTCCAGCACCATACTCAGGCTCTGCATTAGTGTGCTTCTGGGTGCGTATCTAGAGTCACTAAGGTATGACCATTTAATTTCTGGGATTTGGTGTGTACTGAGCAGGAGCAAGTGAAAGGGAAATGTGTCTTGGTGGCAGTCCCAGACTCACAAGGAAGCTAGTGTGAACATGCTTAGAAGAACTGCTTTAACAAATGCAATAAATATTAATTATTAGAAAGCGTAAATTGGAATTAAGGCACTGTAAGGGCCTTTGACCAAGGGAACAATACCTTTTGTGAATTTATCTCATGATTTGGCAAGCAATAACATTCCTGTGCAATAGACTATATAGAGTAGCATACAAGCCTAGTGATATTGTTCTAGGCTTCATGCAAGTTATTCCTCTCTTCTGTCATCTTGTTTGACAGCCTGACAAAGGCTTGCCCCAAAGAAATCCTTCCAAGCCATCACAGGGCAGTTGTACTAACAGGGAGGGTCTTATCCTTGCTTCTGTGGTTAGTTGGAAGCAATTAGGGTTACAGCACAAAGTGAAGAAAAACTGGGGGAGGTCAGAGGAGTGTTTGTCGGAACTGTTACCTTAAGCAAATTGGGATTGTCCCAAATGGAGCTTCAGGGGTGGGAGGGAGAGAAGAACATGTGCCTTCTATTAAATTTTTAGTGTGGCGAAAAAAAATCTTATAATGCACATACAAAACCCAGCAACTAGGGCTAATATCTTGGCCTCCACTCTGTTTTCCAACTCCAACACACATTCAACAGATAAAACATTTCATTACTTTTAAGAGCACGTGAGGATCCAACAATCTAGTGGTTGGCACCAAAGATGTAGGGGTCTGTAGACCAATGTTCTGTTTCCATTTGCAACTAAGTTAGTTATATTCTGTCCTTTTTGTAATGTATTTTGAGATCCTTCAAGTGCAATAGTCCTCAGCTGCATGTCTTACAACACACCCCCATTCACAAAATTCAGGAAGTTCTTTTAAAACTAATGCTACACTTTCAGAAAACCACTCTGTGTGCCAATTTATTTTTTTTTAAATGTGCACTGTTATCAGATTATACAAAATTACATGAACAGAAAATTACACATCATTAGTGAATGCAATAGAAATGCTGCAAAGTTTTTTAGAAAGGTAATATCCGAACAAAGTTGCAATTTTTAGAGTCTGTACAACCAGTACAGCTCAGTTCAACCAACAGTTAAAAACAAGAAAGTTCTGTTCTCATAAATGGTGAGTTTTTCATATCCCATATATGCATATCTTTCTATTTGATTTGCTTAACTGTTTTGCTAAAGGTTTGTTAAAATGCTGCATGCCAAAATGCAGCAAGAGTCATAGTTAGGGAGTGTTTGCCAATATAACTCAAATTAAGAGACAGCCACAGTTGACCTCTGCTAAGAGTTTTAATACTATTCTGCCTTATAATTAAACTGCATATGATTGAGTACACTAAGCATAACATAAGTTTCAGAGTGAGAGGACAAGCAACTTGAGAAAAAAAAAACTATAGCCAAACTTTTAATGAGATTAACTGCAAAAGCTAAATTGTCATCAACAAGATTAACAGCTGATAAATAGACACATTTGTAAGGATCTCACTTGTTTTCTAAAAGAACACCCCCCTTTTGACAGT
Source organism: Gavialis gangeticus (assembly GCF_001723915.1). Classification (NCBI taxonomy): domain Eukaryota; kingdom Metazoa; phylum Chordata; order Crocodylia; family Gavialidae; genus Gavialis; species Gavialis gangeticus. Next base: position 81,220,815 of record NW_017729031.1, read on the forward strand.
GATCTGTAATTAAACAACATTCTGTATCTGTAGGAACTACAAATAGATCCCCCCTTTTATCTTAACTCCTTTTAAAGCCATTTTTTGGATTTCTTGTCAGGATAACATAACAACCATGATAGTGAGTGCAATAAAAACAAATCAGAGTGCTAACCAAGAATGAAAATAGTCTCAAAGAGGGGCAGTGTAGCAGGTCTAAGTCTCCAGGCATAACAGTAAAACCCCCTGGCAGTTGTGTAACTCCTGTTTTGCTCTGGCTCTCTATTGTCCCTTCCATTCCATTACCCCACCATGCCTTGCTGTAATTGTTGAACTTGGGAAAAGGGAGGCTGCCCAGGACCCCAGAGTGACTTCTTGTCTGTTGTTGATTAGTGCACCAGCATACCATGGGCCTTAGTGATCAATTTTGTGGTCTCCAACCTCCCCTACAGCCATGCCCAAGCACCTTCGCAGGTGCTATGAGTTAATTGGACCCTCAGCCCTAGTTCAGATATGGCCCCTGCAGGCATCTGAGTCTTTAAATGTCCCAGTGGGCCCTCAGCCTCAGTCCAAAGTGCAGCCCTTTCAAGCCTCCCTGTCTTTAAGAGTCCCAGTGGGTCCTTGGCCCCAGTCCAAGCTATGGCCCTTTCGTGGGCTCAGGGTTCACCCCTCTTGGGCCCTGTACCCCATTGTGGGTCCAGCATCCACCCCTGCAGGGCTTTGGATTTGACCTTCAAGTCTCCAAACAGTCTTATGCTCTTAGGCATTCAGATGGGATATCCCTCTTCCCCTGTTAGTCCTAGCCAAAACCACTGGTTGAAACTATAAACAGAAGAATAATCCCACTGGCTGTAATACAAAATGCCCTATATGGGTGCGTCCAGACAAGCCTGCACGTGCCTTTTGCGGTATTTCAAAGCAGTTTGAGACACTGCAAGGGGCACACTGGGAACAAAAAAAATCTTCCCTGTGTTGCAGCATGGGCTTAAAATTTGATACCAGAAAATCCAGGTATCAAAAAAAAAAAAACCCTGCAAAAAAAAAGCGGGGCAGGGAAGAGTCCAAGACCATGCCCTGAGGCAACCAGAGGCTGGGGTCCTCCAAAGAGACAGTTTGATAGCTGGCCAGAGCACCTCTATGCCTGCCCCTTGCCCTGGTGCTGTAGCATGCTGCCTTCCCATGCAGGGCAAAGAGCAGTGTCGGCTGCAGCATGACTGGGACTGAGCTCAGTCTAAGATAAACAGGAACTGGGGATGGAGGAGACTGGAGTCTGTATGGGTGCAGGGAACTGTGTGTGTTGGGGGGGCTGCTTGGGGGGGGGGTCCCCCACCTGCTCCTCTCATGGCCCACAGCGCCCCCACAGCAGCAGCAGCCATTGGGGCACTCATGGCTCTCTTGGCACAGCCCCCCCATGGTGCAGGACAGTGTGGCGTGGCCCAGGCCACCTGGCACTTGTGCCATATCGCGCTGCCTGTGCCACATCATGTGGGCTGGCCTGGCCCAGTGTGGGGCCATGCACCCTCAGGCAGCACCAGGCCACTTGGGTTATCACCCGGGACTGCTCACAGAGACCATGTGTTGTGCTGGGCCAGGTTCTGCCTCCATGGAATTGGCCCAGCCCAACGATGCGCGGAGCCTGTGCATGCAGGACTTGTCCTGGCATGACACATGGTCCCTGTGTGCGGTGCTGGGCTCCTGAGTAACAGCCCAAGCAGCCCAGCACTGCCCAAAGGTGCACGGCTCCACACTTGGCCGTGCCTATGCTATGTCACAGGCAGCCCAGGCTATGCCACACTGTCTCATGTTGTGTGGGGGGCTGTGCCAGGAGGTCCCTGAGTGCCCTAGTGGCTGCTGCAGGGGGGCTGTGGGCTGTGCGGGGGGGGGCCCTGTGTGCCCTGTGGGGGGCATGTATGCTGTGCACAGTGTGGGGGGAGGGCTATCAGTGAGTTGTGCAGGGGGTGCTGCGCCTTTCAGGGGGCATGGGATCCACCCCTCCTGAGCAGCCCCTCCCCCCACCCACAAAAACTCCCATAATTCACCCACAAACCCCACACCACTCCCGCCAACCCCTCACCCACATATCCAGCCATAAACCCCAAACTCCTGCATAATCCCCAGGCCCCCCAAACCTCAGCCCCACAAATCCTAAACCTACCCATAAACCCCTACCAAACTGCCCCCACAAACTCCACATCTCTCCACAAATCTCACACCCTGCATGCCCAGCCAGCCACACGGGATGGGCCGGGATCTGATGGCGGGAGCTGCGGCTGCAGAGGCAACTGCCACACTGCTGACCTGCCCTGTGCCTACACCAGTGCTGGGACATGTGGCCCCAGGCTGGGGAGGGAGGGATCCTGATCCCAGGAGCCACTTGGGGCGTTTGATGGGCTGGGGGGGAGGGGGAAAGGTTTCAGTAGGGAGAGAGAGATGGGGTTGGGAGTGGGGGAGTGCTCTGGGTAAGAAGGGCCTCCAGAGCCAGGCTTAGAGCTCCCCTGCCCCCTATAGCAGCCTGTACAGGGGGAGGCCGGCCTGAAAGGAAAGGGTCCAACTCAGTCCCTGATACCCAGTTGAGAGATTCCCAGGATGGGGCAAGGAGCAGAACAGCAAGGGCTGGCACTGCTCAGAGCCACAAAGCAGCAGGTGAGACAGCTGCAGCTGGACTCATGCCCTGGTGCTGGGACAGAGCTGTGGCTGGGAGGGAGGTACTGGGGGCAGGCAGGGGCTGCAGGTCAGGAGTGAGGGGACTTAAGAGGGGAGGGCAGAGGAGAGGAGGTGGGGCAGGTTGTGAGTTGAGAGTGAGAGGCAAGGGCAGGGGCAGGGCACTAGCATATCAGTGCTGCTCAGCGCCACACATCCTGGTGAATGAAGGGGATAGGGCACCTCTGACTTTTCTATGACAAAAAAACCCAAAAGTAAATGCTAAAATGTATAAATATTTAGAATCCATTTTATTATGATAATAGAGGCAATAGTAGGCTTCCAAATTGCTTTAAACTTGCCCAGCTGATCTCTCTATATATAGATTTCATAGACATTTGGGCTGAAAGGGACCCCAGAGGATCATTGAGTCCAGCTCCCTGCCCCAGGGGCAGGAAGTCAGCAAGATAGGATCCCGGCAAGATAAGCATCCAAATTTGTCTTGAAGGCATTCAAAGTGGGTGCTTGAACCGCCTCCGGTGGCAGTCTATTCCAAGCCTTGGGGGCTCAGACAGTAAAGAAATTCTTCCTTATGGCCAGCCTGAAACAGTCTCGCAGTAGGTTATGACCATTCAACCTCGTCATCTCTTGGGGCGCTCTGGTGAACAAACGTTCCCCCAGATCCTGGTGGTCACCCCTGATAAACTTATAGATGGCCACCAGATCACCCCTGAGCCTGTGCTTTTCTAGGCTGAAAAGTCCCATGGCTCTCAGCCTCTCATCATAAGGTCTGTTTTCCTCTGATCATGCATGTGGCTCTCCTCTGGACTCTCTCAAGCTTCTCCACATCCTTTTTGAATTGTGGAGCCCAAAACTGGATGCAGTACTCTAGCTGCGTCCTCACCAAGGCTGAGTACAGGGGGAGAATGACGTCTTGGGATTTGCTTGAGAAGCATCTATGGATGCAAGCCAGAGTTTTGCTCACTTTACTAGCTGCAGCATCACATTGAAGGCTTATATTCATCTTGTGGTCAATCATGACCCCCAAGTC
>NW_017729031.1:81224634-81237644 GCF_001723915.1 Gavialis gangeticus
ACTTCCATCAACCACCACCCTCTGGGTCCTGCTGCGGAGCCAATTCCCCAGCCAGTGGATTGCAGTGAGGTCGAGGCCTCATTTAGCCAGTTTTGCCAAGAGGTGATCATGGGATTCCAGATCAAAGGCTTTTCTAAAGTCAAGATATACGACATCAATCTCTTCCCCCTTGTCCACATGATAGGTCACCTGGTCATAAAAGGAAATGAGATTGGTCAAGCAAGACCTACCCGCAACAAACCCATGCTGGCTATCCCTCAGGATGTTGCCATCAGCCAGTCTATTAAGAATGGCCTCTTTGATAATCTTTGCCAAGACCTTCCCCAGGATAGAGATCAGGCTGATGGGCCTGTAGTTTGCCAGATCTACTTTCCTCCCTTTCTTGAAGATTGGCATGACATTGGCCTTCTTCCAATCTTTGGGCACTTCACCAGAGCACCAGGAGTTCTCAAAGATCTGTGCCATAGTGGCATTTCATTTTAATAGAAAAAGAACACCACTTGGGGTATTTTAATAAGAGATTTTGGGTTTCTTCTTCAGCAGGATCTCTACTGATGAGACAATGGCAAGACCCAGGCAGAGGAGCCTGTCCACAGCCAGCACTGGGGACCCAACTGGAGGGCAGATGAGATGACTGACCTCTTGGCCATTTGGGGCCAAGAGGACATGTTTTGACAGTTCAAAGTGGGCCATCACAAGGAGCACATCTTCTGGGCGATAGCTGCCCAGATGGCAGAGTGGGGGCACCCCATCCACATCTGGCAGGCATGCAGCCATGGGGCTGCAGCTCCAAGAAAGTGGATGCTTTCACAGGTGGTAGCAGGTCATATCAAGAAAGCAGCCCCCACTGCTAGACTGCTGCAGTGGGTAGTGGGTGCAGGGAGCACTAGGTTAGGGCTGCTTCAGCAGTCCAGCTGGCACAGGGGGCTAGTGTCACCAGATACCAATTGGCCGGGCCCCAGAAGCTCCTGTCTATTTGTATCTTCCAGAGATCATGGGTCTTAAGGTCCACCTAGTTAACTAATAGCCCCCACTGTGTGAGGCCAAAGTTTGAAAGATACAACTGATAATTTATTTTATTCTATTTTTTTGGTGAGAAAACTAAGGAAGAAAAGGGTAGGAGTGATGTGGGAGTTAAAGGTTCAAAATGTGGAAAGAAGTCCTCCAGAGGGGAACACTGAGCAGAGCCCCCCGGGCTGCATCCACTGGTCCTCAAGGCATCCAAGGAACCGGTGGACACTGCCCAATACTGCTCTGCCCAGAAACGTGTTCGGACAAGTGAGAGGAAAGTGGCCTCACAGTCTCTGGGCACCTTCTTGGCCAGAGCCTCCTCCCTGGTCAAGTACAGGGCCCACTCGGCCAGGGCCAGGAGGAGGTTGACCAGGAGCTCCCGGGACTTGGTGGGGCTGCAGATGGGGTGACCAAAAACAAAAAGGTGGGAGGTAAAATTCAACCAGAAACCCACTCAAGGGTCATGTGCACCATGGTCTCTCTCTGCCCCCAGAAGGGGCAGGAGACTGGGACATCTGTGAAGCTTGCCACATACATGCCCATGATGATGGCTTCATGGAGGAGCTGCCAGCTGAGGTCCTCAGTGGCTTGTGGGATGAGGGTGGAGTACAGACTCAGCCACTGGGGTGCCCCAGCTATGCCTTCGCTGAGCAGGTCCTGCCACACGTGAGGGCAGCATGATGGATTGTGCATCACATGAACATGTAGCGGTGGCAGTGATGGATGATGGAAAAGTGGAATAGTTTGCTGTCTTTCAGCGAGCTCAGGTGGTCCACAGAAGCTCCTAAGAGCAAGTAGCCCTGAGCTGCTTCCCACGGCAGCTTCCCTGGGGCCACCTGTGCTGGCCCCAGGCTCTAGCTCCCCCTGGCTGCAGATCTGGGAGGAGCTGGGCAGTCAATTTGCTCCAAGTGGCACAACTTGCCCCATATCAAAGTGCATGTCCAGGCACATACGCTGAGGCAAAAATTCCCAGCACAAATTTGTGCCACTCCTATTTGAGCTGCTGTAAGCGCACTTGCCTGCATGTGTGGACATGCCCTATTGATCCAAACATAAATCTAAGTTCCTTGGTGATACAACCCAAGCCTGCCCCTACCCTGGTCGTTTTTCCCTGAAAACCATCTATGCCTTACTTGCATTACCCCCATGTCAGCCCAGTAGTCTTCTGCAGGATCTTTGCTTAGGAGCTTTCTTTCCTCCAGCCTTCAGGACCAGACTGCCTCCTCAGGCTCAGCCCTGGGCTCATATATCTAAACCAGGCTTATATATCTAAACGATACCCCTGGGAGTCACATGTTTTCCTTTGGCCAGCTGCAAGTGTCCTCCATTAGGTTCCCAGACTCGCCTAACTGCTGCATCAGTATCCCTCTTCTCTAGACAGAGCTCTGTCCTGCAATACTATTGCTGTGTTACCAACACTGTAATTGGCACTCTGGTGCCCAGGACACACTGCCCTGCCACCTTATTGCTGAGCCCATTATTCTGCACTGGGTGTTTACAGCCTATCAGTCTCTTACTGCCTAGCCATTTCTGGCTCCTGGTAAGCAACTCCCTGCACCTGGGGCTCCCTGCAGCTGTTTGTCACCCTTAAAGTAACAGGGAATGCCTGGAATACTATCCCAGAATTCAGGTGATAATTTTTCACACACTGAGACCCTACTTTTTCTATACAAGGTTTCTCCCAACCCATAAAATTTGAACTCCTGTACAAGGGAAGGCCAGAGTGGCTGCAAACCATTGATGCCTATTCACGGTAGCCCCTAGGTTGAGAACTATAGCATAAAAATGTGGAACTTTGGAAATGCCCTGTGCCTCTAGCTGTGCAAAATAGAGTTTGGATAGGTAAATATAGGGATGCTCCGTTTCACCATATGACTATTATTCATTTTTCTCTTTGTGCTATAAGATGGTAATACTGTGAGCAGACATTGATGAATCACCCCAGTGTGGCTGAATAACATTTCTGAGCATAGAGTACGGGAGGCTAACATTCGGTAGCTTGGTTTCATTAGTTGAATACAGCCACATGTGACAAGAGAGAGAAGTCACTGGAAGCCTGAATGTGGGGGTTTATAAACAGGTTTTCTTTTGCTGTACAGAAATCATTTCCTTTTTGTTTCCAGAACCTTCCTGGAGTGTCTCTAGAAGTCTTTTGCCATAGCACTAGGCAGCTGAAAAACAAGAAATGTTCAAGGCTAGGGACAGAAGTTACAGATAAACGGGTTTAAGTGATCAGAAACTGGTTTAAACCTGTAACAGAACATTAGTTCAGTTTACATAAACCACTTTCAAAATGGCTTAAACTGGTTTAAGATAAACCTGGTTGAATGTAGTATACATTACTTAACTGATTTGGGTCAAACTGGTTTATGGCACTTCTGTCACAGACCCCTTCCTGATTTACATTAAATAAGGGTCCCCCAGCATCCCAGAGGCTTGGAAGCCCTGGGCTTGGGTGGGCTGAGCTGGGCTGGGCTGGGCTGTCTGCTACAGAGAGCAGAGCTGGCGCTGACCCTCTCCTCCCTAGCTGGAGCACTATCACTACTCCAGCTGGCTGAGAGTGCAGGCACAGCAGTCTGCCAGGCTTCCCCCTGCCCTGCCCCACCCCACCTCACCACCCATGGCTCAAGCAGGAATCCCCCCCTCCCTCCCCTCTCCCACAGCATGGAACCCCTCCAGCATGTGGTCATGGTCACACCACCCCTGTGCTAGCTAATGCTTAGAAGTGTCTGTGCATGTGTGTCTCCAAAGGCAGAAAGAACAGTGTCTGCTTAGAGCTTTTTGGAGTTTTGAATCAACAGGTCAGCTGGTAATGTCCCTATGTTCCTTCCTGGGAAAACACTGTTTAAGAAGAGCTTGAACTAATGAGAAAGGCTTTTGTTTTCTTGATGGGCTGTGATAAACTTTGTGTTATCAACCCCCTGCTGGCTCCCTCACCTGCCAGGTTTGCTGCAGACAGTATGAAGAAGCAGGGAGAGGGAGATTGAAAAGCTCAGTATCATCCACAGATGCATGCACTGCACACCCCACTTTTGCCTCAGAGGGGTAGCAAGGGACTGGGCAACACTCCTGGACCTTGAACAAGGAGTGGGAAAAAGCCTGGGATAGTGCAGGCAGGGTCGGTATTTACACCCCTCTCTGATCATAGTGTCCTGTCAGACTCTGACCACACCCCCTCAGCTCAGCAGTTTGGAAGGGAAGGGAGGGCTGCTCCAGTGCCCCCTGGCTTCTAGCCTGAGCCACTACAGGCATGTGTCTGCATTTCTAGAATGAAAAGGGAATGTCTATCCACCTCCAAATTGGCTCAAGTTCTGCAGGTTAGACTAACCTGAAAAAATTGAATCAATTCAGGCTCAGGCTTTTTGAATGTCTGTCCCTAGTCCATGAGGTCCTACACCTTTAAGTGAACTTTTGACTTGATGGAAACAGCTTAATTTCTTAGAGGAAAAAATGAAGACACTGACACTAGAGTTAGTATCAAATTATGCAACCTGTAATGGATGCTCTCCAAGTATGTATTGTTTACCTTAGCATGTTTTACAAATTATAAAGTGATTGCTTATAAAACAGTAGGAGGGATAAAAAGCTACTACTTACCCTTGGTGCCTGATCTCTTGTTTTGAGCTCAAGCTGGAGCTTTTTATTACAGGGGAGGTCATGTGAATTTTGCTCCTTGGCCTTCTGGAAAATGTAGCAAAAGTGGCCATTTTACTGAAGACATTTCTTGTTTTGGAAGTGGACAAATATCTTGTTTTGGGAGTGGACAGACTGTGGTTTTAATCACTTTGGGTTGTTTCTTCTGTCAAAATCAGTTCCCTGATTCAAGCATAAGTTACCCCTTTACTAAGCTGTAGACATATCCAGAACCTTACAGGTAGGCTTCTCAGTGAAAGAAAAAAATCAGTAAGGCTGGATCTGGGCATATTCTAAATATAATTCTTTTTACTTATACATATAAACTGGTTCTGGAAAAAAGGTTGTTAAAGAACATGCAGAGAATCCTTCCTTAAAAGGTTCTCAGATCAGCGCTGAAGCCCTGTTCCCAGGGAGCACCTCTAACTCAAGAACTGACTCTGACTCAAAGCAGAAAGCAAGCTTTCTTTGTTTGTGGCCTTTATCCAATCTTGGATTTACATAATGTTCTTATAAAAGGGTAGGATGATTAATTCTTATGTGCACCTCTCCATGCTACTGGAGGGAGCTAGGGAGTTTAGCAGATGTGTTTATACTGCCTCAGGCTACAAACAGATGTTACATTTGTCCCAGGAGAAACCATTTTGTCCTGGGATAAAGTTACCCTGAACAAACCCTAAAAGGGTTCACAGGATAAGAAGTGCTAACTAGTTCTGTCCCTGGTATAGAGCTCCATACAAAAGTCAAAACTGACTAAAGTAACCACCTGTACTTAAGGAACATATTTGAAAGGATAAAAAGTCTTGGGTAGACTTCACCATTCGGTGTACAGAACTTGGGAGGGCGCTACCTTTGAACATGGCTCTTAGGTGACTGGTATCTCCTCTTCTAAGTATGATACAAAGGTAATTGGTGTGTAACCCAATGTTTTCAAGGTCAAATGATCCAATAAAGATGCTTCCAATGTCATAGTGACAAAAGAAAGTAGGGTTTGCAATTCTGTCAAATTATCAATTATTATTATCTGTCAAAAGGCAAATTATCTCAATATTACTTTATTTATGAAAATTGTTCTTACATACCAGTTGAAATCTAAATGATGTATATAAAACTGAAATACCAATATGGAATTAATAAGAACTGCTATAACATACAACACAATATTAAACAAATTAATGCAACTATTGAAAGAATTTTTCTTTTAATGTTTTGGGGTGATCCAACACATCATCCATTAGACTCCTTGGTTTTCCTTATACAGTTTTCACCACATTTGCAATATGCAGTACAAGAAATGTAATTTTTTTTACATTTATCACACAAGCCTACTAATCGAAAGTTCCAAAAGTCCTTTTTCAAACAGTTGAAACGGATATTGAAAAAGGACAAAAATATCACTATCATTAGACAGCACTATGATGTGTGAAACCCGATGAAACTGCATCAAATAAATGGATGACCAGCCAAGTGTCTGCTTCTTCTAGAGCAGCAGACACATGATTGCATATCTGAATTCCATCATCTGTGATCATTATAGCTTCCCTTCTGTCACTTTCTCCTGTCATAGCTCTACTTAACTCTATAGTATGTATGGTACTCTCTCTTCCTTGTTCACAAAAGTATTGTTTGGCTGACAGTAGTAATAATTTGTTCTTTGTTGAAGAAGGCCAAAACTTCTCCATCTGAACAGGTAAAGGAGTGTCAGGATCCAGTTTTACAAACTCTATTGGTGTAATAGAGTGCTTGTACACACCATGGGGATTTAATTCAGTTTAGTTCTCCCTAAATTGAAATGGTGGGTTTTTAAAAACCTACTGTTTACCACTATTTGAATTTAGGGAGAATTAAACTGAACTAAACCCCTGTGCTGTGTCCACAAGGGTGGGGGGCCCAATCCTTATCTGCTTCTCCAATGCGGGGGAGGGGCAGGGGGCAAGCTGCCAGTGAGCTGAGCAGTCCCTGAGCTACATAGGGGCCCAGTGCTTTCCTCTGTGGCTGTGGGGGAGTTTGTGCTTCCCTCTGTGGCAGGGGCAGCACTCTTCAGGCTTCATCCACTTGCTGGCAGCCAGCCCGGATGGTCCCAGGGGGTGCTGCAGCCACAGAGGGAAGCTTCAGGCCCCCACTGCCATGAAGGGAAGCACTGGGCCCCCATGCAGCTCAGGCAGGCAGGACCCAGGAGGAAAAAAAAAAAAAAAAGATCAGGCTCCTTGCCACTTTTTTTTTTCAGTTGAGCCTGCCTGCCTGCACAGGCTGCCGTGGCTGGGTGTTCTGGCAGCAGGAGAAGGTGGTGGGGGCAGTGCACAGGGTGCTGGAAGCCTGCCGAGCTCCAAGTACGTTGGCTTCCAGCGCCCAGGTAGCAAACTAAAACACCTCGGAGGTGTTTTATCCTGCTGCATTCCAAAGTCATTTAAAGCAGAATATACTGCCGAGCATGCAAACAGCAACTCCATTAAAGCAGTTCAAAAGGACATTTAAACGGCTTTAAAGGTCAATTTTGTGGCGTGTACAAAGACTCGTAGTCTTTCTCCTCTCTCATTCACCTTCTTTCAATGACTTCTCCATATAACTGTCAAACACAATATCTACCCTCTGAACCAGTTGGAATTGGATAATTTTCCTCCATACGGAATTGAAAAGTTCTTGAAAAGTTTTCATTTTTTTGCTTCAGACTTGGTATACTTGAGACATAAAGTCTACAATTACCGCAGTTTTTTTGTTGCTGTTCTGATGGAAATTGTAATCAGATGGCTGCATTTTCTTCTCAAACTCCCCTAAAAGAACTAAGTTGGTTGGTTTAGTAAGAAGGCCACAATCATCAAATAACGTGTTAGATGGCAGTAGATCGTACTTCAGTATGTTCTTAACAGACTCTCCTCAATCCTTTGCTATGTGTAGGATTTTCTCAGCTGCAGAGTAGGATTTATTTTCTGATGCTGCAGTTGTTTTATGTTTTTCTACCTGTTTATCTCCATCAGAAACAAATCCTGGGCATTTTACCTTCTTAATGGTATCTGAAAACTTCTTGATTTTCTGAGCAGTCTTTCATCTGCCTGTCTTGGGACACGTTGATTGCTTATGAAATTGTGAAGTTGCATCTGACTGGATGTGATATATGGGTTCCCTCTACCCTCCATGAACTGGAACACACAGGAAATACGTGATGCAATATTTGAGGCTGAACTCCTAGGCAACTCATGGTGAGTGGATGTCTCACAATATCTAGTTCTGTCAGATCCTGTTAATTCTCAGAATGTATTGCTGATTGTGAGAATTTCATGATAAACAAGTTCCCATTCATTACCATATTTTTGTTGCCCAGTCTGTCCAATTATACCTCAACCAGGACTTTTTAAAGATCTCTGAATAGTTTGTTTCAGGTTTGTATCGGGAGAAACTTCACAGAATGACAACAAAATGGTCATCTAAAAATTCTTGGTACACATCTGCATGTCATGCCTGGAGATATCTCATATTATCAAGGTACCAAGATGCATAGTGTAAGCAATTAATGTGTTAAATTCTCTAAATGTAGGAAGAAGGTCCTATACAACTTAAAAATGGGATTCCCAATCATCTTCTCTGTCAGCGACTACCAGATTTTTGAGCATCTGAACTACTGTATTTCATGGTGTGTAGGTTGACACAGTGTAAAGGTTGATCCCCAGTTTTCTGATGCAAAAAGTTAGGATTTTCATAGGCATAGTGTAAGTTGGGGCCAGGCCCAGCACTCAGCTGGTGTAGCCCCATCCCATGAGCCATGCTGCCTGTGCCGCACCAGCCAAGCACCGAGCCTGTCTGCTGCGAGTGGCACTGCTGAGCACCAAGCCTAGCCCCATCTCCTACAAGTGGCACTGGGTTCAGCACTTGGCAGCACTGCTTGTAGCAGACAAAGCGAGGCTCAACACCCAGCTGGCGCAGCTCCATCCCCTGTGAGTCTGGCACCACTTGCAAGGGGTGGGGCCATACCAGCTGGGTGACAAGCCTGGCCCCGTCCCTGTCCCCATCCCCCACGAGCGGTGCATCCTCAGTGCTCATTTAAAATTGATACCTGGTTTCACTGAGCACTCAGCCAGTTTCGCGAGAGCACTCAGTGAAAGCAGCGAGTTTTGGCAGGAAGGCAGGGAGAAGCAGTGGTGGCGGCGGCAGCAAGTGGGGTGAGTGGCAGTGAGTGGGCCAGGCACGGCTGGTGAATACAGACTGGTGGGGCAGTAGAGTGTCCCATGGGAGGCGGGGTGGTTTTGCAGCCAGCCCGGAGCGGGGTGGGGTTTACAGCTGGCCGGGCATGTAGTGGGGATGCTGCAAATGCCCCTGCTCCTGGCCAACTGCAAACATCCACCCTACTTCTGTGGGATGCTCCAACGCTTGAGTTCACCAGCCGAAGCAGCAGAGATGGCAAAGAGTGTGGGGCCTGCACCAGTGCCCAGGGCCAGGGCCAGCGGGGGCCTGCACCCAGGGTGGGGCAGCAGGAATGTGGGGCCGGGAGTCAGGGCTGGCAGGGGCCCATGCACAAAGCGGGGTAGCAGGAGTGCCAGTGCCCAGGTTAGCACGTGGGTGGGTGGGGAGAGGCGGCAGCAGTGAGAAGCAGTGAGTGGGGGGGATGGGTCTCAGCACAGGGCTTGTATTGGTGCCTGGGTTCAGGGCCGTCGGGGGCTCAGGGCGGGGAGGAGTGCAGGCCCAGGCTGGCACGTGGGACTGAAGTGGCCAGCGGGCTAATGGGGAGAGGCGGCAGCGGCAAGAAGCGGCGGCAAGAAGTGCTGGTAACCAATTACCTATATTTACATTCATTCCTATGGGCAAATGGGTTTCACTTAGCGTAGTTTTGCTTAGTGCAATTAAGAGCACTAAGCTGGGGTTGGCTGTATTAACATTTCCTTATTTACATTGAGTAGTGCTGAGAAAAATGTGACAAGTTCATGTGGCAATTGAGTTCTTGACCACGCTGAATTCAGTTCTTCGGAATCACAGAACCTATCTTCTAGTCCAAAATATACTTTCTTAAAGGATTCCTATGTGTCCTTCACTGCTGTTTAGTGGTATCCACTTTTCTGATGTGCTTAATTTCATCAGGTGTTACATCAGCAGAAAGCACCATTATAGGCTCATTTTTGCAGTCTAAATAACTGAAACATATCCCATCTCCAAGGCACTTCTGTAAGTGCATCTTCACTTAATTATTCCTTGTTATGTCACCATCCGCCAAATCATCTGAGATCTCTTACTTCAGAAAGTGTGAAATCATAACCATCTTTCAACATGGGCCCCATAATTTCATTTGCTTTCTCAAAGCTGTATCCTTAAGAGAGGGTGTTTTCTGGGTAACAGACTGCTTAAGAGTTTTGTCATATTTTGAGCACTAGCACAAAAATTTCACCAACTTCTCATCAAAATATGGGTTAAGGATGAAGCCCCACCCAACTTAAAGAATGCCAACATTGCGACGACATTCATGAAAGGGGAAAAGTCAGTGTGTGGGAACTACTGAGGCATTCCCCTCCTCTCCATTGCCTGGAAGGTTCTTGCTCATGTCCTTCTGAATTGCCTCCTCCCACTTGCCAAAGATGTCCTTCCAGAAGGATATCCTTCCAGATGTCCGAAGATGTCCTTCCAGATTCTCACCTGTGACCGCCTTCCTCCCAAGGCTGAGTATCGAATAGACAGTCAGTTTTTCAACCCACAGTGCCTTCACAGCCAAGCAAAAGTTACCAAGACTGGTATCATCAACCTTCAGTATGCTGGTGACTGTGTTATCCTTGCGCACACTGAGACTGATCAGCAGTCCACCCCTGACCTTTTTTCAGGTATCTATCATAGCCTGGGACTCCCCCTTAATATTGGGAAAACCAAGGTACTCTATCAGCCTGCCCCAGCACAAGCTGTCCCGCTGCCTCCCACAAATTACCATTGGTGGAGAACCCCTGGAAAATGTCAAGCATTTTCCAGACCTTGGCAGCCATCTCTCTTCTCTCAACTGAGTCATGGTAAGAAGACCTGTAGAAGACAGAGAAAGTGCTACAAGAACACAAGAAAGCATATTTTAAGAAAGGTGGCATCAACCTTACACACTGGGAAGTGCTAGCTGGTAACAGGTCTCAATGGTGCTGCACCATACACCAAGCTACAGTTCACTTTAAAGAGAACCAACTTGCTCAGGAAGCCAAGAAATGGCAGAGGAGGAAGGAAAGTGCACAACATCCTGGCCAACAGCTGCCCCTGCCCTCCCCCCAAGGTATCACCTGTCATATCTGTGAAAAAACTTGCAGAGCACAGATTGGACTCTTCAACCATCTTAAAACTCACCAATAATCCCCCCTGGCAGACACCCTCCTTGTATTGAGAGACAGCCAAAGATTTCTTCAGGCACGTTTCTAGGCATACTTAGTGATAAAAAGTGCATGTGATCCAAACAATTGGGATTCTAATTCAAGGTCTGCAACTTGAGAGAAGACATCATCCCAGAGATGAAGAGCAGCTGCCAAAAATTTGCAAGTCCTTTGTGTTTCACAGATGTGGAATTTATCTCTTATTTTGTTATGGCTTTGCTGGCCGCGTATAACACAAGGAAGACTTGCCAACAATTTAGATGAGGATGACGGTGCTCTTGGTTGCATGTAAGAAAGAGTAGGTTCTTCATTGTGTCTCCTCTTCAGAAGAACAGCTACTGGTAGGCTGATGGTCACTTTCTTCTTCCAAGCACAAGGTGGCCTTTTCCAGACTTTTTTTTTCAATACTTGTTGCTTATAACATGGATTATTTACATGGTACACAAATTCAGTATCAGTTGACACTTGTTTCAGTCTTTTTGTGACAGTATGGTTACTAATCTCTGCTGCTTCCATGATTCATTTTCTTCCATTTGAAGTTGTAGTAGTTTTTTGATCATTTTCAGCCTGACAGATAACGACTTCCCAGGAGTTGCAGTAATTTTCCCCACATGACCTGCCATAGTCTCAGAGTATTTCAATCAGACTTCAATCTGAAAAAAACAGAAGACAAAAACAGGGTTTTTTTTGTCTCACTGCACTTGCGAGTTTGCCTGCAAACATAATGACTCAACAAAAAACATTAAACCCATTAAACTACAGATAATATAATAACAGTAACTGGTCATTAAAATAATACACAATAAATAAGAGTACACAGTAAATTAAGGGGTTCAATAACATTTATTTATTTATTAAAATAAGACAGTAGCAAACACACATATGACAAGTTCAGTTATTATTTTGGTAGGGCAATATATGGTACCAATTTTTTTCAATTAATTGGATGTTGAGCTTGGGAGCCTACTTTCTTTTCTGACTATGACATTGGAAACACCTTTATTGGATTATCTGACCTTGAAAACGTCGGGTTAGACACCAAGTTCACCTTTTGTACCATATGTAGAAGAGGAGATACCAGTCACCAAAGAGCAATTGTCTCTATGATCAAAGATGGTGCCCTCCCTCATTCCATGCACTGAATGGTGAAATCTACCCAAGTTTTTTATCCTTTCACATATGTTTTCTTAAGTACAGGTTACCTTAGTCAGTTTTGACTTTTCTATAGGCATCTATACCAGAGACTGAACAATAACAGTTTTTCTTAGGACAGTACAGAGTGCATTTGAATGGTTGTCCCAGAACTGCATTACTAAATTAGAAAATCTGCATTACTGTCAGAAAAGCAGCAATGCATACAGCCACTCACTAAATCCTGATTAGAGATTAGAGAGGCAATGTGTATACACACCAATCCTGTAATTTTTCTTATTCCAGGACAAACATGGATACAACTGGTCCTGGGACAAGTGCAACATCTGTTTTTAGCCTCAGTATCACACATGACCACCATCATAAAGTGTGTAAGCTAGCTCCTGAATATAAGGCAACTTATCCACCTCAGAGCAGCAATTAAGCATGTAACCACAGGTACCCTTAAGCTCTGTCCTGAGCACATTTACTGGATCATTCTAAGATGGCAACTTTTTTCTTATCTGAGATGGGGTACATGTGGAATGGGTTTAAGTGGGCACAGTACAGAGATGGTAAGAAACAAGCCTTAAGTAAGAGTTGTCAGTCATGTGCCATGTAATGGGTTAGGTGTGCAATAGGGCTGTGCAAAGCTTCAGGTGCTGATTCAATTCAGAGGAGATTTGGCCTGATTTGGCAGCCAAATCTCCAAATCTGAAATGAATTGTGAAGCTCTCCAAATCAATTCAGAAATGATTCGGATAGCTTCAGAGATTCAGGCAGTCCCCACTCACTGGCGCAGGGAGCTGGACCCGGACTCCGTGCTGGTAAGTAGGGAGCAGGGGGGGACTGGAGGAGGGGGGAAGGGACCATGGCGGGACACCCACCAGACCCCATCCCTTGCCTGCTCCCCCA
>NW_017729031.1:81242644-81243060 GCF_001723915.1 Gavialis gangeticus
TGTACACCCACCAGACCCCATCCCTTGCTTGCTCCCCCACCCCCACTGAGTGCCCCTGACCCCTGCCCACTCTCCCAACCTTGCCAATGGCTGCCCCGCCCAGCCCCAGCATCCTGGTGCTTTAAAAAAAACAACCCCCCACCCCCCCACATTCATCAGCTCCTGCCAGGCAGGGAAGCAATCCCTGCTGCCACCCCACTTCCCTGATGTGCATGGGGGGCTTTGCCAGCCCCCATCCCCTTCCCGCTCTCCCACTGTGTCAATGGCTGCCCCACCCAGCCCCAGCTCCCAGTTCTTAAAAAAAAAAAAAAAAGCCTCACACTCACTGGCTGCTGCAGTGGCCATTGGGGCTTCTTGGAGCTTGTGGCAGAGCCCCCCATGCAGCACAGGGCAGTGTGAGGCAACAGGAATTACCC
>NW_017729031.1:81248060-81250864 GCF_001723915.1 Gavialis gangeticus
TGAATTTCAATTTTTAAAAATTTTATTTAGGGGTTTTTGACTAATATTGAGGTTGTGTTCTGTTTTTTGTTTTTTCCACAAGAAGTACAGGAATGGGGTTTTATAGCAGAGCCCCCCATGCAGTGTGAGGCAGTGGGGGCAACGGGGATTGTCCCCTTCCCCAACCTGGCAGGAGCTGATGAGTGCTGGGCTGGGTTTTTTTGGTTTTTTTTTTAAAGAGCCAGGATGCTGGGACCAGGCAGGGCAGCCATTGATGGGGTGGGGAGAGCGGGTGGGGGATGGGGCCTGTTTGATTTGGAGATTCAGCCAATTCAGCAGCAGTCAAATCTATGAATTAGATTAGGCCAAATCAATTCAGGACGGTGATTTGAATCACCGAATCGGATCACCGTCCCCCAAATTGGCAGAATCCAAATCCAAAACAAATACTAGCTGCTTTGTGTGGGCCTAATGTACAACTCTCTGGCTCTGTTTGCTTAAAAGCTTAAATTTCAGATGACCAAGGCCTGATCCTGAAATGAGATCTGTGCAAACAGACTCCTGCCCCAGTGCAAGATTGGGCTTTGAGAGTATTTGGCATGTACTGCATGGGTCCAAGAGACAGTCAGAACTCAAAAAAAGAAAAAGACTAGAAGGGACTAGAGAGGTTTAACAGCCTATCAGATTCATGAGCTATACTTCCCTTCATATGTTAGCAGAAAAAGTAAAGCATCTGTGATAGAAGACAAGACAAAGGATTCTGAAACTGATGGATTTCATGCTAAAATAGACGGTGAAAGAGCTGTCAAGGAAACAGAAAATTCTTAACAAAGTGGGCACTGGCACTAAAGGAGCTCTTCTGATTCTGCACCAGGGAAGTAAAAACAGATCCTTTCATAAACATTTCCAACTGGGGTCAGAACTATAAATTAAGAGGAAGTTCTGCAATTTCCAGCCATCCTCCAAGTGAGCTAATTTATTGTACCCTACCAAGACATGGATACTGCAGTTGTGTAGTCTTGAACTGCCTAGGTACAAATATTTATTCCAAGTTATTATTTATAAAAAAAATGAAATGATTAGTACACTGCAAGGTTATCGGACAAGATTCAGCCTTTAAGGAGGACAAATTTTAAAGGTCCAATCCTACAAATGTTTGCTACTGTAAAGGACCCATCATACTCAAAATAGTTCCTGTTGCTAAGATTTTGTTAAAATCAAGGCTTACACAGACAACTAGGATACTGCTGGGTGCCACACTTTGTGTGTGCAGACACCCACACTTGATTCATAAGATAAATCCAGAGATATCAAATAGGAATCCATAAGCATCAAAAACATTCTAACCTGTTATGATCTTTCTGAATTTTTTGCCACAGAAAAATTGCTCTGTTATTTTTCCATAGTCAAAAAATGAGTGAAAGCTAAGAACTGGTATTTTATGAGGGGTGCCTTAAGTCTAAAATGTTGAGAACCACTTACATAGACAACATATGGAATGCAACAAAAACCAGTGAGATTAGCATGTGACTTGTTAGTCTTACTTATTATATGCAGAATCCTGTGCATACTGAAAAG
Source organism: Gavialis gangeticus (assembly GCF_001723915.1). NCBI lineage: Eukaryota > Metazoa > Chordata > Crocodylia > Gavialidae > Gavialis > Gavialis gangeticus. Next base: position 81,249,618 of record NW_017729031.1, read on the forward strand.
TCAGGCAACACTTGGTCTTCTACCACATCATACAAGAGACAGTGTTTCTGTGAATAATAAGTTACTGGTATTCTTCTCTTGAAAACACAAGAAAATCATCACCAAAATATCTTGATTGCACATTCTACAAAAACTTAGTGGGCCAGTTCCAGTGTGAAGCTCCACTGATTTCACTGGAGTTAAGCCAGTTTACACCAACTGCAGAGGTAGCCCACTAAGTCAGTGGGAGTTTGCCTGATTAAGGGAGGCAGGATCAGGCTCCCTGCATCATACCTTTATTAACATCCCACAGTATCAGAGGGCCCGACCAATCTGTGGTTCTGCCACAAGAGACAAATCCCAGTTCTAATTGTAAATTAAACAAAGCCACATTCAAAGAGCTGGAATCAAATGTTAGCATACTATACAGTAGGGTGGTGTATCCCACAATGAGAGAAAACAACCATTGTTGGAACTCCCACATTTTGTATCTGACAAACAAATTAAGTGGTCTCGACGTATTGTCTGCAGCAAGAAATACATTCGGGTTTTATCACAGCAGAGCTGAATTGACTAAAGAGTTCAATATCTTCTTGTTTATAAAGTTTGAATTTTAATACTATCAGGTTACAGAGATGGAATAAACAAGAAACATTGCTACTCTGCCCATTGTGGTTATGAATTAAAGTGTTCTTGCACACTGCTGAGGTTCATTGGATTCTTATTACAGACTCCTTCACACAAGAAGACCAAAGCAGTTCAGCCACAGGCCTATCCAGTGATGTCTACCATTTAGACAAGTTTGGTGGACAGGTTACCTTTTAAGGTGTTTGGTATTCAAGTTCATGTGCATGTACACATGCACACACACACACATGCACACACAAAACCTTACCCTAAGTCCTTAAAGCTGACTGAGGAAATAAATAACTAAAGATAGAATAGGCTAGCCCAGTGGTGATGAACCTCCAGCTTTTGGGCAAGCTCAGGCCCACATGTCTTCCCACAGGTACAGAAATTTGGTGGCAGGGAAGGGATAGCAGTGTTAATTGCCACTCCCTTGCTTCATAGATTTCACAGACATTAGGGCTGGAAGAGACCTTGGAAGATCATCGAGTCCAGCCCCCTGCCCCAGGGGCAGGAAGTCAGCTGAGTCAAAGGATCCCAGCAAGATAGATGTCCAAATGTTTCTTAAAGGAGTCCAGAGGAGGTGTTTGCACCACCTCTGGAGGGAGTCTATTCCAGGCCTTGGGGGCTCGGACAGTAAA
>NW_017729031.1:81251302-81256304 GCF_001723915.1 Gavialis gangeticus
CACAAAACCTTACCCTAAGTCCTTAAAGCTGACTGAGGAAATAAATAACTAAAGATAGAATAGGCTAGCCCAGTGGTGATGAACCTCCAGCTTTTGGGCAAGCTCAGGCCCACATGTCTTCCCACAGGTACAGAAATTTGGTGGCAGGGAAGGGATAGCAGTGTTAATTGCCACTCCCTTGCTTCATAGATTTCACAGACATTAGGGCTGGAAGAGACCTTGGAAGATCATCGAGTCCAGCCCCCTGCCCCAGGGGCAGGAAGTCAGCTGAGTCAAAGGATCCCAGCAAGATAGATGTCCAAATGTTTCTTAAAGGAGTCCAGAGGAGGTGTTTGCACCACCTCTGGAGGGAGTCTATTCCAGGCCTTGGGGGCTCGGACAGTAAAGAAGTTTTTCCTTATTTCCAGCCTGAAATGGTCTTGGAGGAATTTGTGACCGTTTGACCTTGTCAACCCTTGGGGCGCTTTGGTGAACAGGCACTCCCCCAGATCCTGATGTATACCCCTTGTATACTTATAGGCAGTCACTAGGTCCCCCCTGAGCCTGCACTTTTCCAGGCTGAAGGGTCCCAAGGCTCTCATCCTCTCATCATAGGGCCTGTTCTCCTGCCATCTGATTATATGCGTGGCTCTCCTCTGGACTCTCAAGTTTTTCCACATCCTTTTTAAATTGTGGATCCCAGAATTGGATGCAGTACTCTAGCTGTGGCCTCACCAAGGCCGAGTACAGTGGAAGGATGACACCTTGGAATTTGTTTGAGAAGCATCTATAGATGCAAGCCAGAGGTTTGCTCTCTTTATCAGCTGCAACATCACATCGGTGGCTCATATTCATCTTATGATCAATCATGACCCCAAAGTCCCTTTTGGCCGTGGTGCTAGCAAGCGTAGTGCTGCTGAGCGTATAAGCGTGCTGCAGGTTTTTTCCCCCCAAGGTGGAGTACCTTGCATTTTTTGGCATTAAATGCCATCAGGTTTTTGGTGATGAATGCCATCACCTTTATCATTAATAAAGATGTTAAAGAGTATGGGCCCAAGGACAGAGCCTTGAGGGACCCCACTGGTCATGGTGCACCACAATGACTTACTTCCAACAATTACCACTCTCTGGGTATAACCTCGGAGTGCATTCCCCAGCTATCAGACTGTGATGTGGCTGAGGCCACAGTTGGCCAATTTTTCCATGAGGAAAACATGGGACACTAGTTGAAATGCTTTTTTAAAGTCAAGACATATGACGTCAATCTCTTCCCCCTAGTCCAGATGATATGTCACCTGGTCATAGAAGATAAGATTGGTCAGGCAAGACCTACCCACAACAAATCCGTGTTGGCTGTCCCTCAGGATGTTGCCATCAGCCAGTTCGCCTAAAATGGTCTCTTTGATATTTTTTTCCAAGATATTCCCTGGAATAGAGGTCAGGCTGATAGGCCTGTAGTTCCCCGGATCTACTTTCCTCCCTTTCTTGAAGACAGGCACCACATTGGCTTTCTTCCAATCTTCAGGCACGTCACCTGAGCACCACAACTTCTCAAAGACCCATGCCAGTGACTGAGCTATGATGTCTGCCAGCTCCTTAAGTACCATGGGGTGTAAACTGTCTAGGCCAGCTGACCTGAAGGTGTCCAGCCTCTCAAGGTGTTCCTTTACATGGTCTACAGTGATGTAGGGTAACAATTCTCCCTCACCCTGGCCATCCCATACCATGTTGAGCAGGACGGTCCCTTGGGGCTGGTAAAAAAACGATGCAAAATACCCATTAAGCAGGTTGGCTTTTTCCTGGGTGTCAGTTGTCAGTTGTCGCATATGGTTTAGCAGGGGTCCAATGTTACCCTTGCTTTTCTTCCAGCTCCCCACATATCCAAAAAAGGACTTTTTATTGTCCTTGAGACATGTAGCTAGTTGGAGTTTGGTCACAGCCTTGGCTTTCCTGGTTCTCTCCCTACAGGTCTGGACCAGTGCAGAATACTCCTCCTTTGAGGTGATTCCAGTCTTCCATCCTTTATGTCTTTCTTTTTAGATGCAGGAGGTCCACAAATTCACTACAGAGCCAAGGGGTTTGCTGTGCCCTTTAGCTACCTTTCCTCTGAGATGGGATTGACATTGCTTGTGCTTTCAGGATTGCTCCCTTCAGGAGCAACCACATATCCTGAACTCCTCTCCCCTTCAAGTCATGGTCCCTTAGGGCCTCACCAACAAGCCTCCTGAGCTTGTCAAAGTCAGCTTTCCTGAAGTCAAGGACTTTCACACTGCTGACTGACTTGCCAGCTTTGCCGTGGATAGTGAAAGTGATCAGCTCATGGTCACTGTCTCCCAGTTTCCCTTCGATCATTAGGTCACTGACTAGATCATCCCCCTTTGCGAGTACGAGGTCGAGCAGTGCTTTGCCTCTTGTCAGCTCATAGACTTCTTGAGTCAGATACAGCACATCCACATATGTGAGGAAGCTTTGCAAGCATTCGGAATTGGCTGAGTGCTCTTCCCACGAGATGTCTGGGTAGTTAAAATCTCCCATAACAACCATGCACTGGGAGTGTGCAGCCTCAGCCAGTTCCTTGGCCAATTCCTGGTCAAGCTCTTGTCCCTGATTAGGAGGTCTGTAGTGGACACATACCATTGTGTCCCCTGTGCCATGTTCACCATGGATTTTAACCCAGAGGGTCTCCAGTCACCCAGCCTGGGTGCCAATGTTGGCTTGAAGGGACACGTAGCTTTCCTTGACATAGAAAGGTACTCCCCAGCCCCTTTTATCTACATGATCTCTCCTGTACAGGGTATAGCTGTCTATACCTGTGGCCCAGTCATAGGTGGAGTCCCACCAGGTCCCCATTATCCCTACAAGATCACAGTCATTCTTGTTTAGCAGAAGAACCAGTTCCTCCTGTTTGTTCCCCAGACTCCTGGCATTGGTATACAGACATGTATGTTTCCCATTGGAGGCGCTAGTCTTCCCCATACTCCCAGGAAGACATCGTTCCAGGGCTGGAGTAGGGGTAGATTCCCTTGAGTGCCTTAACCTGCTGATTTTGCAAAAATTGCCCAGTGGGCATGCTCTGGCGGTAGTCCCCGCATCCCCCTGCAGGCTTAGTTTAAAGCCCGGTTGAGCAGGTCAGCCAGTCTGGCTGAGAAGAGCTTACCCCCCAGTAAAGTGAGGTGGGGGTCATCTCTTCCCAGCAGACCACTGCCTCTCTCACCAAAGAGTGGACTGTGATCATGGAAGCCAAAGCCTTCACGATGACATCAGCACCGCAGTTTTTGGTTGACTACCTCAATTCTACTCTCCCTCCTCAGCCCATAACCCAAAACCGGGAGGATCGAGGAAAACACCACCCCCCTAATCCCCACTCTCAAAGCCCTGTAGCCTCTCATGACCTGGCTGGGATTGCTCCGAGCCATGTCATTCATGCCCACATAGATAAGGAGCACAGTGGTCAGTGGACTGGATGAGCTTTGGGATCGTCTCTGCTATGTCCTGGATACAGGCTCCTGGGAGGCAGCAGACCTCTCAGGCTAAGGGGTCAGGGCAGCAGATCGTGCACTTAGAAGTTTGCAATCTGGCAGAAATTTGCTGCCAAATTTCTGTGCCTGTGGGGAGTGCCCATGGGCTGGATGACATAGTCCTGCTCACTAGATTGTGCCGGCCTTATCCAACATGCACAGCTGGGCCAGGATGAGGCCAGATCTAGCATGTAAGACTGGTTGCATGCAGGGCTGGGTTAGAGTGAGAGTGGGGATAGAGTACTGCTGTTAAAGCTGTGACAGCTGTGTCCAGGAAGTATATGAGTTGAGTGTTTTTTGTGATATCTTTTATGTGATCAACTGCTTTGTTGGGAGAGAGGATTGACAAGCTTTAGGGCACACACTGTCCTCCCTCAGGTGACTGATTGATCTCTTCTACAAAGTTATTTTGCCTAGGCATGTATTTTCATCTAATTAGATCTAGGACTTTATTTAAAACAAATTAATTAACCCCAAACAAAAGGACCTCTCAGATCTCCCCTTTACCTTGATCAACTGGCTTTGTATAAACTTTATCCACCTAAGTAAGCACAGGGGGGAGGACAGGGGCAGCCATTTTTCCTTCCTGGAGGATTGTAAGGGCAACAGCCACAGGACTATAAGGAACACCCTTCTTCCTCAGGCAAATCCTTACTTGGAATTTAGCACCTGTATGTATGCACATATAAAAGCTAGAGTAAGGGGTAAATTATATTGACTGGTTCTGCCAGGTTTTGCAAGAGTGAATCAAAGCAGTGGGCCATTTGGCCACTACTAGAAGGCACCAGTATCTAGTTAAACTTCTACTCAGAGGAACTCCAAAAAATTTAGACCTAAACTTATGACAGGCTTCAATGCACATATTGAGAGGCATCTTCCTCAGTCATAGTGCCCAGAGAGCACAAGAGGGATTACCTATTTCACCTCTTTCATGGACTAGCTCACAAGCATTTCCTGTTTTTTCTTGCAGAAAGAAGTATTCTCATAGCCTTTTGTTCAAACTCAGTTGATTCACCTGTTCTAGCTGACTGATTTCAAGCATGTTGATGATTATATATAATTTTTTCATTCTGGACCTTCAATTTTGGGAGGGCCATGTAGTTAAGGGGAGCAGGATTTAATCCTTTCTCCCCCAGACCCTAAACAAAATGAACTCATCTCACCACAAATAGGCAACTTCATTTTCCCATGCTGAACACTTGACTGATGGCTGAGTGGCAGGCTAAGAAAAACTTTGATCCCGATTTAGGATTTTAAGCATCTGCTTAAGACCCTTGAAATCGGTGAGATTTAAGCACATGCTTATAGTTAAGTATGTGCATAAAGGTTTCCTGAATAAAAGTCTTTTTCACTACTGCGATGAGATGAAATTGAGACTATCCTGGCTATCTGTGTATGAGCAAAGGAAGAATCTTAGTCAGAAAAAACAAATTCTTTAACTGTGTAAGAGGGCAAAAAAACATAACAACTGTCATGTTGGAGTAGACCAGCAATTCTCATCTGCT
>NW_017729031.1:81256315-81258460 GCF_001723915.1 Gavialis gangeticus
AACTGTCATGTTGGAGTAGACCAGCAATTCTCATCTGCTCCAGCATCCCATCTCCAACAGCAGCTGGTATAAATACTTCTGGGAAAATAAAAGAAGTCCAGGAACAACAATAGGGCACAGAATATGGGGTCAGTTTCTTCTTGACCCTGGTTTATCTTCTGATGTAGAATCATTTTTATGGTATCCACCTTACCCAGCATAAGTGCAGATGCTAAGTTAGATACTCAAAGCTGGTGCCCTGATTTATGCTAGCTGAGAATGCGTCCCGCTGCTGTTATCCATACAAGTTGTTGCAGAAGCATATTGTATCTGAGGGCTTTTTGTACTGAAGCTCCTTCTCCTGAGAACTCTCTGCTTTACATGTTCTATATTATTTGATATTTATATTTCTCCTAGGAGTGTATTTATGTTTTAGAATTTTCACCTAGTATCTCTTCATTCAAATTTGATCCCAAGTCTTCAGAAGCATTCAGTGTGCAATATTGCTTGTCCTTGTCAAAACTCTCCCTTTATTTGATATAATGTTACTGCTAGGGTGGCCAAACTTGACACTGCAACTCAAAGTATAACTGTAACAGGGGACCCGAACCCTGTTATTCAGACACAAGGGAGAGAACTGTGAAAAACACTTGCAATGGGAGTGGAGGTTGAAGCAGCCGATCCAGGCAGAAGGAACCCACACCTGGGAGCCAAGGATCCTGTCACTTTGTGAGGCTGACCCCCTAATTAAGAGTTGCAAAACCCCTGTGGGTAGCAGGAGGAAAAGCCAGGTGATTAAGAGAAGGTGGAGCTCCTGGGCACATAAGAACCATCCCTGAGCCTGAGCAGTAGGGTTGCCAGCTCTGACTGAAGCTATTCCAGGAGACTGTTTTTTCCAACATGACATAATGTCACTACACGTACTGTTCAACCAGTTCACAATATCAATTTCCAAGATTGCTTTCAATAGTCACCAGGAGATTGATGCCAATTTTGGTAGACTCCTGGCCAATCTGGGACGGTTGGCAACCTTCTTGAGCAGGCAGTCAGGCCCCTGTAGGCTGCAGGGAAAGGCACTCCCACAGGGAAGGTGACTGTGGGAAAGCAGTGCCCAGGGAATGAGGCTACCCATAGAGGCAAGACAGGTTTAACCCTGGGGGTTATAGTTTGTGGGATGCGTATGTTTTAGTTGTGCTATTATATATTTATGTTTGTTGTATAACCGGTGGACGGGGTATGGCTGAAAGGGAAGAAAAGGAAGCCGCAGGGGTGCTGCAAGGCACCCAGGTAAAGCTTTGCCCTGGGTCCAGGGTGCCAGGAAGGCTGGGACTAGAAGCAAGTTAGGGCCAAGTGGCCCAGAAGCTAGAGGCAGAGAGGGCAGGAGCCTGAGACTGGACCAGATGATCAAGGTGGTCAGGTGTTGATTAGAGGCTGTGGAGACTGGAAAGACCAGGCCAGAGACAGTGTACTTAAGCCGTCTGTCAATAGCCAGAGTAACTCATAGGCTAAAGGTAGTAAAGCCAAGCCCTAACAAGGGATCTAACAGCAATGGATGCAAGACATGGGCATGGCTGTAGGGGTAGAAGACAACCATGAATTTAGCCCTAGAGGCACGTTGGGCCTGAGAGAATGAATACTGCAAAAGAGAGAGAGAATGCACTTGGGCTCATCAGCATCTGAGGATAGCCCCTGTCACGATTTTCAACAATAAGGCATAGCATGCAAGGAAGTAGGGCAAGACCCTGGGAGGCAGGAGCAAGGGCCTGCCTGACAAGATCAGGGAAGCCACTAGAGGGCATCATAGCAGCCTTTGGGCACCAATCCTGTCACAATAACCAAGTGACATCCAAACACAAACCTGAGAGTTGACTAAAATCTCTGCATTTAGCATCCACAACTATAGCGTAGGAGCAATACAAGTCAAGGAACATAGAAGTCTGAAGTGGTATAGGCATCTGAGATCAGCCATCTGAGATCCCTCTGACAGTGAGGGATATTTCCACTATATCTGGACTATAGCTGGACTATGCAACATACCCTAGAAAGTGATCCAGTTTCAGTTCTGGTAGACCAAACTGGGGTAACAAATTCCAAAATGGAAGCAGCCCTGACAGTGTTCTCTACCAGCAACTCCTTCCACAGTAATGCAAGGAGGCACCAGCTCAG
>NW_017729031.1:81258471-81282090 GCF_001723915.1 Gavialis gangeticus
TGTGATTTCAGCTATGGCACAAGAAAAGAGGCAGGGGGGGTCTGTTCCACAGCCCAATACAGCTCACTGCCACAAAAGTCCCCCTCCTTCACCTGGGAAAAATGTTTCTTAATTTCATTCTTTTACTCCTCATCATACCCCATTAAAGATACTAATGTCTCTGTCTCCTTAGTATTCATACCTTTAAAAGATTTACAGATGTCTCCCCAACACACTTAATCATTGCTTGAAAAGTTTATTACATAGTAGTTAAGTCTCAATATGTTTCTAATAGTCAGTTAGTGTTTAATTATAGTAACTCTCCAAATAAATCTAGCTCTGTAGATTAAACAACAGCTACTCTAAGTAAATAACACTTGAATATCCTCTCTATACATGTTAGTTGGAAGAGTAACAACTGTGCAAGACCTGTTATCTGTTTCATAGCTGTTCAGTCTCATTGTGCATTGTTCTAGCTGTTGCTGACTTCATTAGACATACAATAATTGCATTACTGAATCATGACATTTGGAGCCTTGGTTCAGGACAGGAATTGAGTGATTAACTGATGTCTGTAGTGAGTGTTGTGCCTTTAAGCAGAGTGGGTGTTCTAATTTCCAAGACCATGGACTAAGGAAACTGGTGTTATAGAATGATCATTTGGGGTTAACGTATGATATTTTGAACATCTGAAACCTGTTATTTTTTCTAGCTGAGGTTTATCCTGCAGTTTCATAAACTTTCCATTTTAAATTATAGAGCTTCCTTTTTTTACTATAATAAACTTTTATCTTAAAAATGGTGTGTGCCTTTTAATCATTTCAAAGTATTTGCTTTAATTGGGTTTTAAAAACCTTACAGAAGACGGCACTGTTCTTAATTTTGGCTGTGAGAGTTTGCTCTGTTTTCAGCTAGCAGCAGCTCCTAATACCCCTCCTGAACTCCAGCCAAACAAAGCATTTCAGGCAAAGCAAGATGGACTGAATTCAAAAAAGAAGATTTGTTTTCATGAAAACATTGATCCTGTTTCATGGAGTTATCTATAATCCATTGGTTTTAGTAGAAGAAAAGAGTTTGTATCCTCTTATTCCCAACAAACACACAGCATATGGAACCCCTGGGAGTGTTGATATTCTCTGTTAGAGGAAAAGCTCAGTTTTCTATGCATCACTAAGGGGTCAGACAAGGTTTTTAGGGTAAATCCAATATCTTTTATTAGACCAGCTCAAATAGTTGGAAAAATTCTTCTTAGCAAGCTTTCGGGCACAACCACGCTTCATCAGGCTGAGGAAGCATCTGGTCTGTGCTCTTCCTGGATGGAGTGGTAAAGCAGCCAGAGGCCAGTATGTATGCAAGAAAGCCAGTCAGTTAAAATGTAAATTGAGGTGGTCAGTAGGTGAGAGACAGATGTGTGTGTGTAGTGGCAGGGGGGGGGAATGAATGTAGCTGTAATCAAAGGATGAGAGACATGAGGGGGTGGAGGGAAGGGAATGAGAATAGCTGGTAAATAGTGGAGGGTTTACCTGAGGCAGACAGAGTTCTTTAAGTAAATCCGATATCTTTTATTAGACCAACTCAAATAGTTGTAAAAATTCTTCTTAGCAAGCTTTCAGGCACAAATGCCTTCAAATTTTTCCAGCTATTTGAGTTGGTCTAAGAAAAGAGATTGAGTTTACCCAAAGAACCTTGTCTGCCTATGCCCTTAGATCAACACAGCTATAACCTACACCCCTGAAACATGGAGGGTTTACCTGGGGAGTCAGATGTTAGGCAGGTTATAATGAGTCATAAATCCAATGTCTATATCTAGTCCATGATTTTTTGTATCCAGTAGATTGATGAAGCAAAGTTCATAGGCTCGTCTGTGAAAGGTATTTTGTAAATTCCTGACTGGCTTTCTTGTATGCGTACTAGCCTCTGGCTGCTTTACCACTCCATTCAGGCAAAGCATCTGCAGATGCTTCCACAGCCTGATGAAGGGTATTTGTGCCCGAAAGCTTGCTAAGAAGAATTTTTCCAACTATTTGAGTTGGTTTAATAAAAGATATCAGATTTACCTTAAGAATCTTGTCTGCCTATGTCCTTAGACCAACATGGCTACAACCTACATCACTAAAGGGTCTGAGTTTCAGAGATGCTGAGCAATCACAGCTCACTGAAGTAATTGGGAGCTGCAGGCACTTAGACTTTCTGAAAAGTAGGTTCTAAAAGCATGTCTATGGTGCAAAAAAGTTTATTTTTAACACAGGTTAAATAATCCAAGTTAGCTAATCAGGGTAAGATAGCTGTGAAGAAAAGACAACTAGGGATTTAATTATGTTAGCAGTTTAAATTCCTGCCTATAGGGTAATTCAGCATTAAACTTAAACGTTCTTAGCTTTTCTGTGCTATACATAAGGCCACATCCAGTGTGTTCTCTTGCCTCCTCACTGATGTCTAATTCCTACTAGTTTCCAGACAGCATAGGTCCAGCAGTACCATGTTGCCAATGTCTCCTGTGACTCCCACTGTATCCAGAGAAAGAACCTCCCCTTGTATGGAAGATTGTTTGGTGTGAGGTCTCTACATTGGTTTCTACCAGAGACAAGGAGGGAAGAGAAGAGAATGTAGTGGAGGTTTTCTATCCCATGTCCACCCTATGGAGTTGACTTTTTAAACGTCCCCTGAAAGAGACATCCTTTCAATTTGGACATGAGCTTTCTTCATGCAGGTGGAGGGATACATGAAAATCTTGGCAAGCTGTATCGGACTTGACCTTTAGTAAATGAGACCAGGAACCAAAAATTGTAGTATTTTGTCTAGAGAGGCTTCTATTGAAATCAGTGGGAGCTTTGCCAGAGTAAGGACTCCAGGTCTTGTCCTCTCCTGAATATCACATTCATCAATTTTGAGTCTGCCATTAGATAATGCAAAACTGGATCTATTACCAAAATTGACCACAATTCTTGAAAACCTGGGGACACCTTTAAATAAAAATAATAGATACATTGTGATTCTTCTGGAACAGTTTCCTGGAATGTAAACCACTTGAAATTCAGTGGTACAACTGACAGTGCTGGGCTTTTGGATTAACCTGTATTTCAGTGTACATTAGATCACTGCAGTTAGTCCTTGTTCCTGCTTTGCTCTTAGATGAGTTCTTCACAGGAAAAAATGAAACTAATAAACCTCCCAGATGTAAAGTTGTCAACCAACATTTGAGAATTCTTAGAAATGCATCATGTTATTAATCTGGCTCTACTCCTAATTTACTCACACAGCAGTAGACTCCAGTTTCCTAACTAAAAGGAGCCAATATTACCCTTAGATGATCTTACCTAAATTACACTCTTAACCAAAGGAGTGAGGAACATGTAGTTAAAGAATACTTTCTAAATCTGTCAGTCCTACTTTTTCTCATGAACTGGTGACCTTTGATCTGATACTGGTGCTCATTTACACACGTGTAGGACCTACATTTAGCCAGGGATCAAGTCACTGCACGTGTGGATGAAATGGTGCCTCAATGAGAGACTATTTACATGCTCGAAGTTAACAATATGCTTAAGTATCTCGTTGACTTTGGGGCCTAAAGCAAGACTGCTTCCACCAAGGTTCAGAAAGAGTTTAAAAGAGGAGAGAATCAGTCTCTTAAAGTGTAAAATAATGGTCATAGGTTGATTCCTGTTAATACAAAGGCCCATTTATCCTTTTCTGTCTTTGGAAAGAGTTCTTCATGTAAATATAATTTAGGGTAATATTATTTGGAGTGGATTAATTTCCAGATGTGTGCAGGATCTCACCTCCTGTTGACAAGGAAACTACGCATTAAGACATGAACGACGCATGCGCCCAGCAGCTGGGGGGGGCACGGCGGTGGCAGGAGCATGGTGGCAGTAAGAGGGGGCGATCCCACAGACACCACTGGTGCTGTCAGCGGCAAGTCAGGGGGGGAAGGCTGGTAAACTCCAACCAGGGGTTGGCGACTACCCTCAGATGCCACCGACAGCATCAGCAGTGGCCAGTGGGGATTGTGGACTGCCCGCAGACGATGCTGTCAGTGTTGGTGGTGGGGTGGTGAGTGCCACTTCCCGCAAGCGTTGCCAACAATGCCAGTGGTGCCTTTTTGCAGGGGGTGCAAACCAGCTTTGGTGTCTGTGGATGCTTGGTCCCAGGTTCTGATTCAGATGGTTTGCAAAAGACAGCCTAGTGCTTTTGTTTATCAGCCCTGTGGTGCTGAGGTGCTTTGGTCCACTTTGTCCTTGCAGATGCCATCTGGTTTGAATTGTGATCTTTAGTGAGGAGATGAGTCAATGATCAGTCCAGCATTCAGCGCCACACACTGCTTTGGTTACACGGACATTGTGTCTGTCCCTCCTTCGGACAGTGACATAGTTGATACAATGCCAGTGCTTGGAGTGAGGGTGTATCCACAATGACTTCTTCTGGTTGGGGAGACAGAACACAGTGTTATTAACCAGGAGCTTATGTTCAGCACATAGTCTGAGCAGTAAAAGACCATTGCTATTGCAGCTTCTGATCCCATGCTTGCTGATGATGCCATCCCATGCTTGGCAGTCAGAGCCAATCCCGGTGTTGAAGTCGCCAAGGAAAATGAGACATTCAGACTCTGGTACAGCAGCGATCACGGAGTGGAGGTCATCATAAAACTGGTTCTTGACTTCATTGGAGTTGGTCATGGTAGGGGTGTACGCACTGATGATAGTGATGCACTTTTTGCCAAGCAGGGGGAGCCTGAGCACCATCATTTGGTCATTCTTCCCCTTAGGCAGGTAGGTCAGCTTCTTGATGAGGCTGTTTTGTACAGCAAAGCCAATACCTGCTTCTCGTTTGGCTTTGCTGCCATGACCACTCCAGAAGAATGTGTAACCATCTTTTCCTTCTGTGAGCTGCCCTTCATCAGGTAGGTGAGTCTCGCTGAGGGCAGCAATCTAGATGTTGTATCTCTCCAGTTCTCTCTTGATGAGGGCAGTTCTTTCAGGTCTGTTGGTTTTTTCATTGATCAACATATGTACATTCCAGGCACCCAGCTTGAGAGGGATCAATTACTTTCCTTTTTGACCACTGAAGTGGGACCACTGCCAGCTGCGGTATGCTGGCCAGGATAAGGTGAAGCAGACAATGTTTGGGGCACCTTTTCTAGCTCCTTCCTCATTCTAGGAGGTGAGCAGTGCAGTCCTGAATAGGGATGCTCAGTCACGCAGGGGGCTGCCGAGTTCTGCTGTTGCTTGTGTCCAATAGAAAGCGACCCAAAGCACTGAGCTGCCTGTGTGCAGGTCTGTGGCTACAACTTCCAGTGTGTCCACACCTGCTGCTTCATTGCTGGCCCATCACCACAGGGCTTGTGCTGGATGTGAGTTGTGCAGGATCTAGATTTAAATGAGGAAGAGTTGCGCAGCATTGGCTTCACTCTCTCATGAGCCAACTGGTAACCAGTGGCAGGGCAGTGTCAAGATAGCTGGAGATTGGCCCAGATGTAACAGATAATCGGGTTGTCTTTTGTGCCTTGTCCTGCTCTGTGCAATCCACAGTGCATTGCTGTACCGCCACCATGGCCATTGGACTATACAAGGGTCTTGTCTGCCCAGTCAGCCAGAGTCAGACCTTGCATGCAGGGATAGGGCCCCTATCTCCCCAGAGGTCTAAGATTGACTGGATACCCTCATTTGGTTTGGCCCACCTATCAAGGCAGTTTGCGGGGTGTGGCTGCTGTTGCATGCAGACAGGTACTTGGAGCCACAGGTGAGAGTTGAGTGCTGGGGAGGACCAACAGAGGAAGAGTCACTCAGGTAAGCGTGATGTACTCTTTCCCTGGAGGCACTACCTCTCCCAGAGCATGGCAGTGCACTGCCAAAGCTGGTTTGATGAAAATGATGAGGAGATACAACAGCTGCTCGAAGAGAAACAACATTTCCACAGAGCTTAACTCTATGATAAGTCCACATCAGCACATCATGCCTACAGCTCAATAAGGAAGATCGTTCAATGCAAGTTGCGAGGGATGTAGGCCACATGGTTGAAGAACAAAGCAGACAAGATCCAGCACTATGTTGACTGAAACAATGAAAAGAAGTTCTTTGACATCCTAAAGGCTGTCTTGGTCCGCAGGCACTCGGATTCTTTCCTCTGCTGTCTGCCGATAGGACCACGCTGCTAACAGACAAGGCCCAGATCCTCCATAGATGTGCTGAACACTTCAGCTCTGTCCTCAATCAGATCTCCTCCATCAACATGGACACCATACACAAGCTGTCTCAAATCACTGTCAACACCTCACTTGAAGCTCTGCCTACAATTGTAAAAGTCCAAAAGGCCATACAACAAATGTCTAGTGGCAAAACTCCTGGAGCCGACACAGTTCCAGCAGAGGTCTACAAACCCGGTGGTCACAACCTCACAGAGAAACTAACCGAGATCTTCTGCAGTACGTGGGCACAGGAGGTAGTCCCTCAAGAATTCAAGGATGACTCCACTGACCACCTGTTCAGGAGGAAGGGAAATCACCAACTCTATGACAACCACAGGGGCATCTCCCTCCTCTCAACTGCCAGAAAGATACTCGCAACTTCCTCTTTGCTGACAACTGTGCGTTATGCACAGGCTCACAGGCTGATATGCAATGGTCCATTGACCTATTCTCGTCAGCCTGTGACAACAGCAGATTGTTCAAGGCAAAGATCAGGCTTATAAGTCACCTATGTACCCATGTGACCTAGCTTCCACCCCCCCGCCCTTCTTTCTCTCTTTTCTCCTTTTTCCTTTTTTCCTCCTTTCTCTTTTCTCCCTCTCTGTTTCTTTCGCACTTCTTTTCAGTCTCCCCCCCCCAGATGCAGTTGTCTTTCCCATGAAGGACAAACAAAAAAAGTACTTTAAGGACTTTTTCCTTTACTAGCTTTCCCTGATGTGGCAAATTGAAATTGAACTGGATGCAGACTTAAAAAGGGAGCATTCACAAGCATCTGTACAAATAAAAATTATAGTTCAATGGTATTTGCAACCTCTTTCATTTACTTTTTGCAAAGCAATTACTTGTCCACAAAAATGTTAGTGGAAAGAAGAAATATTGACAATGTTCATGCAGACATCTTGAAATTTCTAAGTGTTAAGTGGGTGTGCAATTTGGAATTGGAAACAGTATTATGTGATTTAGATGACCAATCACACATCATGAAGAGCAAATATTTACAATAATAATCATTGCAAATAATTCATAGGAGGAAAAATGGCTACATAAATTATCAAAGAATATGAATACAACTTATGATAGTTTGTGCCTCTCCAGTTGAAATGGAGAGATGAGTTAACTGAGGAGAAGGAATTTTATTTCTAGAGTTCTTGGGCCAGACCTTCAGCTATTGGATGTTGTCATAAGTCCAGGTATTTTGGAGAGCCATACAATCATCTTGGCCAACCCAGACCAGCTAAGCATCCAGCCTTATTGTTACTTCTGTTGTGCTTTTATGAATAATATCTTTGGTTGGATATAGACACTATTTGTTACATTGAAATAAGTAAAAATAATGATAACAATTTGACACATTCTTTTTCTACTGAGTACTATATAATTATAACTCACCAGGAAATTCTAAGAGAAGCAATTTAGAACAAATGTTGCTTATACTAACGTTTAATATTTAGACTGCTAGGTCAACAGAAAGAGTTACAAGAGTCATTTACAGTGGCCTAATTGAAGCCTATGAAAAACATATTTATATTCAGTGGTGTTTCTCTTTTTCATTTAATGGGTTCACTGATATATAGATTCACTATTTGATCAGTGCATCTGGCCCCATGGGCTTCATGGTTTGCAAACCACAACCTACTAATAAGCACCCTGCAGCTTGTTTGTTAAATAGATCAGTGCTGGCAGGCACCCAAAAACTGTAGCCTTTGAAACTTAGAGCTTTTTAACTTGCCCAGCCTATTGTGTGGCAAGAAAAACAATAAACTATGAGCCTCGCAAATGCTGCACAATTAAACCTAAGTTAGTAATCTGCTTGTGGTAGCAGAGACTGCTTACCTCAACCCAATAGATGTCTCATTTCTTCTTTGTGTCATCTTTGCTAAAAACCAATCAACCAACCATAAGCAGTCTGTATACATACAAATGGTTGAGATTTCTCTGTAAACAAGATGGTGGCTGCCTACTGAGAGAAATCCATCACCTAAGTGGCAGCAGGCTCTTTCTTGTATGGCCAACACAAAAACAGTCATGTGGACCTTACTTGTTTATCTGTTTCTTTAAGAATGTCTTTGCTGGACAGAAACTCATCTGGCAATTTCAACACTGCCTTTTGCCACTGTAAAAGCAATTTAGAGAATCAGAGAACAGTAGGGCTAGAAGGGATCTCCAGAGATCATCTAGTCCAACCCCCTATCAGAGGAAGGAGCATCCTTTATCCAAACCATCCTATACAAAACTACAAAGTCAACCCTGACACACAATCACAAGTCATAACATCCTAAACTGGCATAGGTAAAGCAAGAGAACAATGGCAGCCAGCATCCAACATTTCTGAGGAAGGCAAAGCCTCTGCACTCTTCCCACCCCACCCCCCCAACACAAATAGAAACAGGAGAGGGGAAAGAATCCTTTCTGGCCCCAAGTGGCAACCATAAAAGCCCAGAAACATGGGATATACCCATAGTAGGGTGTAGGGACAGGTACACCTAGATTATCCCTGACGAATGCTTATCCAACCTCTTTTTGAACACCGCCAATGCTGCAGATTCCATAACTTCCCTGTACAGCATATTCATTTCACAAGATGCAGTTCTGAAATACACTTCAGAAGATGAAGTTTTCCATTAAAATGTAGAGACATAAACATTGTTTGGCTAGATGCACATGGTTACTTTCTATTAGAAAATTACACTGATGAGGTTTGCAATATGCTTCTAGGCTTACTAGATCATATATACTTGGGAGAATACAAACTTCAGTAGGACTTCAGCAGTGAGGTCACAGTCAAAGATGTTTCTGTTACTGCTGATGAAAGTGGATAGATGACCTGTGAAGCTTAAAGGCTCAGAAATTCTGGCAGAAGTTTTGGAAGGAGGGAACCATTATTTGGAGTATTTTTGGAAGAATGGACAGTTAGTTTGGTGGTTTAATCTAAAATCTGCTTTATGAAGTGTTGCTTTAGAAAAAATACAAGATTGATATAGAAAAAAAAGAATGTGAAGGCCACAGTGAGAACAGTCTGAAGCCCACGGACAACTTCATCTATCCAGTACTCAGGTCCACAGCAATAGTGTCCACAAAACGTGAGTACTCTCACCCATAACACCTGTTGGGATCTAAGAAACAGGAAACCCAACAGCATGTTTTAAAAACAAAACCCATTTTAATGAGCAGACAGTAGACTATTATTACACAGGATGGATTATTAAAATCCTTACTCTTGGATAAGCCAGCTGTGTGATGAATTGACCAATCTATGGCACATCTAGCTTTGTGTGGAAATGAGAGAGACAAGGCTCAGCAGCTGCTCCCCACATAATTGCTACAGAGTTGCTAAGCAGGAGGAACTCATAGACTTGATAAGCCTGTCCCCAATACATTCAAACACCTTATATCTTCTGAAAAAATGATCTGCAATTAACCAGATGAAATTCAACAAGGACAAGGGCAAAGTTCTGCACTTGGGATGGACTACTTGCAGGTGCAAACACAGACTGATGAATGAATGGCTAGGCTGCAGTACAGCCAAGAAGGACCTGGAGGTTATAGCAGACCACAAGTTGAATATGAGCCAGTGTGCTCTTGTTGCAAAAAAGGCAGCATACTGGGTCGTATTATCAGGAGTGTCACTTGCAAGTCAAGAGAAGAGATTATTTCACTCTGTTCAGGACTGGTGAGGCCTTACCACCTGGAGTACTGTGTCCAGTTTTGGGCACCACATTTCAAGAATTATGCAGATGGATTGGAAAGAGTCCAGTGGAGAGCAACAAAAAAGAGAGTTCTGGAAGCATGAGTTAGGAGGACATGCTGAAAGAGCTAGTGTTATTTAGTCTGGAGAAGAGAAGACTGGGGTGGGGGGGGATTTGATAACGGTTTTCAAATAACTCAAGGGCAATTATAGAGGGGATGGAGATAAACTATTCTCTATGGCAAAACTAGGAGCTAGAACTAGGGGACAGGGAAAAAAGAGCAATAGACTCAAGCTGCAGGAGAGGAAATTTAGGCTGGAGATTAAGAGGAACTTCTGACTGGGGCTAGCGACAGACATTCAAAAAGCCTGAGCCTGAATTGATTCAGTCTTTGCAGATTAGTCTAACCTGGCTAGGCTGAATCAGTTTGTAATTGCACAGACATCCCAGAAATGCAGGCACATGCCTGCAGTGGCTCAGGCTAGAAGGCAGGGGGGCACTAAAGCAGCCCTCCCTTTCCTTCTACAGTCTTGAGTTGAGTGGGGCATGGCCAGGCCCTGGCAGGATGCTCTGATTAAAGAGCGGCCCCCTCCCCTTCTAACCAGCCTAGCAGGGGATGGATAACACAGTGTTTATCACCCCTAACTCAGTGTTTATAACCCCATTAAGAAAACAACAGAGGAACATTACCAGCTACCTGTTGATTCTGCCGTTGTCCCGTCTGCCACAGCATGGACCATAGCCAGCATGTGGTCTGCTAACTAATGCTGAGAGGTGTCTGTGTAAGGCAGAGGGGAGGGGGGAATCCCTGCTTAGCAGGGAGTGGGGAGGGGATGGGGGAGCAGGGGGAAGTCAGGCAGATGCCTGCAGTCTCTGCCAGAGCTCTAGCCAGGGAGCAGAGGGGAGGGTCCAGCCCTGCTATGGAGCAGAGAGCACCACCTAGCCCAGAGAGCATGCCGGGATGCTGGGGGAGTCTGGTTTAACTTAAACCAGCAAGGGGTCTGGGACAGACATTGCATAAACTGGTTTGACCCAAATCAGTTAAGTCTGATACTACATTCAACCAGGTTTATCTCAAACCAGTTTCAGCCATTTTCAAACTGGTTTATGTGCATAGAACATCTGTTCTGCTACAGGTTTAAAGCAGTTTCTAATCACTTAAACAAGTTTATTTGTAATGTCTGTCCCTAATCTATGAGAGTGGTCAAGCATTGGAATAGGTTATCTAAAGAAACTGTGGAATCTACATCCTTGGAAGTTTTCAAAAGGAGGTGAGACAGACACTTGGATGGTTTAGTCAGGGATGATCCTGCCTTGAGCAAGAAGCCACACTAAATGACCGTAGAATCATAGAATCATTGAAAGTCCTACCCCCTGCTCAAAGCAGGACCATCCCCAACTAGATCATCCCAGCCAAAGCTTTGTCTAGCCAGGTCTTGAAAATCTCTAAGGATTGAGCTTCCACCACCGCTCTGGTCAACCTGTTCCAGTGTTTTACTACCCTCCTGGTGAGAAAATTCTTCCTAATATCTAACCTAAACTTACCTTGCTGCAACTTGAGACCACTGTTCCTTGTTCTGTCATCTGCCACCACTGAGAACAGTCTAGCTCTATCCTCTTTCGAACCTCCCTTCCGGTAATTGAAAACTGCTAGTAAATTCCCCCTCCCCACAGTCTTCTCTTCTCGACTAAATAAGACCAGTTCCCTCAGTCTTTCCTCATCAGTCATGTCCCCCAGCTCCCTCACCATTTTGTTGACCTTTGGAGATCCCTTCCAGCCTTACTTTCCTGTGATCCTATATTCTAAAACATCACACTTCCATAGCCTAAAACACAATGATAAAGCATGTTTATTATTCCGGCCAGGTCCCAGAATACTCCTATCTGTCTGTTCATAGGTATCTATATGGTCTTTTTATGTCTCTCTCAATTTATATCACAGATTTACTATTATACGTGGAGTAGCCCCTTAGTTTCAACAATGCTATTTTTGAGAGGTAGGTGATGTACTACAATAGGTCACTAGCCTTTCTCTGGAGGCCAACACTGAAATGTTTATCAAGCCCCAAGGTGAATTGAGTTCAGCCATTTGTACACACCAAAAATCCCACAAAAGCACTGGCAGTTCCCATTCAAGAAAGTCCTAGGACTATAGCAATAAAGACAATGTAGGTCAGACAGCATGTACTGGCAGAACCATAGCTTATGAGGTATGTTTATAATCCCACAGGATAATTATTTTTGTATTCTTTCTTTCTTATATTATTTCAATTCTTTATTTCAAACTTTGACATGGAGGGGCAACTTACAAATGGTAGGTCAGGTAGTTGACTCCATGTTCATTCAATCCTTGGTCTCCAAAATAATCATTTGAAAATAACTGCCAGGGAGTGCCATTTGCAGAGGTGGTTTATGTGATGTGAACATTGTCCACCAAGAGCATCACAGAAACCAAATCAATAACAACCAGCTGGTAGTGAATTTGACTAACTACTAATCTTGGTTGGATCCAAATCAGTAACCTTCAGGGAAAGTCATGATGCAGAATAATGATCCCTTGAGCTGCAAAGCCCTGGTATCTTATTGATATGGCTTATTCCAGTTTCTTTATTGTAACAATCTCTCTGCTGGAGTCTTGGTCTTCTTTTTTTATATAAAATGAAATTTGTAATGTTTTCAAATTGTACATGAAATGTTCAATCAATGTTGCTGATTGCTTTATATTACAGTGCAAGTAATCCAGGGATGAGAGAGAAAAAACAAATAATCTATTTCTTTATTTTAAAGCCAGAAGCACATAATGTTTATTAATAAAGAGCATGGCTTACATAGATTTTACTATTATTGACCATAAAATGCTGTATATTATAAGCAAGGGTGAAATTTCAAACTAATTAGCTTGTGAAGATCATGTTTAATGGAATATATAAATCTGGGTTCTTTACAAATCTTAAGGGTCTTATTCATTAAAGATATACATATGCAACCTTTATGCTGAAACAGGGGATTTTGATACATAACTCAAGGTTAAATAACCCATTTTGAGATTCACAAAACCCAGCAGCTTAAACGCTCCTGTTCTTCTGCTCTTAAAGAAGGAAATCAACTAAAAAAAAGAAACACCTACCTCACCAACCAGAGAACTAGTGAAGTACATCCAGAAAAAAAGTATTAATTAACCCAGCACTACTTCAGAAATACAGGCAGCAGAGAAGCAATAAGCATTTGCAATGTACTTTCCTCATTGCTTTCTGCATCTTGGCTTAGAACACAATTAACCCTTGAGAGGGGAACTACTGAACTTGTCATTCCTGGATCACTTAAGGCTCTGTGCAGATGTGGCAGACACACTTGTACTGATTATCCAGTGACTTGGGCATGATTCAACAGTTCTTCCCTCTTCAACAAAGCACTTAAGAAGGGACTTGTGCTCAAGCTTAAATACTTTGCTGAATAGAGGCCATAGCCACTAAAAGCAGATTTTTTTCCTTGTTACATGTATGCAGTTGCACCACATGGGAGTAACTGTATGGGAGAGATGAAGCCACAGTGGTCCTACTGCATTACTTGGTTACAGGGAGGCATGAGAGGTAAGAGTAAACTGTTAATGTTGGACGTGATCCCACTGCCCTCACTCAGGCAACATTTCCATTTAGTTTAACTAAAAGAACAAATGCTTTTTAACTAAAAGAATCAAACCTTTAAGCATTTTGGTGGTCAAAAGCATGCATACTTAGACCAAATCCTGCAATCCAGCTACATACCTGATTCAAAGCCAAATGAAGCCAGTAAGAGGCTTCCAATGAATTACATAATGACTGCAGGATTGGGACAAGTATTATTAGTTGTTTTGTTTATCCAGCTTGAATGAACTGTCCATGACAAATTAGAAAGTTTCCTTAAGTGCTCAACGGGCCTTGGACAAGACCTTCAGTGAAACAAAGAGTTTACAAGATTTGGTCCTTTTAGATTTTTTTTCAAGCTTCATGCTTAAGAGGTACAATTCTGCAAACTTTGTACGAGGGTAAGAGGTTGGATATTAGAAAACACTTTCATACTATGAGGGGAGCTAAACATTTTAACAGGCTGCCTTGAGAGTTGGGTAGAATCTATATCCTTGGAAATTTCTAAGAGCAGGTTGAATAAATGCCTGTCTAGAATGGCTACACAGGGATGATCCTACCTTGAGCAGGCACTAGATCCCTAGATGACCTCCTGAGGTTCTTTCCAGCTCTACATTTCTATTATTTAAATAGTTACAATAGATGCTATAACTATGACTGCTGGGATTGTTTTATAATATTTTGGTTTATCATCTTACAAACATATCATCACACGCAAAAAAAGATAACATTATATGACACTGTAATGCTCCTGTAATTCTTGATTGTGAATTTGCGTTGTTTTAATGTCAGAATTTTGACTACGTTCTAGTTTTAACAAACCAAACCAAAGGATTTATGTTCAGGAAATTTGTTTAGCAAACTTTTGGAGTCTATCCCATGTAGATTGCAATCCTTAGATCTCAGTTTCCACTTTTGTTGGCTTTTTAGGCTGATTTCTTCATTTGATTTAAAGTTTAATGCTGCCCTCTTCTGAATAGAATAGAATATTACAAGCACTTCCTTGATTTTCAGAGATCAAGCAGATAAAAATATTTTTCTTCTTTGTCTGTGACCGTTCTTTCATTTTATTTAGTCAGTCATAAAATTATCTCCAATAAAAGCAGATCACATCAAATGGAAATACAGTTAAGACATGCCTTCATATTTAAGGCTCTGTCCTTACTTTACCTATCATCTGTCATATATTATCTCAATGTCAGCTACTGCCCCTACTCTTGCCCATGATAGAAGTCCTCACTACTTACTTGTTACATTTTTCTATCATCATCCTCATGCTTTTTCTCAGGTTGCCTTTCACACATTGGCAAAAGTCCCTGTTTACAGCTCCAAAGCTACCTTATTGTCCTCCTTCAAATCCCTTTTTAAACTCTTCCCTCTGCAGTGAAGTCTACAAAAGATTGTAACACAGGTACCTGGCTATGCTGGGACTGCTGTTCATCACGCTGACCACCATGATCTTATTGCTTCCTTGTGCCCCTTTCTGCTTGCATCTATCTATATGTACACTTGTTTTATCTGTTGAGGAGCTCTGAGAAGCAGAAACTCTCTTTTTGTTCTGTGTTTGGACTGTACCTCACACAATAGACACAGGACCCATGACTGGGGCACCTACATGTTAATACAGTACAGGCACCTTTATTTATGAAAGTTTGGGGAGTTTTCCCTTGAGAATTACCTTGTTTGGGGTTTTGGTGGGGTTTTTTTTGGAGGGGTGGGGGAAGGAGGTTGGCAATCCAATTGGTCTGGACAAGTTTTTGGAGACTACTCTGACTGGCAAACAATTACTCCAATTGCTAGATTACTGACTTTAAATGAATGAAGTACGAGTAACCACCCTCTTCCCCCCTCAGTTGTAGCAAGGGGTTTATGATATGGCACTGAATATGTTTGGACAATGAATGAATAAGATACACAAGCTTGGTCTGTGAGGTGACAAGCTGAAGAGGAAGAGGGTTCCATGGGATGATTTCCTAAAAGGAACTTAGATGAACAAGTCATTTAGACCGAAAATGTGTTGTTTTAGTGTTGCTTGGTGATGGAGCTACACCCGTAAAATTAGATCCAATTCCTGGCTGGGATTTGAAAGTTCTTGTAAGCTCCGGGTGCCTGGAACAAGAGCTGACTGGAATAGAAAGTCAGATTTTGAAGCGCACGTGGGTTTGTGTTAAGATTTGATACTGTCACCCTACAAAATTCCTGAGCTCTTCAGATTGGGAGCTTGTGTTTGTGTTTGTGTTTGAGTTTGGGAGCTTTTCACCCAACATAGATCAATTTTTTGGATAACAAAATCATGCATATTTCTGCATGAAGTGGTACTTTGAAAGTATTTTCTTGATGTAGTCTACTTTCAGACTAAAACAGTGAAAATGTCATTTTTCGCTCACAGGAATTTCTGTAAACTTTTTCCTTTGGTTCACATGTTCAGGTTTGCTTTGAGCTTTGCATTCAAACAAACTGGTAACCCACCAGAAACAGAAACCACCACATCTTTAAATGTCCTGGCTGCATTAGCATAGGAGCAATTCATAAAATACAAACATTTCCATTTCAGTGGGCTCAACTTGACCAAACTCAAAAGCACCTGGCAAAATGTTATTAAAAATAAGTAACCTATGCAAGGATCAAGCACAGGATCAGACCTTTGGAACAGTAAACACTTTAAGATTTTATTCAGAGAGCAATTATAAAATAGTTAAATGTATTGCACAGAAACTGCAGAAATCAAATGCATCTCCCAGCCAGTCAGAACCTGGACTTCAAGTGAAATCAGTAGTTTTAAATGAGGCTACAAACAACCAACATAAGAAAGGCTGTACTTGACAGTGCCACAGGTGGTTTAAATGAACACTTCATGCTGTTTTCTATAGATGGACTATTGTGTCAATGATATGTTAATGTCTTTTATTAGAACATCTGGGATGCAGCTGAAGTCATGTATCATCTGCAAGTCACTACCAAGGTTACTTAGGACAAAGCATAAAAATGAGCACAGAGGGCTAAGTTTTACTATTGACCCCAAAGGCCTCCATTTCTGTGTTTGTGTCCAAAATTGGCCTTAGAGAATTAGGGATGAAAAAAATCACAAAGGTGGTTTTGGAGCAGGCAATAAAAAAAGATACTGGCAAAATTTGAAGAAGCATATTCAGAGGCGGGACTGGCACAAGAGCCTTGGTACCCTGGGAGCCAAAGAGGGAACAGGGATGCCATAAAGAGATGGGCCCCACCAAAAATTGCCTTGGCTGTTGGGGGAAAGGCAGCAAAATAGGATTGTCCCTAAAATTTACTCCGTCACTTTTAGCAGCCAATCCCTAACAATGGCCCTGTTTTAAATAAAAAACAAACAAAAAATTTGGCTCAGTTCTTACCAACAACTTTGGGAACTTAGACAACTAGGGCTACATTTATACAAACTGAAGACACATTCAAGCATGCACATGCAGTTTGTGGCACCACAGACCCATCCGCAGCACCACAAACCACACATACTGCACATACTGCACATGCAGGCATTCCCCAGACTCTAGAGATCCTAGTGTCAAAAAAAACCCGCATGCGCCAAAAAAGCAGGGCAGTGCATATTGTGGCAGCGTCCACTACCCAAAACCAGAGCCTGGCTGGCCAGACCCATGCTCCAGCTGCCAGCCAGGCTCAGCACACCCGGATCACCGCTGCTGGAGCCCTGGGAAGCCCCAGGAACCCCAGGTAAGGCTGCTGGGGCCAGCCCAGTTGCTGGCCCCAGCCTCACCTACTTGACTCGGGGCAACTTGCTGCACACCAGAACGTATGTGCAGTGGCCTTTCTTGGGAACAACTAGCAGCGGAACAAATATATGCCGCTGCTAGTTGTCCCCAGGAAATACACAATCCTGCTCCTGAGGACATGCCTCTGTTCACCAGAGTGCTAACAGGCACTAAATCAAAATGCAGTTACTTTGGGGATTTTTATCACATAATGACATTTTAAAAAGGTAACAACACATCTTTCCGATACCAGGATTGGCTTGTCCACATGCAAATAGTTAATAACCCAGTCCCAAAATATTACTTAAGATTTTACTTATTAAAATACTCTGAAAAGGAAATGCTTAGCAAAACGATGAAGTGGACATTTCAAAGATAAAATGTCGTTTGTTCTACTGTCTAATATCAGAACTGAGAGTGATTGTGGTTTCTCTGCCAATATGTCTACATAGCTGACAGTGGGACCACAGAGGGTGCCATAATAAAGGCCACCTGTTGTTATCTGGCCTATTGATATACTAAAAGCTCCTCATTGGATCAATAGCTCTCTTCTACAGACTGCATTTCACTAGATGTCATGTAGCCTGATTTATTTTGTAGCATATGTAGATATATCTGCAAGTTTACACGTGTTATTGAAATATGAGTTGTCATTACAAAAAAGACAGGATGAAGTTGGAGCCTCTGCTTATTTCTTCCATACCTCTGATAACGGGTATCCCAAGGCTGAAAAAAAGATTATAGCTTAAATGGCCATCTGTGGTGTTTGCATACCCAGTTCTTATTCATTTTAGTGGGTACCCATATGTCTTCAGTAGCTTTGAAAAAAAACACAGCCTAAATCACTAGCCTCATTCTGGGTTCAACTTAAATTTCCATCGTCTCCAGAGGAACTTTGACAATTAATCCTACTGTATGAGAAAAATCATAGTCAGCAACTCCCCATAGCTATGAAAGTATACCCAATCAGTTCTTTAACCCAATGGTGATTTATTTAACCACCTTACAAAATCCAGCATATTACAGGGGCTTTCATAACTTGGATTTATGCTCTGAACATGTCTAGGACAGTTGCAAGAGTGGAAATAATTATTTTCACAGGGATGTTCCATACTTTTCTGTACTAAGCCAAGACTGGAGGAAAATCAAGGTGTTTTATAACCATCTGACTTAATGACTGTCCAGGTCATGATGAGTTTGATTCATTTGAGGAAGTCACAATCAAAACATCCCTTCAAGCAACTATTCTGAAAATCTTAAGAACAGTTAGAGTGAAATAAATTATTCACCCCCCCCCCATACAGATGAGCACCATTTTCTATGATGTATATTAGCAGGGGCCAACATTTTTCAAAACAAATTATTTTGCCCCCCACAACTTTCAACATCAAAATTGTTCTGTGTCAACTGCATTTACACCGTGAAATTTATCATTTAAAATTTTCTCCAAATCATTGTTAGTTCTCAGCCTTTTCAAAGTGACTTTTTAAACTAATTTGACACATTAAAAAAACCCCACCGTGACTAAGCTGATCAAAATATCAACTTTTAAAATATTTAATGAATGTTTTAAATTCTGAAATGGCTTTTAGTTTGGAATATTTACATTTTAAAAACTTTTTCTGGTTTGTTTTTCAACAAGCTCTTACAAACAGGGTGGCTGAGAGGAAGCATGGCTAATCAAGAGCAGATTTGGTGCTCTCGTTAGATGAATGGCACATTTCAGAACATGTCCACATCAATATGAATCATAATTCTTTGCAATCCTGTATCATCAATGATTGCAAATTGTTTTGCAAACAGAACAGCTTGTCTTGCAACATTCCTATGGAGCAAACAAATATCAACTCTATTTTCTACATGAAACACAACAATTAAATAGTTTGGCCCAGGGCTTTATAGCCAAACCACAAACAGAACCTAGAGCTAAAATCCCCACTTCACTGTAGTAAAAGGTAGAACTCACCCTGACATCAGTGAAGCCAGGATTTCATTCCTATGTCTTGTGTAGCAACATCCATGCCTTTTCCCAGGCCCATACAGCCCCACCTCCAAAAATTAGTAGTGGAAAATGCCTAACATATCGCTACTATTTTTGTTGTTGTTTCTCTCTCATTTTAAGCTGGCATTGCTAAGCAGTTCATAGGAATCCTTGAGGAGCTGCAAGATATTCCTGTTTTCACCACATCTTCTCTGCTTCCTTCTTTGCAGGCAGCTGATTAACACTGGGAATCAAAGGGTATTATACCACTTCTTTCACAGCAGTAGGATTACATCCTGAAACACATGGCCAATCTCTCTCATTGTCAACTGTTTAAAGAAGAGGTAGGAAGAGTGGGAAACAACTACGGTGGCAGGTTTCTCGATTCATCTTTAAACAAACAATTCTTTTTTCCTCTTTTATTAAAAATGTTTCCTAAAGTGTTAATGATTTAAACTATTAAATTAGCTATTTTCTACTGCAGCATTTTCCTGAAATGTAACCTGAGGCTAATTATAATTTTTTAGAAACTATGTGATAGCCATAGGTGACAGTTTCAATAAAAAAAACTCTCCAGAGTAGGTATTAGGTTCTATAATGGCATATCTTGACAGTTAGCAGCAATCCAGACATCAGGACACACAAAAACTTTAGTACCCACCCTGTTGTCAGTCCTGAAGTCTCCACCTTATTAGTTTTACATCTCAATAGACTAACGTGCAGTCTAAGTTCATGTTACCATTAGTTCACACGATCTTACAGAACAGCATCAGAACTCTTCAAAGCATTGTCTTAAGCATCCCAGCTAGCAATAGGGACAAGTCACATATTCGGAGCACCATTTCCAACAGTGCTCAGGTCTGGGGGTTTGGTACGTTCCGTTATGAAAACATGAAGTATCAGTTTTTATATTATCTCATAACCACTGTAAGGTGGTGTTCCCTGTTCGTTGCTACAAGAGTAGCATACCAACGGGTAGATGACTGGAACACAAGGCTGGGAGCACTGGAATGGAGCTAGGGTGTGCCTCACCTTCCCATCCCTTCCCTTCTTCCTCTGCAGCTTCCTCACAGCAGCTCTGGCTCTAGCAGAGAAGTGGTGGTGGTTTGCTGCTGCTGGAGGGAGATGTCTCCTCCTTTTTGCCACTAAAAACTGGTGGATTTTTTGACCACTCAGCAACAAACACATCTCCCCGAACAGCAAGAAACATCCAGCTGCTGCAACATGTGCAGCCGCCACCCAGGACATAGTACTGGCCACTTACATTGTTGAGCTACAGTACTGCATTTCAGCAAAAGTGTAAGCAGCCAGCTCAAAGCAACTTACGTTAGCTGAGTTTATTTTGTAAAACTAAAACATGATTGGTTTGGGTCCATGTCCCTATGTATCAGACCTCCCTCAGCTGGGGGGAGCAGTTCCAGTTCAGACTCAGTCCTTTAAAAGTTCTGCTACGTTTCCACCTTCTTGTTTTTCCTTGGATCAAATAAGGAAACATACCTCGTATACTTACAAAGTACCTGGTATATTCTATAGCGCCCTAATTGTTATTTAGGAAATATTTCCTCAGTAAAAGTCAGGAGTTACTCTCCAATGCAACATGTTAGTGTCATGTAACAATTGTAGCCTACTGCAGGAAGAACTGTTTTAACACATAACTTTGTTAGAATAAGGAAAAATGTAGTATCCCCACAAGTTCACTGTCACCATAGGAATTTCTGCCTACATTCTGCCCCACCTTTCCTTCCTGTCTTCTTTTTACAGATTTAAAGAAACAGTCTGATTATCTTCACAGATTGAGTAGCTTGCTTTCAAGAAAACGATTTAAAATAGCAGGGACTGCAGTGCGCATCCAATGGTTTGGGCTGCTTCAAATTGCAAAATTTGCTTGCTTGCAGAGGCATTTGTAAAAGAGCAACTGAAACTATCATTCATGCAAGAAGTTAAAGAACAAAAAGAGAGAGAGAAAGAGAGAGAGAGATGAATTGCACTGTCA
Organism: Gavialis gangeticus; assembly: GCF_001723915.1. NCBI lineage: Eukaryota > Metazoa > Chordata > Crocodylia > Gavialidae > Gavialis > Gavialis gangeticus. The sequence goes on from NW_017729031.1 coordinate 81,279,664, forward strand.
AAAATTTGCAATTTGTCCAGGCCTCATTCACAAAGAAGTTACAATCCATCTCTGACGCCGCTTCTGGAAAGACAGCAGGAAGCTCCTAATGAGGACACGAAGGCAGGGAATACAAGCGGATGGTGACAGCTTCCAGAAGGCAAGGTAATTGTACTCTTGGCATTTAATTGATAACATTTTTCTGTCTGACAGACTGAAGCACATGGAATCTGACATGCCAGCATCTTCAGAGAGATAAATCTAACATAAACCAAGGAACAGATCATCCCTTAGACAGGCTGTCCCAAAATGCAGCTTGAGAAACATTCATTACTCAGTGGAGGAAGAGACAGACTAGCAAGAAGTCATGGCTCCTTCAAACCTGCTGATGCCCCAAGACCTACCGAGACTTCACTGGCTTTCAGTTTTATACACAGAAAAAAAGGTTCTTTCTTTAATCTACCTAATCTGTCCTCTACAAAGCAGCCACTGCTGAGGCCTGTAAAGCAACCAGGGAAGCACTAATTCAGGGTCTGGGGAAGGATGAGGAGGAAACTACACTGCTGTGTTGGCAATCTTCCCATTGATGTCTATAAGCCTATATCCTCCTACTTGGTGCCCCCACTCATGGCTAAGAGAGGACATTGCTTTGGGAAAGCATTTGCAGTCATTTTCCCATTTGTTGGTTTTGTTTTACAACATAAGAAAGCACAGATCACATGAATTTAAATGGATCAATTTGCACAATTCAGATCCTTGGGGAGAAGGTGCTACATGTGACAGAAAGATGTCTCTCTCTTTTCCCAGGCTCCAGTCTTCCCCATTTACCCTTTCAGCCATGTTCTAGGGTGCTGTGAGCATTTAGTGCTGCAACCTGGACAATAGGATACAATTGGCCAACCCCACACAATAGTAATCAGTGGCAGCAAGCAAGCGGGGTCCCAAGACATTCTGTTCATAGCATTTACTGCCAGGCGAACAAAGCCCAACCTTCTATTCCTCAAATGGGAGGGGGAATCCACAGTGGGTGTCCTTGGGCCCGTGGCCTTTTAGCCATCTGTTTTAAATATCTAAAGATCATTTGTGTTTATGTGTATTCATTTCCATTTTGATACCTGTGTGTTTTGCATTTTCCAGACTGTGCTTTTGTGTTTCCTGTCATTTGAGGTGCTGGTATTTCCCCTCTTACTTATGATAATTTTACCTTCATTAGAAGTTTCCTTTCCAAACTAGGCCACAGAAGAATATGAGAATACACTCTGTCAGATGGATTCAGAAAGACAAGAGGTCAGAATAGCCAGAGAATAGTAGAGTGTTCTCTCTTCCCTCTGATAAATGAGACATGAGTGCAAGACAAACTATGACTATGGCTGCACTGCAGAATTGTGGTCTTGATTTAGCACAGTAACATCACATTTTTACCAGTAAGCTTAAACAACATCACAAAAAAGGACATAGGGATTAGAGAACCCCAGTTTATGTCCCTATTCTATCACAGACTTGCCCAGTAGCATAATGATGGGTAGGCAAACAGGGCATGCAGAGATGACTGTAGCAGGCTGTGGGGCCCAGGGCAAACCAGCCTGTATGGACCCTGGACACAGGGGATGTGGGGGGAGGGGTGCAGCAAGCAGCCAGATGTGAAGCTGGCCTGGCTCCACAGGGCCCTCCAAAGTGCAGGGCCTGGGACAGTCACCCCAATTCGCACCCTCCTAGGGATAGGCCTCAGGGCATGAGCCCCAGGTGCTAAGGGGGTACTTCACAGCCTCTCTCCTTCCCTCTCCCCAAATCCATATCTTTCTCCCCTCTCCATGTATCATACCCACAGAACATTATGACTTGTTACCTGAGAGGAAAGGGGCAGGGTAAAAGAAAGACCAGCCTCTTGTCAGGTAGACCAACTCGCATTATACCATCCATCCTCCCAGTGATTATTATAACAACAAGGCATGGCACGTAGGAGGGAGGGAGGGAGGGAAGATGAGGCAGAGGTCCTGGTGATCATAACTGGACACAGGGAGGCAAAGGGATGGACACGCCCACAGTGGTGTATTGGTTGGAAATGCAGTAAAGCCAAGACCAAACAAGTTGGAAGGAATGAGCCAACATGGAAGTAGAACCAGGGACAGCAGGCCTTAGTGCCCCTCAAGATTGGCAGGAAGCCCACAGGTTGGTATTCCAACTCCAGCAGGCCAACAGGCTCAGATTTTGTAGATTTCATGGACATTAGGGCTGGAAGGGACCTTGGAAGATCATTGAGTCCAGCCCACTGCCCAAAGGGCAGGAAGTCAGGTGAGGTCATAGGATCCCAGCAAGATAAGCATCCAATTTGCTCTTGAAGGTGTTCAATGTAGGTGCTTGAACCACCTCCGATGGCAGGCTGTTCCAGACCTTGGGGGCTCGGACAGTAAAGAAATTCTTCCTTATGTCCAGCCTGAAACGGTCTTG
>NW_017729031.1:81287090-81295824 GCF_001723915.1 Gavialis gangeticus
TGAACCACCTCCGATGGCAGGCTGTTCCAGACCTTGGGGGTTTGGACAGTAAAGAAATTCTTGCATGGATCATGCTCTTAATGAGGTAACGGGAGCTGAGCAAGAAAACTGAGGCTCAACAGATGGCAATGATCCACACTACGGAGGGGCTGAAGTTACTGAAGATGACAGCAGAAGATGATGTGGAGGCCTACTTGGAAGCATTTGAGTGGGTGGCCTTAGTGGCTAGATGGGACAAGGCCTGGTGGGCTAGTCAGTTACAGCCATTCATAATAGGCCTTGCTCAGGTCACTTACAGGGCCTTGTCCAGGCATGAGACTGCAGACTATGAGAAGGTAAAGGCTGACATCTTGGCTGGAAATCTCCCCAGAACATTACTGCAGCAATTCTGGGCTAAGAAGAGGCGGGAGGAGTGGCAGCCCTGACTTTTGGCCCAGTCTTACAAGATTTGATGGACAGATAGATTAAGTCGGAAGGCAAGACTCTCACAGACACTTTGGGGATCTTCTTACTGGAACAGTTTTTGGAGGACCTGGAAGAAGGTACTCAGAGATGGGTATGGAGATGTCAGCCTCAAAGGATGGAGGAAGCCTTGCAATTAGCCGAAGCTTTTACAGCTGCTGAAGGAGAAGTCAGAAAGGGAGAGATCACAAGGATCAGACCTGCCCCAGTCCATCAGATGGAATGAACAGTAGCCTCGGGAAAGAAACCTAAAACAGCACCAGCTCCACCCTGACCCCTCAAGAAGGTGGAGACACAAGAAGTAGTTATCAATGTGGGGCCCCCTGTAATCAGCCGTTACTGTCTACAGAGGGCCCAAGAATGGTGCTCAGGGGAAGAGACCCTGTGCCTTCCCAATGAACAAGCCTCACAGGATGCCCACAGTGAGATGGCAGATTGCAGATTTGAACAGCAGAAGAGGGCCCTGGGGGCTACAAAGCCCATGGCAGATGTCAAGATTGGGACCGTGATCATCCTGGCAGTCGTGGATTCAGGCTGTGTCAGTGGCGACACATAGGGGGTGAACATAGGGGGTTCAGGGGGCACCCTGACAATGCTGGTGCACCCCATCAGGCCATGCTCCCTGTTTAGGTGATGGGCAGGGGGCAGGCGGGAGTGCCAGTACCCCTGCTGCAAGCACCGCCTGGGGAGCAGGGCCACCAGCAAAAGCAGCTGAACCACTTCTGGAAGTGGCCGTGGGACTTCTGGAAGTGTGCAGCCACTTTTTGGTGAGTGAGATCAGCTGCTGGGGGATTGACCCCAGTCAGCACAATTGACTGCTGGGGGACCTCCCCCTCCCCCCGGTCTCTGACTGGTGTGGGGGGGTAGCATGTGCCCCCTGTGACTCAAGAGGCACCAGTCACCCATGGACTGTGTGCAGATGGTACTGAAAGCCAACTTAGCATCTCCCCAGATAGGTACGGAAAATAACTTGGCGAGCATGCACAGGGAGTCATATGCATATCCAAGGAGACGCCTGTTGTTGACCATCCTGGGCCAGACAGAAGAATTACCAGTGGGAATTATCCAGAGGGTACCATGTCCCATGTTGTTAGGCTGAGACTGGCCATATTTCCATGAGGTGTTAGATCAGGCTATGGGCACAAGATAAGGTATGGGTATGCAAAAGGAAGGTCTGAGGCAGCCGGAAGGGATGGCAGGGAATGAACATGTTCCCGGGCTGAAAATGAGGAAGAATCTGAGGTGATAGATTTGGACAGGAGCATCGGAGATGGAAGTTTCAGAGATTAACAAGCAGAGGAGCCCATGTTCTGCCACATGTATAAAGATGGGATGGCCAAGATGGAAGGCAAGATGGTATGCCCCGACCTAGACAATAGCTATGCCGTCTTTCAGGTAAGCTGTGCTGAGTTGACCAAGGTCAGATGGAGGAGGAAGTGATCCAGGTTTCAGTCCCCAGGAAGTATTGACGGGAGGTGTTTCAGCTGGACAATGCCTTCCCTATGGGTGGGCACCTGGGGAGAGATAAGATAGTTGCTAGGCTAACGCAGTGGGTACATTGGCCAGGCCTACACAAGCAGGTCAAACTGTTCTGCCAAAGCTGTCCTGAATGCCAGAAGGTTTTGGACATTCTCCCTCCATGGGCCCCATTGGTTTTCAAGACCCCTTTCGAGTGAGTGGCTTTAGATGTTGCACGTCCTTTTCCAAAAAGTGTCGTAGGGTATCAGTACATCTTAGTCTTTGTTGATTATGGCACCTGGTACCCAGAGGCCATCCCTATGGCTAGGGACAGACATTACACATAAACTGGTTTAAGTGATCAGAAACTGGTTTACACTTGTAAAAGAACAGACTTCAGTGCATATAAACCAGTTTCAAAATGGCCAAAACCAGTTTAAGATAAACCTGGTTGAATGTAGTATCAGACTTAACTGATTTGACTCAAACCAGTTTATGCATTCTGTCCAAGACCCTTTGCTCATTTAAGGTAAACCAGAGTCCCCCAGCATCCTGGCATGTTCTCTGGGCTGGGATCTCTGCTCCAGCCCAGCTGGGATGGCTCCTCCTCACTCCCAGCATCTGTTGCAGCCACCTAGAGCCAGCACCGGGTTGCCCTGTGTCTGCTCTGCTGCCTCCACTGCCCCGTGGGACAGCCCAGAGGCAGCAATGACATGGCAGAAACACAGGATAGCCCCATGCAGCCTCAGGTAGCTACAGCAGATGCCAGCAGCAAGAGGGGGAGGGGCCATTTTTGGCCTGCACCAGCTCCAGGCTCCCCCATCCAGGCTGAGCAGTGGCGGTATGGAGAGAAATGGCTGCAGGGGAAAAGCAGCCCCTCCTCATTCCACTACTGGTGCCTGCTGCAGCCATCCAGAGCCCATGCGGGGCTGCCCTGTGTTTGCTCTGCTGGCAGCACTGCCCTGCAGGGCAGCCCAGAGGCGGCAGTGATCCAGTGAAGTCACAGGGCACCCTGGTGCTGGCTCAAAGTGGCTGCACCTGGAAGTACTGACAGCAGGATAGGGAGGGGCTTTTCCCCCCATGCTGAGCAGCCTTTCTCCCCACTGCAGCTGCTAATCCCGGATGGGTAGGCCTGGAGCTGGCCTGGGGTGTGCAGGTCAGGGCTGTACACATTGGTCCTCTCCTGTACTATATCCACCCTTGACCACACAAAAGGATACTGGCAGATCCCCATGGCTCAGGAAGATAAGACAAAGAAGACCTTTAATACCCCATGGGGTCTGTTTCAATTCACCCATATACCTTTTGGTCTGCACAGGACCACAGGCTCATTTCAGAAGCTCATGGATTGACTCATATCCCTGCACCAGGCATACGCAGTGATATACATTGATGACATTATGTTCTTTTCCAAGCAGTGGGACCAACACCTGCAACATCTTAGGGCAGTTTTAAGAGAGCTCAGGGCAGCAGGCTTATCAGCTCATCCCAAAAAGTGGTCCATTGGGCAGTGGGAAGCAAAGTACCTAGGCTTCCACATAGGGCCAGATAAGACCCTTAGCTGACAAAGTGGAGGCCATTCAAGCCTATAAATCCCCAAACACCATGAAGCAGCTGAGAGCATTTTTAGGTCTAGCCAGCCATTATCGAAAATTTGTACCAGGTTTTTCAGATATAGCAAATTCCCTAACCAAATTGACAAAAGGCAATAAGAAGGGACCCCCCCGCAAACACACACACAATGGACGCAGGCTGCTAAACAGGTTTTGAACGGGTGAAAGAAGCACTCTGCCAACACCCAGTGCATTTCACTCCTGCTTTGAAACAGGGTGTGGCAGGCAAGAGGGAGGGAAAACAAGACAGATGTCCCAGTGATCATAACTGGACTCAAGGAGGTGAGGGGTTGCTTGCACAGGGAAGAAACCCCACCCAAATCCCTGAGTTAAGGACTGCAAGGAAATAAAAAATAAAAACTATGTCAAAACACAGAATATATATGAATAATGTATATATTATACAATAATATAATAAAACTGGAAAGCATTGGCCTAAATGAAACCAAGTTAAATTCTAGAAGACTGAAGGGCTTAAACAGTGAAACAGTAAGAAGCTCACAAAGCAAAATGAAAAAGTGAACTCAAGAAGATGAAGGAAGGATTGGCCTTTACATCACAGGAAGTCAATCAAATAAAACACAAACTAGAGATGAGCTCAAGCTGCGAAGTTCAAACTTCTTCAAAGTCTGGGAATGTCTGGATTCAGGATTGTGGATAAGGAAACTTTATTTAGAGGGCAGCGAAGACCACAGCACTGGGATCCAGAGGAAGGCATGAGCTTCTTTCTGTCTGAGCATTCAGAGCTGTATTTCTGCCTGGTCCTACAAGAGACTTCATATAAATGCAGCAGACCACCTGCAAGCTGCTCATTGCAGGAGTAGGACCACAGTTTGAATATGCTGCTGGTTTCCAGAAATGCCCCAGAGGGAAAGAGAAGAGGGGCAATTTACATTGCACTTTGATTACTTAGAAAATGAAACCCATTTTATGAAGTTTAATGTAAGTGACCTAAAGGAAAACTTTAAGTTACTCTTACCAAAACAACACAGCAAGCTGTCTGAATCAGAGCTCTTACATATTTTTTACCCAGGAGTACAGTTAGGTATTTCATAGCTTTAAGTGAAGATATTGATTGCCCAAATAAGATGCCACATGGCATTCACTTATGTAACAAAGAAGAATAATTCCTGTCTCTGCAGGAGTCGCTGGGAGAAATGTAAGGGCATGTCTACATGAGACACTTTACTGTGCAGTAGAGCAAATTACTGCATAGTAAGCATCTGTGTCTACATGTAGAGACCCTTACTTTGCAGTAATTTGCTGTACAAAGCAGTTAATTTGCTACTTGCAAATGTTAGTAGCAGATTAAGCGCCTAGTACTTAATGTGCAGTAAGGCAAGTGTAGACGGCTGACTGGAAGCAAATTTACTGCCTGTCAGCTGGGCAGCATGGGGTGGGAGATTGCTCCCTGCCCCTGGGAGCTGCCTACTGCTAGGGTGGGCTCTGCTACCAGAGTCGAGGTAGGCACAATGTCCCCCTGCCCTGGCAGCAGGGAGCTCCCAGCCCCAGCTCTGTGACTGTTCCACACATTTGCAAAGCGGGGGCAGGAATTGCAGAGCAGGGGCAGAAATAATGGAGTTGGGACTGGGAGCAATCTCTTAGCCCCTGCTCCCTGCACAGGGAGAGTTACTTTCCCAGCCTGGAGCTGACTGGGACAGTTCCCAGCCAGCCCCAAGCTGTACAAGGAAGTCTGCATGTGCAGCCTGGAGCTGGCTGGGGACTGTACCATTTCAGACAGCCCTAGCCAGCTCCAGGCTGTATGTGAAGACTTCCCCACACAGCCTGAGGCTGGCCAGGAACTACCCTGGTCTGAAGCAGATCTAGCCCCACAGCTTTTTCCCCAGCCCCATGCCCCAATTAGGTGATCAAGGCATGAGGCTTGGAAAGAGCTGCAGGGAAAGGGCAGGTCTCAGGCCACTACCCTGATCCATTGGTGGGGGAGCTAGCAGTGAGTCTGCAGCTGAGCAGGAATCCCTGCCCAGCCGGGGGCTCACTGCCAGCTGGCCCACTGGCAGATCCGTGCAGAGGGCTGGAACCTGCCCTTCCCCCAACACTCTTTCCAAATCCTCTGCCGCTATTGGAGAGCCGCAGCCAGGGGTTCCCTGCTCCTGGGGCAGGGAGAAATTATCCCCAACCAGGCTCTGCCACCAGAGCCTGCCCGGGGAACAGGCAGTTCCTGGGGGCAGGGAAAAATCTTCCAGCCCCCACCAGGAGATGGCTGTCTCCTGGACCTGTGTTCCCTGCCAGACCCTGGGCTAGCACCCGGGGAGAGCCTAGAGTTGCCAAGGTTCCTTCAACAGCAGACTTGAACTAAAATCCTCAAGTTGGCCAGCTCAGGGTCTGAAAGAGAGGGAGTTACACATGCAACCTGAGGAGAAGGAGGACCAATCCCTAGCAGCAGTGTGATAGTGATCCCTGGAGGTGGTGAGGAGCAGCTGTATAGGCAGTAAAGAGTAGTAGCAAGCTGGAGTGGGCCCACTGATCCAGCATTTGCCTCTTTGGCTAGCAGAGATGGTAGAGCCCCTGGTACACAGCTAACAAAGAGCAGCAGGGTCCTCTGGGGTGGCCCTCCCTACCCAGCTCCTGCCATTTTTGCCTAGTGTGGACCACAGCTCTGGTTGAGTTTTCCTTCCCAGCAGACTGGATTAGGTAGTAGCTCCCCTGGGTTTATGTGGCAGTGACAGTGGTAGACTGTCACCTGTTTGTGATTTTAGCTAATGCTTAACAGATAAGGGTTTACTTAGATTTGCATGCTTGTCCCCTTTCTCAAACCTGGTTATAGTTAACTATTGCTTGCTAGTAGGGAAGTTTTTCCACTTTGGAACATGCAGTTAAAATTTATGTTCCCAGATTTCTAGATGCCAGCTTGAGAGAAAATAGAAAGTTTGTATAAAACTCTTGAATTTGAACCCAGCCTTTGTTACTGTCATTCTGAGCCTGGCAAAAGGGTTGCATTACTATGAGATTTCTACTTCACTTTACAAACCTAGGGACCTCATCAGCTCCTCCAGATTGACATGGACATGCTTTGCCAAATAGTGAAAGGCTGAACAGTCTTTACAAAGCCTCCAGGATAAATGAAGTGGTCTAGTTCTCTAAAGAGAAGGAGAGTCCTTATATTTTAAAGAGCATAAACTCAATGCAAAACAGCAGCACTCAAAATGTTTTATGATCTGAAAGTGCCGCCAGGTAGGGCTGTGCAAGTCTTTGGATCCCGCTTCGGATCTGGACCCGCTTCGGATGCTTCGGCGTCTTAAGTGGCACTTCCAAGTCGAATTGGGATACTTGTAATGGTGTCCAGAGCGGGTCGGGGGCATCCAAAGCACTACGGACCCACTTTGGGTGCTTCGGAGCCACTTCAACCATTTTGAGGGAATTAGAAGAGGGAGGGAGAGTGGGGGAGGGACAGACAGTGGGAGCAGGGGAAGACTGACGTATGTAGGTAGCCAGTGAGAAGGATTTCTCCCTGGCTACCTTTCCAATGGCAGCGTCTGTGGGATGGGACTAAAAAAAAATTTAAAAGCCCCTGTTTCCAGCCCTTCTGTGCCTTTTGCAACTCATTCCCTGTCAGCAGCTGTTTGACAGAGGAACGCTGCAACTGAGACTTGCCTGCTGCTTTCTCATGTTATAAAGGAGTGGTTAGGATTTAGCTTAATTTAGCTTAGTTTAGCTTAGCTATTCAATTCCATTATTAGTAGTATTACAATTCAATTTATTTCTTTGAATTATTTTTTGGGGAACTTGTTTTGGAAACTTTGTAAAAAGGCAGTTGTGTTTTCCCAGCCAGTGTTATCTATCACTGTGCAGGGAGGCACAGATTGCTTGCTTGCACGCACGCACACATGCATGCACACACACACACATGCACATACACAGAGACCCAGAATATAGGAAAAAAATCATAGCGGAAGAAGACAGACAGATATTTACATAAGAGCAAGACGCAGATAATATATTGAGACACAGGAGCATATGCAAATAATTTCATTCACACCACAAGATAGACAATATCATGAGAGCCAGAAAGAAGATACACAGATAATTTCATTCACAGCACAAGACAAGATAGACAGTATAGTGAGAGCCAGAAAGAAGACACACAATTTCATTCAGAACAGAAGAGACAATATAGTGAGAGCCAGAAAGAAGACACAAAGATAATTTAATTCACAGCACAAGATAGACACAGATATTCACAGGAGAATAAGACAGACAGATATACAAAAGGATTCACACACACAGACCTTTTGCAGCACAGGAAAGATCAACATGAAGCATGCTGGAAAGGCAGGTGCCAGATCTTCTGGCAGTGGAGGGAGAGGGGGTGAGGAGAGAGCTAGAGCTGCAAGCCCCCCCCACATTTTACAAAGTGCCTGCACGCACCACCTTTATCAGGGTGGAGGTGCCCTCCCTGTATCAGGCATGCAGGGAGTACTTGAGGGAGGAGCTGCACAAGGCAGAGCCGCAGGAAGCCTTGTGCTTCACCTCTGACATCTGGAGAAGCTGGGGTGGCGATCACGCCTACCTCTCCCTCAGCAGGCACCGGTGCAATCAGTCAGGCCACTGGTGGGCTTTACTGCAAGCCGAGGTGCTGGATGAGTCCCACACGGCAAGGGAGATCATGGGGGCTGTGAACAGCATGGTACAGGGGTGGCTCGTTGGCAGGCCAAGCTCACCCATGGGTTCATGGTCACTGACAACGGGGCCAATATGGTGAAGGCTGTCCATGATGCCAACTTTGTTGGCATCCGCTGTGTAGCACACAGGCTGCACCTAATAGTGAGGGTTGCCTTGGAGGGGGGCAGGGCTGCCGGTGACAGCACCGCCACCAATACTGCTACAAGCCAGCTGATTTTGAAATTCAGGAAGATGGCGGGCTACTTCCACCGCAGCATCAAGGGGGGCAAGATGCTGTGGGAGAAACAGAGCTGAGCATCCCGCAGGACAGAATCATCCAGGATGTGGAGACTCAGTGGAACTCCACATACCTGTTGCTCGGGAGGCTGGTGGAGCAACAGAAGGCCATCCATGAGATGGCCTTGCTTGGGGAGATAGGGATCAGCGCCCCCCTGAACAGAGCTGAGTGGGGTACCATCTCCCAGATGTTGGTGGTCCTCAAGCCATTCCTCGAGGCCACTGAGACCCTCAGTGCTGCTGATGCCTTCCTCAGCCAGGTGGTCCTCATAGTGAAGGAGCTC
>NW_017729031.1:81300824-81305283 GCF_001723915.1 Gavialis gangeticus
GAACCAAATGGAGAAGCTCCAGGCGATCAATGTTCTCGGCTGTGGCAGGCCGCTATCACCAGACATGCAGGCACTGGTGAGCCAGCTGAAGGAAGGCATCAGGAGACAGCTGGATCCCTTGCGGTCCAGTACGGTCCCCATGATGGTGGGCATGTGCAACCCAAGGGTGAAGGGGAGCATGTGCACTGGCAGCCCCAAAACCCTTGATCACTGGATGCAGGTGCTGGTGAACAAAGTCAGGGAAGCCGAAGTGCAGAGGTGATGGGATGTGGAAGAGGGGGATCCACATCCCTATGTCAGCACTCCCAGCACCAGCACTAGCACTAGCACCAGCCAGTCTCCTCCACGCCAGCCACTGCCAATGTGGGCCATGGGCATGGCTTCAATGCTGGGGTCCAAATGCACCAGACCCCAACCAAGTACCACCAAGGCTTCAGTGGCTACCTATCTCGCTGAGGATGTGAAGCCACTGGAATGTGACCCCTTGGCCTACTGGGCAAACTGCAGTTAGATGTGGCAGGATCTGGCCATGGTTGCCCGGCAACACTTGTCCTGTCCACCAACTAGTGTTCTAAGTGAGAGGGTGTTCAGCATTGCTGGGGATGTTGTGACACCCCACCGCACCTGCTTGGATCCTACATTGGTGGAGCAGCTGGTGTTCCTAAAGATGAACCTCCCACTGCTAGGGTTCCCCAAGCTCCACCTGTAGATGGACTGAGTGCCACCCTCCTCACTCTGTCTGCAACAATTAACTTTTTTTGAGATTTTGAAAAGCCAAGTAATACCCTGCTCTCAGCTGGAGGGGGCACTAACTGCATTTCCAGCCAGCAGAGGAAGAACATGTCCCTGCTGAGCTCATTCCCCTGCCAGGATTAACTTGGAGGTATGGGATTGGGGCTATGGGGAAGGAGGAGGCCCCAGGTCCTGGGCATGACCACTAAAACTGCACCCTGCCAGGGTAGGGAGGCCTGGTGGGACTGCTGGTGGTGCGGGAGCCCCGTTAGTGCCAGGACCAACGATCCCCTGTTGAAAGGTGAGGAGGAGGCACCATAACTTCCAGCTAACACATGCACGCACAAAGTCCTAGCTGGGGAACGCCCAGACCTGTCACGTCTTTGACAGGCCTGACGCTTGCTGGTTGCAGTGCAGTTGTGAGGCTCCCGGTGAACTCAGCTTAGCTGCCTGGGGTGCCAGCTTTAGGGTTGAAAACCCCTTTGTCAGGCTGAGGAAGCACCTGCAATTGGTCTTGGATGGAAGGAATAGTAAAGAAGCCAGAGGCTGGCCTGGCCTGCAATGCAGGCAAGAAAGCCAGTCAGTGAAAATGGAAATGGAGGTGTCAAGTGGGGAGGGACAGGCTGGGGTGGGGGGTAGGGGTGCAAGGGGGAAGTAGCAGCACAGGTAAAAGTGCAGAGGTGCCTGGGGTGTCAAATGTCCCGCCGGTCGCAGTGTGCCAGAACTCCACTGTGTATATTGAGTCCATGAGTTAGTGTACCTAATACCTAGGAGGCTGATGAAGTGCAGTTCATAGGCCCAGCTCTGAAAAGTGGTTTGTGGTTTTGCAGGCCAGCCTCTGGTTTCTTTACTATTCCTTCCATCCAAGACCAGCTGCAGGTCCTTCCTCAGCCTGACAAAGGGGTTTTCCACCGTAAATCTTCCAAAGATACATTTTTTTAAGTACTTCTTTTTTTTATAATATACATATAGACATAACAACACAAGATAAACCATCACACACCATGAATAACATCGTATTTCCAATACAGCACAACATCTTTACTTCTTGATGTCAATTCCTTTATAAAATGATAGGCTCTGTGACAGTTCTGTGTGGGTACCTTTGATGCTGATGCTACTCGTCTTGAGCCAGCTAAGTTATTTTACCTGTTGTCACGTAAAGCGGAGGACTGGGTGTGAGGCTGTAGGGGAGGAGGAGGCCTCAGTGGGGCACACTGCTGTGTTGTGCAGAGGCCCCAGCGCCAGGAAGGGTGCACCTTAACACACACACAGTGTCACTCACCCACATCACGAGTTTTGCCTGTCAGCAGCTTGGGGTGCAGGGCCCCAAATGACAGACTCCCCCAGCAAGACACACACAGCTGGCAGGCAGGCTTTGCAGCCTGGCAGGGCCCAGCACTCACTCAGGCCTGCTCTAGGACACACACAGCTGGCAGGCTTTGTGGCCTTAGCAACAGCTACCACCCCTGCAGTTTTCAGCCCACTGCACCTTAACACACACAGGGTCATTTGTGTCATGAGTTTTGCCTGTCAGCAGCTTGAGGTGCAGTTCTCCTGCACCAATCTTCTTGAAACTTGTCAGTTTTTGTGGCCTCAGCAAGAGCCACCATCCCTGCAGTTTTCAGCCCCCTGTGATGTAACACACAGCTGTGACATGCGTTTGGCTTTCAAGAATTTGGGGTACAGTTCCCCCCAAACTCCTGCACCTATCTTCTTGAAACTTGGCAGGCTGCATGCTCTTAGCAGAGGCTACCATCCCTGCAAGTTTCATCCAAATCATACAAAAAACAAAAAAGTTATAGATCTTCCATTGATTCCCCATTATACCCTATGGCTGGATCTCTGAGGTGGCTCCAAAGTTTCAAAGCCACTTTGGCTGGATCGAGGTGGAAACCTGGTCCAGAGCTCTGGACTGGATTGCGGCCATCCGAAATGGCCAGATCGGACTGCTGCCGACTTGCACAGCCCTACTGCCAGGGAGCTTTCTCTAAGGAAGCACTCTCACTGCATTACTGGGACAAGCAGCCTGCAAGAGAAGATGCAGCAAGCAGGAAATGGCATCCAAAGAGAAAAAAAACCCTCATCTTTAAATGCAGGTTTGTACAGATTTTATTGCTGCAGTTTCATGCATTATTGTAGACAAAACAGATACTAACACACTCCAAAAAACTAACAAGAGAGAAGGATCGTGGTGACTGCTGTAATTTCAGCTGTCCTCCTATTCCAGGAGACTAGTTTAAAAACAGTAAAAACATATAGCTACTACTACTTGAATCAGACTCCTGACTGACTGTTGTAAAACCATGTCTTCCATATAGTGCTGACTGAATACCAGCCCAGGCACTTGAAGAAACCTTGGCAGTTTGCTCCTTCCTGGCACTGACTCTGTGTGGCAGCTGGATGGCTTGTAGTCAGTATATTTTGCAGCTGGTGGTGGTAGCACTTGGCAAAAGCATAGCGTCCAGATGGACACTAAATTTGCCTTAATGTTTATGATATGTCAAGAGTGAATAATCCTATATCCAAGTGGCTTGGAAGAGCATTTATTTAGGGATTGAATTGTTTCTGACAGTTATGAGGTTAGTACATTCAACCAACTAGTCTCCTTTATATATTCAAGAGATATTCAAACAGCTTCTCTGAATCAACAGTTATTTTTCAGTGTCTCTTTTAGCAGTACATAATGGTGCAAAACTGCAGGAATCATTCATAGAGGTAGTACACATTGTTGCTTAAGTTGAGAACCTCAACTGGTACCACTCAGCTCTGTTGAAGTAAATGACACCAGTTAAGTATTTGCTCTTTAAATGTTATTTGGTATACCAATTTTCCTATGTCCCAAAAGCACTGAGCAACTCAGGCTATGCAGCTGCAGGAGGATACCATAGGACTTGTTAATACTACATTCTTTTAGGAGATGAACTTAAAATTCCATTCTGCCCGGAGAAGCACTATGAAAATGACAACTTTACATTCAGAAGATGTGATCCCTGTATTTTTCCAGTGACACGTTTTACTTGCACATTAAAAAAAAAGTTTGCTGCTTTTCATTCCTGCTAACACACAGCCCACACATCTGCAAGCTGAAAACTCTAGGCCATCTTTTAGTTCTTTGATTGTTCAATGAGCTCTAAACACTTGTCCCTGCCTCAGCCATAGAAGGCTGCCCATATCTCAAAGGATATAAATAATGTAATAATTTGGCCTGTAAAAACACATCATAATACACAGTGAAGTACAAACAAGTTAAAACCTGTGACCATTGAGGTCCCTGAAGGCTCTGTCTTTGGGTCAACACTATTCAACATCTTCATTAATGATGTGGACACTGGTATCAGAAGCAGACTGCCCAAGTTCACTGATGACACCAAACTCTGGGGAAAAGCATCCACACTTGAGGACAGGAGGGCAATCCAGGCTGACCTTGACAGGATCAGAAAACGGGCGGATGAGAACCTGGTGGTGTTTAATACCGAAAAATGCAAGGTTCTCCACCTTGGGAAGAAAAACACACAGCATGCTTATAGGCGCGGCAGTGCTATGCTGGCTAGCACTACGGATGAAAGGGACTTGGGGGTCATAGATTCATAGATGTCAGGGTCAGAACGGACCTCAACAGATCATCAAGTCCGACCCCCTGCATAGACAGGAAAGAGTTCTGGGTTCAGATGACCCCAGCCACATGCCCATCCAACCTCCTCTTGAAGACCCCCAGGGTAGGGGA
>NW_017729031.1:81306238-81308562 GCF_001723915.1 Gavialis gangeticus
TATATCTTGCTGGGATCCTATGACCCCAACTGACTTCCCACCCCTGGGGCAGGGGGCTGGACTCGATCTTCCGAGGTCCCTTCCAGCCCTAATGTTTATGAAATCTATTAAATTTATTCTCAGGCCCCAGGCTCAGTTTACAAGGCTGGCAAGGAGGAAAACAAAATCCTCCTCTTTTCCCAGTTGAACTGAGTGCACCACAGAGACACAAGAAACATAGACTCCCAGCGTGTTTGTAAAGGACAACATCTTTCTTTTCATTTTCAATTTTGGATGAGGGCATCCTTCACATAATTTGTTTTTAAAGTTTGTGGTTGATCAGATAAGACATTTTAATAAGAAGAGTTTTGAAGTGTGGCTGCTTTCTCTGTACCCTAAAACCTTCAAATTACTTGCTCTAAAGAAACTGAAGTTGTTTTATCAGATTTATAAATTGACTAGTAGCTTGTAAGTCTATAATGCGGACCTGAAATTGCAAGTTTTAAAGTTATTACACCTCAAAACATAACCTTCTGAAGGCAGATAGGAGTTCCAGAAAGACTTATGTCTGTTTCTGTGCTTATAGAAGTTATGAATCATCTACAGAAAGTGCCTACAAAGTTACTAAGGTCCAAGCCAACAAAATTCTGAGTACCTCAGCTCTCACTGAAACCAGTGACCACTTAAATTGCCACAACCAGCCTGAACTTCTGTGATTAAGCAGGTTATATTTCACATAACTTATATGCCCTGCTGGCCTAGCTTGTGATATTCATGAGACCAATAACAAGCTTCATGGAGCTATAGTCCAATTTTGTTAGCTAAATCTGTAGATATCAAGATCAGAATATTAAATACAAATCCCATTTCAGCTGTAAGGTTCCTATGTCTATTCTGTTCTACTCTATGTAAGTGCCTGAAAATAAATGATATTTCATCACTGTTAGTAATGTACCTCTAACCTAGTCTAAAGAGAAAGTCAGTGAGGCGGAAGAAGTGTGACCCCGCCATGTTTTGTATTAATGTTTTTTTCAGGGACTCAGGCAGAAACAGGATTGCATTTAGGAACGTAGGTACCATTTAACCTATGAAGCAGAGTGTGGACCTAAATTTCCTCAATTACCTAACTAAATCAAAGCTCACAGGATCTGAGAGTTCTAGAGTTCAGTGGCCATTTGGCACAAATTTAAAAATGAGTGAAATCATTTATAAATTCATCATATGTAAGGCCCTGATTCCACCCACTGAAATAGAAGCAAGTTTCACTATCTCTTCACTGGGAAGAAAATTAAAGCCTGAATTAGGCAGCTGACTTCAAACATATGGCTAATCTAGTGTTATTAATTAGAGTGCCCATCAATACAAATCCAATAGGATAGGCTTAAAGCAAGACATCTCAGTTAATGGTTGTTACTCCTAATGAAGCAGGCACGAACTCCATTCTGACAGTCATGGGACATGCCCATTTTCTGCAGAAGTACATCATATTGGGAGGAGTATTACCCACACTGAGATACAGACAGATCCCAGTGGGAAAGATATCACAGACTTTCTGCATATACCATCTCTAAGGAGGGGGGAAAAACCTCTTAGGAGCAAACCGACAAATACAACATGAAACTGAGAAAACTCCTAGGCTAGGTACAGACATTCAAAAAGCCTGAGACAGAATCACCAGTTCACAGAAGTTTAGGGCTGGAAGGGACCTTGTGAGATCATTGAGTCCAGTCCCACTGCTCTGGGCAGGAAAGACTGCTGGGGTCAACCCCCCCCAGCAAAATGTGTGTCCAGTCTCTTTGTGAAGTTCTCCAGGATAGGTGCCTGCACCACCCCTGCTGGGAGTCTATTCCAGAGTCTGGACATACGAACTGTAAAGTTTTTCCTTATATCCAGTCTGAAACCTTCTAGGAGTTTATGACCATTGCTCCTGATTTTCCCCTGGGGCGCTTTGGTGAATTGTTGTTTACCTAGCCCCTGATGCTCTCCCCTGATACGTTTGTAACTCGCCACCAAATGCCCCTGAAGTCTTCTCTTTTCTATCCTGAATAGTAGGGCTGCGTGAAGCTTTGGGTGGAGATTCGATTTGGAGGAGATTTGGCCCGATTCAGTGGCCAAATCTCCAAATCCAAATCAAATCAGGGGACCAATAAAAAGGCCCGAATCCATCTGAAGCTCTCTGAATCTTCGGAAGATTCAGAGAGCTTCAATAATTCGGACAGTCCCTGGTGTCTGCAGCAAGGAGCTGCAGCCGGACTTGGAGCTGGTAAGTAAGGGGGTGGGGAAGGGGAGCCTGGGGGAGGAGGGAGGGGACCATGGGGGGACCCCTGCCAGCCCCCATCCCCTGC
>NW_017729031.1:81313562-81319636 GCF_001723915.1 Gavialis gangeticus
GAGGGGACCATGGGGGGATCCCTGCCAGCCCCCATCCCCTGCCCGCTCCCCCAGTCCCCCCCCCAAAGGCTTCCGTGCCTGCCCCAGTTCCTGGTGCTTTAATAAAAAGCCCCATTCACCGGGTGGGGTACCAGGCAGGGTGGGCAACCCCCGCTACTCCCCACTGTCCTATGCTGCATGGGAGGCTGTGCATGAGCCCCCCAACCCTCCCTCCTTCGCTCCCCCAGGCCTGCCATAGCTGCCTCGCCCAGCCCAGCCCTTTAAGAAAAAACAAACAAACGGAGAAAAGCCCTGGGACTCACCACTCCTGCAGCAGCCATGCAGAGCCCCCCACATAGCATGGGGCAGTGGAGATCACCCCCCACCAGCAGGAACGGTGAGTCCGGGGGGTTTTCTCATTTTTTTTTCTTAAAGGGCAGGAGCCATGGGGGGACTAGGGGCACAGCGGGGAGTCAGGGGATTCATGCAGAGCCCCCCACACTGCGTGGGACAGTGGGGGGCAGCAGGGATCGCCCCCCCCCACCCAGCAGCACCTGGTGAGTCAGGGCTGGGAGAATAGGTGGGGGATGGGCCTGGTTGATTCGGAGATTCCGAGATTCAGCAGCAGCCGAATCTCTGCATCAGATTCAGCTGAAATGATCCAGGACAGTGATTCAAATCACCAAATCCAATCACTGTCCCTCAAATCGTCCGAATCTGAAGCAAATACTAGCCGCTTCACACAGGCCTACTGAATAGTCCCATATCTGTCACCTTTTCCTCATTTGGCTTGCTCTTCAGGCCTCTAATCATATGAGTGACTTTTCTCTGGACTCTCAAGTTTCTCCACCTCCTTTTTGAAGTGTGGCACCCAAAACTGGATGCAGTACTCCAGCTACAGCCTGACCAACATTGAGTAAAGTGGGAGAATAACTTCCTTAGTTTTGCTTGAGATGCGTTGGTTGATGCATGCCAGCATCTTGCTTGCTCTGCTAACTGTAGCATCACATTGGTGGCTCATATTCATTTTATGGTAAATTATGGCCTCCAGATGCCTTTCGGATGTGGTGCTAGCTAGCGTAGCACCAGAAAGCCTACAAGTTTGTCACAGATTTTTCCTCCCCAGATGGAGTACTTTACATTTCTCAGTGTTGAACACCATCTGGTTCTGGTCTGCCCATCTAACTAATCTGTCAAGTCCTCCTGGATCATCACCCTACCCTGATGCGTGACCACACTTCCCCAGAGCTTAGTGTCATCGGCGAACTTTGCCAGTGTGCTTTTCAGCCCTACATCCAGATCATTGATGAAGATGTTGAAAAACACTGGTCCAAGTACTGAACCCTAGGGGACCCCACTAGCTACCTTCCACCAGGTAAACACAGATCCATCTATTTGTACTCTCTGGGTCCAACCCCGCAGCCAGTTTCCCACCCATCTGACCATTGAATTGTTAAGCCCATAGTCCCCTAGTTTTACCTTGAGAGCCTCATGGGACACCAAGTCAAAGGCCTTCCTAAAGTTCAAATAAATGATGTCGACCTCATCTCCCTTATCTAGCTGGTGAATAACCTCGTAATAGGAGATGAGGTTAGTCAGACATGACTTACCCGGGACAAAACCATGCTGACTGTCATTCAGAATTTTGCCTTCTACTAGTTTATCACATATGGACTCCTTGAGAATTGATCTAAGTTATGTGGTTTTCTGTAAGTAACAGTTTAGATCAGTAGCAAACAAAACAGTTGGTGAGGGGAGGGCACATCTTAGAAGAGGTTCTGCTATTTTTAACCAGTTTGTGTGCGCCAAACTTGTTCTGTTACAGGTACAGACTGGTTTCTGATCACTTATACTGGTAGCAGTGTAATGTTTGTACCTAGCCCTAGTTAAGAAAGGGTTCTGTCCACATTAACCCAGAGAGGTGGTGGAATCTCATTTCTTGAAATTTTTAAGGCCTGGCTTGACAAAGCCCTGGCTGGAATGATTTAGTTGGGAATGGTCCTGCTTTGAGCAGGGGGCTGGACTAGATGACCTCCTGAGGTCTCTTCCAACCCTAATTTTCTGTGACTCTGTTTAAACTGTTTAAGCAACAATCAGTGCTAGTAATGGAAGGGATTGCCTTGAAAGTGTCCCAGTTAAACAGCTTTCCGTTGTAGCATTTACCAATTGAGCAGAGGCTCCAGTACAGGACCTGGGTTACATACAAACATGAGTCAGTTTAGCAGGGCATCCTACTTTTACTTAGATTGAATTAACCAGTGCAACTGGCGGAGTTGGGGGAGGGGGAAGAGGGAAGAAAGAGGGAAGAGGTCTGTGTGCTCACACACAAGAAGGAGAATACAATCCTTCAATGATTTAAAGACGAGCTAATATTAGATTGCTTTGGTTTGGTAAATTTACAGGAGTCCACTAAACAAGTAAAAATGTGGTTTATACCTGGCTAACTAAATCAGTTTAAAATCGTACCAGTAACTGAACCAAAGCAACTTTATGCCTAAATAATACCTGGGCTACTTGGAAAGTGAAAAGTATATTTACTAACTAATGTGTCAGGATCCACACAGGATGTCCAGTATAATGAAAACACAGGTACATGCATTTGATTTTAACTAGGTGAGCAGGCTCTGGAATCAATGACTCGGCATATAGCTAAATTTAAGCATGTGCATAAGTGCTTGCAGGTTTGGGTCCTGTGTCTACCAATATGCAGTATTAGAATGTGTCTTATTTTTAGCAATGAGAAAAGTCTCCAAAAGAAAACCTTTCCTCCAGCAAACACAATACTCAATATTTATTTTGTTGATAGTTAATATTGTATTATGGGTGTAGATTGCAAAAATAGTGCCTTCTCTTGCTCAACAGAATGTTCCACTTAATTACTCCAATATTGGATAAAATCCCCAAAGAATTTCAGCTTCCGGCAATGATTTCTGCCTTTCCTTTGGAGTCTAGACTGATAATGATACTGAAATGTGTGGTAAGCAACACAAGAAAAAGCCTTAAAAGTGTTTAATATTTGTGGTTATTGTGTGGGGGGAAGAAGAAAGCAATATTGTGGCTTGGTGCTAAGTTTCCAGATGGAAGGATTATGCTATAAATAGGAGATGAATATCAAAAACCCAACCAAAATTAGTTATGGTGGGTCAAGGGAAGGAAAAAGGAGGCTTTAAGGGTTTCTGAAACAAAATTGGTTCACAAATAATAATAATAATCAGATATCCCAACCTAGGAAGTCACACAACTAGGTTCTTAACTCTTTCTGAAGGGGCTGATCTGAAGCACATTGCAGTCAATGTGAGCTTTACTCCTTTGGCCTTAGCCGCTTTGGACCAGGCCCCAAGTCTCCAAAAGAACCAGGTCCAGCCAAATCCCATTTAATATCAACTCTTTCTTTACATTATTCTTTTAATGTGTAATCAATAGATTAACATGTGTCAAAACAATCCCTCAAGTTGCCTTACCTCCACAAAAAAGCCCAGATCCACCCTTCCTCCCACATGCCTTAAGACACTCCATACGACCTACAATATGTAAAACTTCGATGATCTGTCATTGAACCTGGTAGGTGTAACTGTTGCCTTCATTTAAAATACCAGTAAAACTTCTTTATGATATAATAACAATCTCCTAACTAAAACACCTGTCACTGCCCAAAGCAAAGGCACATGAGAGGTCACTCAGGAATTTCACAGGTGGAGAAGAAGTTCCACAGGAAGTGAGAAAAAGAGAAAGGAGTAAAGTTTCTGCTCAAGTTCTGGGTGAAGATTTCAGCTGTGAGCAAGAAAACTGACCCTTCTTGTTTGCTTCCTCTAGTGTTCAGGGAAACAGGATTTTGTGTATGATCTTTGTAAATAAACAGGGTTATCTCAGAGAGATAACTGTCCCACTCATCATCCCCTCCTCCAGCCCATCTGTGCTCTCTCCCAAACACCAGAATGATATGCAAGATCCCATTTTTCTGGCTAGCTGTTCTTGTCAAAAGGGATAAATTTATTTGCTCCATTTCCTAAACTGGATCTTTGAGTTGTGCCTACAGACTTCCCTCGGGCTAGGGAAAGAAATTACACATAAACTGGTACAAGTGTTCAAAAACTGGTTTAAATCTGTAACACAACAGAAGTTCAATGCACATAAACCACTTTCAAAATGGCTAAAACTGGTTTAGAATAAACCTGGATGGATATAGTATCAGACTTAACTGATTTAGTTAAATCAGTTTACTGAATTTCTGTCCCAGATTCACTGTCCCCCCTCCCCAAGATTCAAGTTGACTCAATGTCCCCCAGCATCCTAGCATGCTTTGAACCTCCCTCATTACCCGCCCCCCTTGCAGGGTAGGCAGGCTAACCTTGACCCAAGCTGTCTGCTCCACCTGAGCAACAAGGCATGCTATAGCACCCCCCAGCTTCTGGCCTGGGCCACAGCAGGCATGCGGCTGCATTTCTGAATCAAAAGTGAGTGTCTGTTCACTTGCTTATCAGTTCAATCTACACAGCTTAAACTAGCCTGCAAAGATTGAATTGATTCAGCTTCTGGTTTTATGACTGTCTGTACTTACCCTTAAAATCAACAGGAGACTTTCCCTTGACTTGAATGAGAATTGGATCAATATCCCAGTAAATAAATATATTTTATTTTCATTTCCAAGACAGCAAATACTAATGTTCTCTATTTAGTGGTGAAAAAAAGTGGAAGCATTTGTTCTTTGCTCATGAAACCCAATTTCCTTTATAGGCCTCATACTACTTGGACAACAAATAAAAGCATTTTTAACTCTGTTAAATGGTTTTGGATGCTTCTTAGTCACCTAAAACCTATTGCTTCAGCATAGTACTCTAGAGTAAAAGGGTGTTACATGAGAGCCTGAATGTAGACACAGAAACAAATTCTGTAAGCATCAGACAAAACAAACACTTTGCATGAATCTTGAGCAGTTATGATGAGGTCATGGGAATGGATCGCTAGCTCATGTAAAAGTCATCCTCCCACTGACTTCAATGGCTTGCACAAATGGAGGATCTGGCCCACAATCTCTGCTCCGTATTGTTTAACTAAAAGGTAGCTCAGCCAGTTGGCTGAAGAAGCAAATGATGGTGAATAGATTTTATCTAAATGAATGTACTTACTTTTAGAACATTAATCACTACTTTCTTTAGCATATGTTTTAAATGTTGCACAAACACAAACATTTATAAACTGTCTCAGAGCCAACAAATGGCTCCTCCCAACCACCAGCCTCAGAATCCACTAAACCATCCCCTCCCATAAAAAAAGCCTGGGAAAGCAGCCTGGCTGTCTTCATAAACAGAAACACACGTATGTGTGCACAAGTTGTATATATAGTCTTTCAAATGCTCAGAACTAAAAAGCTGTCTAGGTTCTTATGATCCTAGACAGCTGATCCCAGTGGAATTTGAACACTTCCCAATAACAAGGTCTATATAGGAAAGATTTCTCTTCCTCTGCTTAGAAGAGACTTAATTTTGATGCAGTGTTACTGAAGGAAGCCTAAGCAGAAATAACAGGGTTTTTATGTTACTTTGACATGACAGTTCCACTCCTCAAATCTTAGCCTGAAGCCTTAGAGAGGGACAGGATACTGGCCTAATCAGGGCAAAGTTGGGAATAGCCCAAAGATTCTCCATAAGAGTACTCAGTAGGGGTGCATTGATAGAGATTTTTGGGGCCAATAATGATAGCCAATTTTTAAGGAGGCATATCAGCCGACACTAATCCAATTTCTGATACACAGACTGGCAGCTTGAAGAGCAGTGTCTGGTTGTTAGGTCTGTTGTGGTGGAACAGGAGGGAGAAGGGAAGGGGTGTGTAGGGGAGGAAAGATCGAGGTGCCCATGGTGAGGAAGAGAGTGGGGCAGGGGCAGGAGCTGCCCAGCTGGGATGGGGCAGGGCATGGGGCGGAGCTACGGCTCATCCGGGGGGTACAGGGGGGGAGTGGTCCCTGCTGCTATGCATACCCTGGGAAGGCACAGGGGGCATGTGCCACCTGGATCTCTGTGGGACAGCTGCCACTGTAGGCTGGAGCTGGGACTGTGCTGGGATCTTCCCAGTGGGGGCTGGGCTGGGCTGGGCAGCGC
>NW_017729031.1:81319867-81320164 GCF_001723915.1 Gavialis gangeticus
CAGTGAATTTTGGGGTGGCTGCAGTCCTCCCCCATAGACTCCTTCCAATGCCACCACCCACCCTGAGCAAAACCCAGCCCAATCCCTGCCAGGAAGAATCCAGCGCAGCCCAGATCCCAGCCTGCAGCAGCACCCACCCTGCCCTGTGTAGATCCAGGACACATGCCCCACCATACCCTCCTAGGGTGTGTGCAGCAGCAGGAACCGCTCCCCCCCATGGACGAGCTGTGGCTCCATCCTGTGTCCCACCCCACCCCAGCTAGGCAGTGCCTGCCCCAGCCCCTGCCTAAGCCCCAC
>NW_017729031.1:81320424-81332845 GCF_001723915.1 Gavialis gangeticus
ACAGGCTTACCAACTGAACACTGCTCTTCAAGCTGCCGGGCTGTGCTCCTGGCCCCGCACATGCTGCAGCTGTGCATATGCACAGGGCATTTACTGGCACATTATCGGTTTCATCAGGCAAAAAAAGCTGATTTCCGATATAGTCAATTTTCTTTATATCAGTGCTGATCCAATATCGGACCGATGTATCTGTGCACTTCTAATACTCAGGAGTAGGATTTGGAGAGTAGATGGCAGCTGAGAAGGTCATATGCATTCAGCCCTGTTGTTAAACTGGTTCTCAACACTGGTTAGAAGAACCTAAATCTGTGCCGTCAGTTTCGATAAGAGGAAGAGTATCTCTCTCTAATGGTCATTTCTTATTGGGGGAGGGAGGTTACAAGTTTATGATTTCTGATACAGTTGAGCATTTCTATAGGATGGTGGTTATGTCAGGGTCAGTTACTGCTTGAACAGAAGGAATTAAAACAAGGAGGGGAAGATTTCAGACAAGAGGCTGACAAGTCATGGGCACATTTCACTGTGAGAAGTTTATCTCTTAAGGTACAATCCATTTCCAGTTCCAATCTTTATGATGTGCTCCTGCTACTTGAATGCAAAGCAAAGTCTTTTGCATTTCCTACCCTGCTCCCTTTTTGCCTTGTACTGATATTTACGCTTAGTGTCTGTACTGTGCAGCCACAAGAAAATCATATCAGAGTGCACAAAAGGACAGTGTGTCATTACATAACAAGCAATAAGTGAAGTTATCTTCACAATACACAGATTAACACAGCTACAGGGAGACGTCAAATGTTTAAATAAGCCTACATGCTAAAAATCAAGCTACCCAAGTCCACAATGGCCTCGTAGGCAGCCTATTCCCTCCACATAAACCCTGTTTCAGCCAGGAGGCTTTGCAACAGACCCCTCCAAAACATTTTCTTAGACATTCATTCTTACCTGGTGTTTTCTGATACGGGGGAGTCACTTAGTGTCCCATTTAGTATTCTGGTTAATAGTAAGTCCATGCTTCTTAAAAGCATCTTCGAGGCATGGGTAGAAGAATATTATGCAGGGTTACAACTTTCCTACTCCCAGATGGTCTCCAGCACATGCACCACACTGCTCCTAATGGTTGGCAGGGCAGGGCTCTGGACCTGACTTATATTTTATAAACACCTGTGAGTGGTTACTGGAGAAACCCCAGAACTCAAGCTCCTACCAAAAAAATAACAGAAAAAAAGTATCTGTTTTCCTGACTAGTTTAGAGAGCCCACAAAATGCAATCATTTACTTCAGAGCCAGCATGAGACGAATGGCATGCCAAAATTCATAGCGTTAGGTCAGCCAATAAGGAAAACAGAGGAAATGCCATGTGACCAGTTCCAACAAGAAGCATAATATTCAAAGTTAGAGATGAGAAATCTGCCTCAGTTAAAAGGCTCTTACTGCAACACTACACTCTGGCAAAAGCAGCTCTAGCTCAAAATTAAGAACATTTCATTTTCTTTTGAGTCATAGTTCATACTCCAGAATCTCATCAGGAACAAACCCCATCTTTTTATTAAAAAAAAAAAAAACCCAGAACAAAATGGAAGCTGCATTTTCACCCAAAGCATGTTGTTTCCCTGCAAGAAATCTATGGGAGGATAGTGCCAAAATTGGCAAGTTACTTGTTAAAGATTGTGTGTCCTCATCAACATAAAGTAATAGAATGGAATGAAGTTTTAACACTGATTTACTACCACAAAGGAGTTTATAACACAACCAAATCCTCTGAAAGAAATCACTTGGTGTAGAGGGAAATAAGCCTTAGTGTAAAGGGAAATAATAGCTAGCTACACATCTCTAAATCTTTGGAATCATTCTTGTCGCTAAGGCAGACATAAAAGATCTGTTTTCAATTCCTGGCTCTGCCACAAAGTTCTCAGGCGACCTATCGCAAATCTCTAAATTATGGCTAGTTGGGAATTTTCTGACTCAACAGGTTTTAAAATATACTTGCTCAGCAAACATCAAAATGTGCTACAGAAAGGTTGTTTTCAATTACTTTTGTGCTTGATTTTCTGTGTTCACCTGACAGGTAGCTGGGTAGCCCCAGCTTCCAGGATTCATTGCTCCTAGACAGGCCTGCCAGAATGCCTATCTCCAAGATGAGATTATTAAGGCTTCTAGTCTTCCTGCTGTATGACTCTTAGGAGATGGGAGGTTGCTGTTTGCCAGAAAGGGTCCACACTAGAAAACAAGGCCTATGCCCTTTTAGAGCAGAAACCATCTCAAGCTGCATACATCATCTACCTTCTGCTTGTCTTCCTAGTCCCACATATGTCCCTTTCTTGGCTGCTTTAGGGCCCAGCTCCAAAAGGAGGGCTGGATAATGTCTAACCTACACCCTGGTGGTTAGAGCATCATCATTGGAATGCAGAGAGATACAGCTTCAGGCAGGGTGAAGGGGACCTAGAAACTGCTTTCTAAAGAAGTGCCCTAGCCAGTCAGCTATCAGGGCTAAAATATGGGAGGGCCACCCTCCTCCTGCATTAGCACCTGGTAGTCATGGGTTTTTGATGGGTAAAATCATGGCTGCTTACAGGTATAAACTCTCCCCCTCCCCCACCAATGGCACTTTACTTTAAACTCAGCGCACCTCCATGCCAACCCAGCACATTCCCAAAAGAGACATTGTGTTAGTTTGACCCAGCTCGCCCAACAACTGTATAATGCAGTTCTTCAGTGGAACTTTTTTTGGCTCTTTTATCTAACAGCTGTTTGAATCAGCTTTAGATAAAAATGCCAAAAAACCCTGCTGAAGCACACAATCTATACAGATACACCAAAGCCATGTCAAACTAACATGCTGCCTCTTCCAGTAAAGCGCGGGTTTTTTTTTCATGTCTGTCAGCAGCCTACGTGACATCCACATATGTAGAGTATATTGCACATGTAGCCACCCATCCACTGAGTATCCTACTTTACAAGCTGAGTAGCCATGGGGACACTTCTGCATCCACACTCTATAGGTAAGGGAATCATGAACTGTGCATTTAAGTGCTAAAAATGCTACTTATATGTTTTGAAAAATTGTTTAGGTGTGTACACGTGTAACAGGGACACCAATGCTCCTGCTACTTTAAGGGAAAATGTGCTGCAGATAAGAGTCTAGGCAGCTGAATACAGGGTAGCTGCAAAAGAGTACCCTGTCACCCAGACAGAGGGCTGGCCACTAAGGAAAACAAGAACGCCTGCCACCAGTCAAGGGAACAGTGCATGGAGTGAGCTGGCTGCAAGGAGCCAAGTAATTAGATGCCATAGGCTAGGAATGCCTACTGTAGGTGTGGCTTGGCTGCAGTAAGACAGTAGAGCAGAGTCTAGCCTGGCAACAGCAAAGGAGCTACAATGGCACCAGGTCCTGATGAACCAGCCCTGCAGGTGTCAGGAAGAGCCACATGACCTGCAGGGGCAGGGCTTAGGAGGTATAAAAGTCCAGGGCATGAACAGAGTTAGTCTGCTCCTGCAGGCAGCCAGGGAAGGAGCTCTGCCCTGAAAAGGACTTTGTCAGAGAGACTAGCTGGAAGCTGTTCACCCTAAAAACTACAAGCAACCAAGGAAGGAGCCCTGTACTTAAAATACCATAGCCAAGAGACACATTGAGAGCTGCCTGCAATAAAGGCTACAAGTAAGAGGTTACAGGTTTACAGGAGGTTAGTTGCGCAGCCAGAATGAGTAGTATTTATGTTATAGCCAGCGTGTATATACTTGCACTATTGTTACTGGTGGTTTGGGACTGGGTCTGAAGGGGAGGTCAGGAGGTCCCAGGGGTGCCAGAGAGGTACATGACTGATGTGAGGAGCCCTGCCAGGGGCCAGGCCCCAATACACAGATCAGGCTTCCGCAAAAAGAAGATTAGAGAAAGGGAGAGAGACATGAGCACAGTGCCCAAGAAGGGCGAAATGGGGGCCAGGGGCCCTCTAGCCCAAGAGGGACAAGATCGTAGCCTAAGAGGCAAGACCAGAAGCCAGGGGCCTGTAGCCCAAGAGGGCTGAGGAGTATAGCCTGAGTTGGGTGAGAACCAGAGAAGCATAGCCCAAGAGGGTGAGAAACAGGGTATGGGGCCCATAGCCCAAGTGTGGCGAGGATCAATAGGGACAGGGGTCCCATAGCGTAGGAGGTGAAGAGACCAATTAAGATCATAAGAACCTGAGCCCCAGGAAGGGCAGAGATGGACAAAGGCACAGAGGCTTGTGTCTCAAGAGGGGCAGAGACTGATATGGACAGGGAGGACAAAACTGACTGAATGGAAATTGGGCTGAGCTATCACAGATGAGTGACTGGTAATGCAGGAGGCATGGGCATGGCTGTAGGGGAGGTCAGAGGCCATGACTAGCCCATAAGGCATCTGGTGCACTGGGGCACATAAGGGCCAGGTGGGGGACCACCTAGCATAAGGAACAGATAGGGATCTGAGGGGTCCCAAAGGACTCTCAGGCAAGAAGACCAAACAAGGCTAAGTCCAAGATCATGCGGCAGCCTTCTTATTAAGATATTAAGAACATCAAGGCATGGCGGGCGAGAATGAAGGGGAGTAGCTTAGAGGCAGAGCAGGGCAGGAGTCATTTGGCCACCAGGGGGCACCATGACCATCTCTGGGACCTGGTTCCTGCTACAGCATTGAAACAGAATTTGGCATCTGGTGTTTAGAAAATAATGGTCAACCTTCAGCTGCAAATTGACACAACTTTGGGACATACTCTGCCCCATACTGACTGCAATCTACATAAGTGACCGAAGCGGAGATGGCAAAGAACCAAGTTATGGGCAGGTTAAATTAGCTGACACATACTCTGTCAAAGTTAAGACAAGGGACATGTGCATCAAAATTCATAAGGTTTTGAACTAGCTCTCTACCCAGCCAGCAAAAGTCAAATAAAATATATAGTATTGAGTTGTAACTGAAAAAACATACAAGAGAATTAAGACCCAAAGGGGGAACTGTAACATTTTAGAACCCTACAATTTTATCACTCTAGTAACTTGCAAAGAAGTTTTACAGAGCTGTTCTCACAGCTCCCACATGTACTATCAAAATGAATATGCTGAACACTAAATTTAAAGAGAAATGGTCATTTAATGTCATGTTAACACATTTAATAGTGTTATTGTACATAATTTGAAATTTATGTTAACTTCATATTGGATTATTGCACTCATTTGGGAATGTAGAAGTGAACCGGGACCCCCAAAGTCACAGAGGCCAATCTTTTGTAATTGTATTCAATCATGTTATATAATCCCATTCATAAATGGATCAAGTTCCATCTTAAATGCATGAGTTTTTTCTGGTGGTGGTTGTTGTTCCCACTATTCCAATTGGAAGGCCTTTTGAGAGCTTCCCGCTTCTGGTTAGAAACCTTCTTCCAGTTTCCAAACTACAATTATTCATAGTCAGTTTATCACCATTCATTTTTGTGCCAAAACTCTCCTTTAGCTTAAATCAGGGATGGGCAAAATATGGCCCATGGGTTGCATCCTGCCTGCCTGGCCATTCTATATGGCCTGTGGGATCCCTTATTTAGAAAATTAATATTTATCTGCCCCTGGCTCCTGGCAAAGATGATGGGAGCCAGGGACAGTAGGACTCAGGGGAAGCCACAGCCCCACCCCTCTAGTCAGAAGCCCCTGATAGGCCTGGGACCATGGGGCTGTTCGTGGCTCAACCGGTGCAGGAAATTCAGGTTAGAAGTGCGGGGAGGGAGGCAGAGGAGAACTAAGGAGATTGCCCCTGTCCTCGGGGCTGGGCCAGATCCTGCTGAGCCCCATGGTCAGGCCATGCAGCCGGGAGCTGGTGGGCGGTTGGGAAAGCGGCAGTGGGGGCAGGAGGGAGTGGAAATGATTGGTGTGCAGGAGCACAGGGCGTGCATTAATGTCCCGGAACCAGCATCAGCGGGGCCAAGAGCAGGACAGTAGGAGCGCAGTGTGCGCCTGGCAGGGGTCTGTGGAGCCGAGCTGGGCTGCACCAGCAGGGAGAGAGGGTAGCCGACTCAGCTTCATAGAGCCCCTGCTGGCTGAGACCCCATGCTCCTGCCACCCTGCTCTGGGACCCGCAGCACTGGCATGGGTCCTACACTCCCACCCAGCTGCCACTAGCTCCTGTGCACTTGCTCACTCCCAGTGCCCCTGCCCCAGCCCTGTGGTATGGGCGGGGATGAGTGAGCAGCCCTTACCCTGTGCACCCCATGCTTGCCCATCTGAACTGAGCAGCGGCAGCTGGGAACGAGCCGCTGGTCAGCATGGGGGAAAAGTGCCGCCCATGGCTGGCACTTCCTGCTGTGGCCACTCACAGCCTGTGCAGGGCTGTCCTGCATCTCTGCTGCATCACTGCTGCCCTGTGGGGCAGTGGTGGCAATGGAGAGCAGGCACAGGCAGCCCTGTGTGGGCTCTGAGCAGCTACAGCATGGGGCACCAGCCATGAGAAGGGGGAGCAGCCACTTTTCTCTTGTGCTGAGCACCATCCCCACTGCTGCTGCTAGCCTAGGCCCTGCGCCACCTCCAGGCTCCCCCTTTGGGGCTGAGCCATGGCAGCAGCAGCTGGGCACAAACTTCTGCTCATCATGGAGGAAAGCGCCCCCTCTTGCTTGCTGCCACCACTGGGCAGTGTTTGCTGTGGCTGCCCACCCAGAGCTCATGCCATGCTAGGCTGCGGTGCAACTGCTTCACTGCTGCCTCTGTGCTGCTCAAAATCTCCAGATGGCCACTGCTGCCATGCTGGGAAGCACAGAGACAGCACTGAAGCAATTGCACCACAGCCTAGTGCGGCACAAGCTCAGGGCAGGCAGCAGCAGCAAACGCTGCCCAGCAGCAGCAAGCCGGGGGGGGGGGGCTTTCCTCCATGCCAAGCAGCAGTTTGTGCCCAGCTGCTGCTGCCACAGCTCAGCCCTGATAGGTGAGCCCAGAGCCAGCGTGGGACCCACGCTAGCAGCAGTGGTAGGGATGGTGCTCAGTGCGGGAAAAAAGGGGCTGCTCCCTCTCCCCATAGCCAGTGCCCCATGCTGCAGCCACTCAGAGCCCATGTGGGGCTGCCTGTGCTTGATCTCCATTGCCACCGTTGGGGCAGCAATGACGCAGCAGAGGCAGGACAGACCTGTGTGGGCTCTGGCCAGCTGCAGCTGGGAGTGCTGGCAGTAGGGAGAAGGGGAACACTTCCCCCCACCCCACTCAGCACCATCCCCACCACCTCTGCTCAGTCCAGACAGGCAAGCACAGGGCACACGGGGTTGGGGCTGCGCACTTGTCCCTGCCTGTACCGTGGGGCTGGGGCAGGAGCACTGGGAGTGAGTGGGCATGTGGGAGCCAGTGGCAGCCAGGCAGGAGCGCAGGGCCCACGCTGGTGCCCCGGGTCCCAAACCAGCAGGGCCCAGAGCAGGGCATCAGGAGCACAGGGTCCCAGCTGGCAGCGGCTCTATGAAGCCAGGTCAGCTCCCCGCCCTCCCTGCTGGTGCAGTCCAGCCCAGCTCCACAGATCCCTGCCAGCCCACACCCCGCACTCCTACTGCCCTGCTCTGGGCCCCACCAGGATTGGCCCTGGGGCATTGGTGCAGGCTCCACGCTCCTGCATACTGCTTTCTTCCACTCACCACCCCCACCTGCCACTTTCTTGCCCACCTGCTGGCCACTCTGCACTACATGGTTCCCATACCCACATCCCCAAAAATGCAATAAATTCTACATAATACAGCACAAACACACACAAATCAGGACAATTTTTTTTTTAATATTACATGAAAATATGTTATTATGGGTGTGTGATTTTTAGTATGTAATTTGGTTTTTTCCCCCCTAAGATGGCAAACCCTCTTCCCCAAAAGAGTACTTCCAGGAGCAAGGGGAGGGACTTCTGGTGGCAAAGGTCAGAGGTTAGGGGTGGGTCTTCTGGCCCCAAGATGGCAACCAGGGGTTGGGGCACCTGTCAGGGGGTGGGGCTACCCATGCAACCCTCAACAGCTTGCCAAAACTCAGTAAGTGGCCCTCCACCCAAAATAATTGCCCGCCCATGGCATTTACCCACAACCAGCTCCACTATATGCAAAGAGAGCAATCATATACCCACTTAGCCTTCCATTTGCTATGCTAGGCAAAACATGTATTTTAAAAAAAATAACTAAATGTGATAATGTCTACCAAGCTCTATGAATGTAAAAAAAAAAATGTGCAGTTAAATGTGGGTGTAGTGTGAATTGATGTGAAAATATAAGTGTAGTTGGCCATATATGAATGTGTTTCGGCTGTCTAACAACTGTAGGGATGCACAGGAGTCAAGTAATAGTACTTAAAAGATACCAGCTCCCAGTTCACTTCCCCAGCTCCTGGTTCAATGTCCCAGTTCGATCCCCCAGCTCCCCGCAATCATTCCCCTAAGCCCCCGTGGCTTCTCCCAGTGATGCCAGCACTACTTGCCTTGCCCCAGCAGGGGGCAGCTGAGGGAGCAGCCAGACAAGCCACGGCTTCTCCCAGGGATGCCAACTCAAGCCAGGGCTTTTCCGGCTGCTCCCCCAGCTGTTCCCACCAGCACTGCCTGCCTGTATAGTCTATGGCTGAACAAGGTTCAGCATCGAATATCTTCAGATTCAGCCGAATCAAATCGGGACAGTGATTCGAATGACTGAATCAAATCACTCTCTCTCTGAATCGCCGAATCAGAAGCAAATACTTTTTGCTTTGCACAAGCCTAATGTATATGTCTGTTTACTAATCCCAGCTGCTGTTCTGGTGGCCTAATAGCTTCTGTGTGTGGCATGCAGCAGATTATGGAGGGGACAGGCAGCACAGTGGCAGGGAGGGCAGGGAGCAGAAAGCTGAGCAGCAGATCGGTAAGGGAAAGTAGTCAGAGTGGCACTTGGAGAGACTGAGGGGCACACTACCCCTTCTCCTTGCATACTTAATAAAGTAAAGAAGATCTAGATGCTGGTCAGGGGATAAATTGCCGAAATGGAGGTTGATGCATTATGATTTGCAAGATAAAAAACATCAATGGCAAATGCCTTAGGTTTTAGCTCAGAACATTCAACTCTGATAGTAATTATTCCTTGCCCGATATCCAGATTTTAATGTGTTTATTGGAGATTGAGTCACCTACTCAGACTGATTAATTGGCACAAATCCCATCACTCCAGCTGCCAAAACTATATTGATGGTGAGTCTATTTTTTCTTACTCAACAACAGCAGTTCTCTCCTTTAAGTGTTTTCTATTAAACTGTTTATTATAAACCATATACACTTCTTTTGATTCAGAAAACAATCATTAAATATTAAATAGCCTTCAGCTTTGTCAACGCTATACCATTCAAATAGCCATCTTATCTGAATTGTCATGGGACCACATGCTTTGAACCCTCCATCAGTGCAAAAAGTGTGCAGTGTGAAAATAACATTAATGCAAACCTACTATTGCCTGTATGAGATTCCACAAGGAATTGAACACAAAATATTCGTGGAATAAAGTACAAAGTTACATTTTAATTTCATTAAAAATTAAGTATCACAATAGCAGCAACAGCAAAACAGCATTAACTAGAGGCTGCATTCTTGACAATAAGATGAAGTAATAATTTCTACTGAGGGATACAGTGTTGCATGAGTATAAACATGATTATTTCAGTTTCATTTGCAGGAAATCTGCTATACCGTGGATTTCAAAAATTAAAATCTTATTTAAATATGAAAAATAAAACAGGAATCTTCATCACAATGTATTTCCAATTCTATGAGATTACACACATACTTCAGGTAAGTAATCATTAAAATATGTATTAAACTTGTAATTAGAAAGGCCTTACCAATAGTACCTGAAGGAGAAGTTTTATGAGTTTTATTTACCAAAAAAGTATAAAAGTCCATTTCAAAACCAAGGAAGTCTGTTCTGAATTATATTTTACTGTTTAATATAATGGTTGGAAAAAATACTTAAAAGATGGGAGCACGTGGTATGAAAACTCAGAAAAAGTGAACTATTGTACACCTTAGGTTAATGTTGAACTTTAAAAAATGTTAAAAGAGCCCCTGGAATAGTGTTTTTGGACATAGTTAATAAAAAATTGATGACAGGAACTCACCTGCATTCATTAACATTGAGGACACTGATTCACTGGTGTTTTCTAGAGCATGGAGGTTTGCATTTTTAAGTGTAATGCAGAGGCAGTTATGTGAGTGTTAAAATCATTTACAGTGGCTACCATTAAAAAAAAGAGCTTTGCAAACTTGCAATGCAGTGCTATCCAAAAAACCAGAGCTGTTTGGTTTTTAAGCATAAGCATGTTTTAGAGCAGGGGTAGGCAACATGTGGCCCGCGGGCCAGATGCAGCCCGCCAGACCATTCTATCCAACCCGCAGGGCCCCTAAAAAATTTTGAAAATTAATATTTATCTGCCCCTGGCTGCCTGGCATACAGCCCTTGATGGCTTGCCAAAACTCAGTAAGCAGCCCTCCGCTTGAAATAATTTCCCACCCCTGCTTTAGTGCAAAGACTGAAGGGCAGAAAGTGTTTTATTTGTGAGCTTCCATTTGCTGAAAACAGTGCACTGATAGCCTACACGGAGAGTAATCTTCAAAACCTCATCAGCTGCTTTGCTCATGCCTGCCAAGAATTTGGTTTTACAATCAGCACCAGGAAGACCAATGTTCTGGGCCAGAACTCTGATTCATCCCCATCAGTCACAATAGGTGAAAACGTATTGGATGTTGTAAGTAAATTTACATACCTTAGATCCATTGTTACCAACAACCTGTCACTTGAGGCTGACCTGAATACTTGTACTGGCAAAGCACTAGGTATCACAGGCATGCTGAGCAAACAAATGTGGAACAACCACAAATTGACTGTTAATACCAAGGTCAAAGTATATCATGCCCACTTCATCAACACCCTTTTGCATGGCAGCAAATCGTAAACCATATACTCTACTCTACAAAAGCCCCTCAACAGCTTCCACTTTGTCACATTTCCTGGAAGGACAAAGTTGCCTACGCTGAGATCTCAGAACATGCAAATATTCTGAGTATCCATTCTCTTCTTAATCAGTGTTGACTTTGATGGCTTGGTCATCTGTGGAGAATGGATGATGGCTGTATACCTAAGGATTTCTTGCATGGCAAACTCCTTACAGAAAAAAGACCATGTGAGTATCCTTATCTCCATTCAGAGATCTTCAAAGATGCTGGCAAGAGAGAGATGAAAGG
Source organism: Gavialis gangeticus (assembly GCF_001723915.1). Classification (NCBI taxonomy): domain Eukaryota; kingdom Metazoa; phylum Chordata; order Crocodylia; family Gavialidae; genus Gavialis; species Gavialis gangeticus. The sequence goes on from NW_017729031.1 coordinate 81,331,634, forward strand.
GATGAACATCAAGCCAAATGACTGGGAAAAGATTGCTGAGGATCAAAGTGCTTGGATACATTAAGCATAGAACGAAGGCCTTTGAGGAAAAAGGAGCCCAACATGAAGAGGAAAGAAGAAACCTCAGGAAGAACCCCATACCATATTCATGATTGTTTGATATGAAATGCAAATATCATAGGCGACGCATAGGGGGAGCATAGAGGGGCATGTGCCCCCCTGAGATAGCTGGTGCCCCTACTGAAAGCGAGTGCTCTGGCTGGTAGGGTGGAATGGAGATTGCTAGTGCCCCCCCTGAAATTGGCTCCCCCCCCCGGTCATGTCCTGCTTGTGCCCCTCCAGACTCAGGAGGCACCAGCTGCCCATGGCAAATATGATAAGTCTGGAAGGGACTATCACTCAGGGATTGGGCTCTACAGCCACACTTGCAGATGTTCAGTGAGCTGATGCCTCACTTGGTGCAACTATATTGCCTTGTGAGACAGATGTCTACAAAGCAAACCAAGGAGTGTTGCAGATGTCACTGCCTGATAGCTGCTTGAATACCAATTTTTTAATGTAATCACTTTAGTATACTAATGTTGAAAATGTTGCTAAGTAGATATAAGCATTATTTGTACACCTTCAACATATATAGTCTCCACAGAGGCACAACTCATGTTTCACTGATGCCAGTACAGTTTTGCCAATTAGTTCTGTAGAAGCAGAATTAGCCTCAGCCTAATGGAGATGCCAAAAACTAAGACAGGTATTTTAGGTTGAGAACTACAAAAGGGCTCTGGAATATCTCCCTTTGGTTCCAGCAAAAAACCTCAGCATTTTTTTTTTTACTCAAAATGTTTCACGTGACATGGAGATGTAAAAAAATTGGACAGAAGATGTAAGGAAATGAAGCACTGGGATCCAGGAGCAGGATATGTTCAATGTAAAGTGAAAGGGCCTAGGTTCTGACAAGAAATCTTAGCTCTTCATGTTTTCCAGCTCTCCCCATTTAGCCACTGGGTGGCAAAAAAGAAAGCATGCTGCACACCCCCCTTGCTGGCTGGGCAAGTGGCAGCAGGGCAGAGCCCCCACTCCCAGTGCTGCCATGCCTGCATCCTGTGTCCCCCCCTACACCAGCTGGGAAGCAGTAGCAGTGCAGAGTCCCTGCTCCCGGCACTGATGCGGGCACAGCAGTGCCAGAAGCAGGGGCTATGCCTTGCTGCCACTTGT
>NW_017729031.1:81337845-81339411 GCF_001723915.1 Gavialis gangeticus
AGTTTATGGACGAATCTCTGAAGCGGCGCCGAATCTTTTAAATCTGATTTGGCCAAATCGAATACAGACAGTGATTCGAATCTCCAAATCGAATCACTCTCCTCTGAATTGGCTGATTCCAAATCTGAAGTGAATACTTACCGCTTCGAACAAGCCTAGTAACCAGGTTTACCTTGTACTGCAGCATAGATAATAATAGCTTTAACATCTCTTCTGTGCACTGCTACAGTCTGATAACATTCTTAGCACTACTGAACATTGAAAAAGAAAACATACGAATCAAGGATAATAAAGACGGGACATCCCAGATTCTAAATTCCTCTTGTAAATTGACAGGAGTAAAAATAACCAAAGGCCTGATTCAGCATGGAGGTAAATTCAGGACTAATTCTACTGATGTCAACGAAGCTGTGTCAGTGAAAAGAGAGTGTAACTGAATGTAGAGTCAAGATCCTGTGCCAAACTGAAGTTAGAATTTAGAAGTCAGGAGGGGTTTGTTGAGCCTCTTGAAGCAGGACAATTTCTGCTGAATGTAGAATATGGTCTGAACTTACTCCAGTGCACTAATGCACTTCATATGGAAATAAAACAACAGAACAATTCATCATATTTTAACTGTTTCTCCTAATTAAAAAAAAAAACCTTTGTAACTGTAAAACTATATATCTTTAACATATTGTCCTTTTGTCCCAAACTATCAAACTAAACTGGAAAAATGAAAATTAAAAGAGAAAAAAATATACAAGGCTGCCAGCCTCATGGTCTAGCTCTTCTCTGGCTGCTGCTCTGCTCCACATAAACCATGAAATGGATCATTCTGAGAGTCTAACAGTACTAGGAGTCCATTGCCACTGTGCTTCTAAAAAGTGCAGTTTTGTTGAGGAGGTAAAAGTGCCTTCGCTCGTTACTAGTATGCATATTTATTTATCCATCCAAGGTAACATTTTCCGGAGGGTGTCATCCATACCTTCTTATCTATGACTAGGGGGGTCTATTTACTGAAATGCAATTTGTGCATTGAGAGCCAGCACTTAAAACAGTGAGAGATGATTTAATTCTGATCTCACTTATACCCGTGTAAATCAGGAGTAATACTTCTGAAGTCACTGAAGGAATCTATTTGAAAAAAATCAAAATCATGGTGCTCATAAATTCCTTTTACTTTTGTATATTTGGGGTGAAATTATCCTTTTGTAGAAGGCCAATAGCAAACCTAGCCTGTGCATGAGATCCAGGATCATGCTTAAACTACTGGTGTTAACTAGACAAAATAAAAGTAAATGTTCCTAGTGAACCTCTTATCATGACTGAGTCCTCTTAGAACAAACATCTCTCCAGGACTGAACTGAGATGTTTATATTTGTTCTGACACGTTTTTACTAGAGGTGCACCGATACATCAGTCCGAAATCAGATCAACACCGATATAAAAAAAATTGATCGTATTGGAAATAGGCCTGATGTGGCCGATAGTTTGACTAATAAATGTCTGTGCATGTGTGCAGCCACAGCACAGCATATAGGCAGCAAGGAGCACAGCCCAGCAGCTTAGAGAGCTGCATACAGC
>NW_017729031.1:81340261-81340774 GCF_001723915.1 Gavialis gangeticus
TCCAGGAGCAGGATATGTTCAATGTAAAGTGAAAGGGCCTAGGTTCTGACAAGAAATCTTAGCTCTTCATGTTTTCCAGCTCTCCCCATTTAGCCACTGGGTGGCAAAAAAGAAAGCATGCTGCACACCCCCCTTGCTGGCTGGGCAAGTGGCAGCAGGGCAGAGCCCCCACTCCCAGTGCTGCCATGCCTGCATCCTGTGTCCCCCCCTACACCAGCTGGGAAGCAGTAGCAGTGCAGAGTCCCTGCTCCCGGCACTGATGCGGGCACAGCAGTGCCAGAAGCAGGGGCTATGCCTTGCTGCCACTTGTCCTCTTCTGCCTGGAGCAAGCCACACGCATCCCACCCTGTCGCCCCCCCCACCTCAGCTGGGCAAGTGGCAGCAAAGCAGAGCCCCCACTCCAAGCACTGCCACAACCACATCCCATGCCCACCCCACCTCCCTCCCCAAGTAATGCACCCCCCTGCCCTGGCTGGGCAGTTTGTCTCAGCCACAGCCCCAATCCCTCCCTCC
>NW_017729031.1:81342048-81357959 GCF_001723915.1 Gavialis gangeticus
TTGGTGTGGTGGAAGGGGATGGGGGAGGGAAGGGGCATGGGGCGGGGGGCAGATCAATCATTTGTTACTGGTAGAAATACAGCAGAGAAGTCTGCGTTGTTGGTTGTAGCCATGTTGATCTAAGGACATAGGCAGACAAGGTTCTTTGGGTAAATGTGATATCTTTTATTAGACTGACTAAATAGTTGAAAAAATTGTTCTTTGAAAACTTTCGGACACAAACACCCTTCTTCAAGCATTGGACTCTCAATGCAGACTTTTGTGCAGACTCTCTCCAATGTCTGAAGAAGGGTGTTTATGCCCGAAAGTTTGCACAGAACAATTTTTTCCAACTATTTAGTTGGTCTAATACAAGATATCACATTTAACCCAAATAACCTTGTCTGCAGAGGAAGTCTGGAAATTCAAAGCAAGGATTAATACCACATATAGCTAACATCTCACGCCACTACAGGGATGGAAGGGAAAAGCACAATTCTGGAATCAGGATATTCAATCTAATGAAGTTCAGATAAGAAAGAGAAACACTGGCATATTCTCAAGCAACCTAGTCTGACAGTGGAGCCAGACTCAGGAAGACACTGCTATGCCCAGCTTTCACTGGCCAAAGTGAGTGTCACCCTAAAGCAGGGACCACCCTATGCACATGCAAAGAATGTTGGCCTCAGCTTTGTATTTTCTGTCTCCTCTTTGTGCTACAAAAAGCTCCCCTCTGTTTAGAGAAGATTTAAGCTACATTTAATCTGACGTGGTTTTCCAAACACACAAAAAATTAAGTGCAAGGCATTTCATTTTGTGAGACAACTATAAATTTAGGCTTGTGTAAATATGCATTTAGGCTTGCGTAAATATGAATTAAGGCTTTTTAGGAAAGCATGCTGTTTATCTGGTTAAATACATATTTAGCCCTTTTTCATCCACTATTCTGTAGTGGCTCCTCCAGAATATCATAAATATGCATTTGGTACTTGTACTTATTTAGAAAATTACTATTTATCCCACTGACATAGCAGAAAGGGTACAGCATATGAATCAGAATGCTTTTTTTTTTAAGCCCCATAAATGATAATGCTGCCTTTCATGGAAATCCTGCAGAGTTCACAGCCTGTAGCCTAGTAAAACTGAGGCGTTCAACCATGCACAGAAGTAATAGCATTGACATGGCCCCTTTATTCTGCAGGGTCCTGAAGGGCTTTACAAAAGGGTATGAGTATCTTACCTTCAAAGGAGTCAATGGGAATTGAAGACTGCATCTCACAGGGCTGAGCCCTAAATACATAAAGAATTCTGCACATACAGTGACATAAACAAAAATGCCCGTAGGGCACCAGTGAAAAGCAGCTTTTCACAAGCCTATGTTAAAATTTTGGGTGATATTTTCATCTTTAAAAAGCTTGATCTTACATACAATTTAAGGCTGGAACAGACGGTTAGATTACTGAGTCTGACATCCTGCACATTGCTTATGCTTTGCCCTAGTGCATCTGCATTGAGCTTAACAACTTGAGTCAAAATATTTTAGCCCTAACAAGACAAAACCTCACGACACTAACAGAAAACAGGAGAGATCAAGGTGTTACCAATGGATTTACTATGTACCATTGCACAACTTTGAAAATCAATTATTGTCCAAGTAGCATATAAACAAACACAACCTAAACAAAATGCATTTATTATTACTACAGCTCAGTCATTTTTAGCTCGCTTGATTTTTTTTTCTATACTAAGGAAAACCTGGGTACTGGACTAGCTTAAATTGAAATGACCCAGTAAAATTTAATTTAATTTAAAATATTTAAAGCAGCAGCTTGAAAAAGTGCTGGTGCAGACAGTGGTCTTAATTATTCCATTTTACCTCTGGGGGTTGTTTTAGATTTATATTAGTACAATAGATCAGGATTTGGCCTATTCAAGCTAACTATTATGGTATTGCAAATCAGATAGACAGAGGCAGAATTGGGAATTGCTCTCTGGATAAATTTATTGTCAAAAAATTTCACAAACAGTGAATTTTTTGAGCAAACTCTGCAGGCTGATAATATTTTAAACAAATATTTTCACTGCAAACTTTATTCTTAAAAAAAAAAAAAACAAAAAAAAAAAGGAGATCCAGTATGGAATGGAAACGTGGTCTAAATGTCCAATCAACAATAAAACAGTTCATGTTTTGAACTATCAGATATATGCAGTAACCTACTTTGTCTGCAAACTAGACCAGAAATGAGCACACAAAGTTATTTAGTGAATAATTCTGAATAATGATATGCTAGAGAAAAATCCTAGGCTGTACACAATGTAGCAACAGAAGGAAAAATGAAATTGCTTGCTCCAAATTATGTCTTTGCCATCAGTGTATTTTGCATACTGTTTGCTTTATTTTCCACTCGGCAGAATTTGAGAAGTCTGTCTCTCCCATACCCTCACTACAAATTATTTGAGAGAGAGGGTCACTTTCAGTGAACATTAAGGCAGCTGCTTTACATATGTATGTATGTGTTAGTCCAACTTTGATCCACACAATGCCCTTCTGGTATTATTTTTCATTGGCAATAAGATGTGTAAGCACCCCACTGATAAATCAAGGGTTAACAGGAACCTAAGATCCTACTGAGCTTACCTGGCTAGAGGTGGGGAGGTAGTAGCTGGGGAGAGGAACTAGAGAGTTCTTAAAATAGGTGTTCAGAATGGAAGGGGATAATGAAAAGAAAGCTGTAAAAACTAAATTTGCTATGTCTTGGACATGAACACTTGGGGCAATGGGCAGCTGGGGAGATGACAGGGAGACTAAGATCCTAAGTGAGCGGATATATTTACTTTATGTTCCTGTTGCGATATTGAATCTGGCTAGGGAACACTGCGATGAAAGCTGGAAACAACCTCTCTCTCTGAAGATAGAGGCTGAAGAGGAGCTTAGCTACTACATTATAGACATAAGTTAATGGCTGACGGACAAAGGGTTATTTTAAGGACACAATTGCACCGAAAGACTGTTGACAAGTTTGAAGAACATGAAGGGGGAAATGAGATGGGCTGCTGGTAGTACCCCTCCAGATGTGACGTGGTGCTTCAGGAGGTCCAATATTATGACAGTAGGGTCTGGGACTCTATAGCAATCACATTCAGTTGTATGTGGGTACCAAGAATTTGAAGAACAAATTGTGGCATGCAAAAGAAATACCTTACCTATTCAGCTCTTTGTTTCATATCTGCTAGAATGAACTCAACTATGCTGTACGCGTTATTCCAGAATGAAGATGCCTAACACAAAATGCAGCACAGTCCTCTGCATAAATCCTTGAGATCTGGGTGCTTTAAACTACTGAAATCAACTGCATTATAACAACTATGATAACCTCCAAAGTAGCTCATTTGGTGTTACTTTTCACCCACTTCAACCAAAGCTGTCAACAAGCAGGTGAGCCCCTGTCTGCCTTATTTTGTCTAACAGCTGAAAACTATTAAGCACTTGAAGCTGAAAACCATTAAGCATGCAAACCTGACAACCCCTCTAAAAGGTAATGCTTTCCAGAGAAGTGTGAATTTTTCTCGTAAGGCATAGGAGATGCTTTCATTTGCTTTGAAAAAGGTAAAGAAGCAACCAATGAAGTGCTATACAGTGTTAATTACAAATATCTTTTTAAACAGTCAAAACCTTAAAAATATATCAGTGATTTTGAATGGCTCAACGTGCAATGTCTTAAAGGTATACCTTTTTTCCAGACGGTAGGTGATCCTAGCAGGGTAGCCGTCCTAAAATACCAGCCCTTTAAGTTTTATCTTATTTAATATGTACCAAGCTCCCACTGGTTTATATCTAGAGTAATAACCAAGTTTAAATACAATATGGACTCGGTATTGGTCTCGGTATTGGAATTGGTACTAAATTTTTAATGTTAAATATGGGCAAGATATAAATGAACTTCAGTAGAACCATAACAAATTTACACGAGGTACAGATCAAGTCTTGTATGCTCTACTCCCTTTGTTAAGTGTCAGAACATCAATTCAACTTTTATACACTAAATATTTATTTATAGATTTTTCTGGACTTCCCAGAATGATTTTTGTCAACTTATGAATAGTTCTATGGAATTTAATAGGGATACATTTTCTATAATTTTTTAACCATCCTATAGAATCTGATATTAGGCTAATAACTTCCTGCTTTTAATTTTTTAGGATGGCTTAAAATCCTCTAGAAGATAATCTTGCCTACTACATTCTACACAATCCATTACATTTTTAGAGAAGCTTATTGTTTTCACTATTATAAAATCCTGTAGCACTTTTCCCATCAAGGTTTTAACTTGAGAGTTACACAGATGATTCTTTAAGCTTCTCACTTGTATGAATACAAAACAGCCTTGCCTCAAAAAGATTCTTTTAGTCCTTAATAACTTATTATGAAGAAATCCATCACCAGAGTTTCTTTACCATATTTTTGACAACTGTTTAGAGCAACATTTTTGGGCAGAGTGCCAAAAACACCCACAGCACCAACTTGTAAGGTGTTGGTGTGCCGGGGCGGATGCTGGGGGGACTCATGAGAATGTGATAGAGAATATGAATAACTGAATTTAGTGGGACTATTCACATGCTTCATGTCAAACAGATGCTGAAAAGCTGCAAGCAGTCAGCTCCTTGCAAGATCAAAACCTGGGTCAGTATAAGCTGGTAAATGTATCTCTTGGTTCATCCATCACAAATCTAAGCTTGTGCACCAATGTTTCACTTCCCCATTAAATTAATGTGGGTTTAGACTGTTCATTAAAAAGACACAAAGTTTTCAACTATGACAACCTCCAAAAAAACCCCTCCAACTTTGGTACAGCCTAGCCATGTACCAAACAGAACTGATACTCTACATGCTCAAAACTTTTTGAAGTCTTAAGTAACCAGTTTTATGGAGCCCCTTGTCTGGTCCTCATAGAGCACAGCTGGGCCTGCCTTTGTCACTATCCAGATGCCCAAGTGAAACTTAATCTGGGAGATAACTACAGGATACTTCCCTGATTGTGATTTTGACACTGTAATAGACGTTGCAAAAAGAAATAAACTTTTGACACAGAAAGTAAAACCAAAGCTATTTGTGGCATAATCATTAAAAAAAAAAAAAAAAAAAAAGAGTAAGAGAGCCCACTATTGAAATGCCAATGGAAGGAGAAACTCTTAGCAATACTGCACTGCACCAGCTTCATAGACAACTTCACATTATGGTTAAAATTCTGGCCCTGGTAGTTTGACAAAATTCCCATTGAGTTCAGTGGGGCCAAGATTTTGCTCAGTGGATCAAAGAGCGGGAAACTGATGATTTTAAAGAAAGGTGAAATTTGGGCTGTTGTAGCTTTTGTTATGCGGTGGATCCTTGCCTCCGTTTATGTTACTCTCGCTCCTTGGTCTAAAATCATATTAACCGTAGGCCCATTTAAACAGGAAAGCTTTCATATCGTCTTCCCTAATATTACCCTAAATGATAGCAATGTAGCCTAGATTATTATTAGAAAAAGGTCAAAGATCTACCTGGGCCTAAAAAGCCCACTGAATTAGCATAATTAAGGCACATTAGCTTCCCAGCACATAGGGGACTGATATGGCAAGCATTCACATCCAGCCACCTTTTCACTCCATAACTAGGCCAAATGACCAGATACTCATTTACAACTGGGTTGACTCAGGAATAGCCTTTGGCACAAGCCTTGAATGAGGCTTAAACTCCAGCTTGTGGAGCTCTACTGGTCTCCTGCTACACCCCTCTAAAGTCTTGTCAATGCCCTAATTCTGCAAGGACCACTAAATGAGATTCTGTGTGGTATAAGACCTGCTTGCAGAGAGATCCTTCCAGGGCCTGGGCCCTAATTATTAAATGACAAAGTTGTTGTGTCAGCTCTGACATCTATGGAGCTATATAAACAGTAAATAAGGAAAAGGTAAAAAAAATATATATCTTACAAAAGCAAGGATTTAGTACACTTACATTGCCAGCAAACTATAAAAACCTCATACTCCCACAAAGTAAACAGTAAAATGAGCCTATTTATACTAAACAAAACAATATATAAAGTCTTGTTTTGCTAAGCCACAGGGAATGATAAATTTCTTACAGATCTTTATTATACTAGTCCTTTGTTGACCACTGACTCCACTTCCGAGACAGTGGAAACCAATTACTGCTAGTCAAGGCTTTCCATTCACGACAAGAAACAATAACAATCTTTTTTTATAGTTTTATGTTTTAATTTTGTTTACCCCAACTGATGTGGATGCCCTTTCCCCTTTTGCATTGTAAACATAAGTGCTGTTTATATATAAAAAAAAGATATATATCAATACCAGCTTTGCTTTCCATCTTGCCCCCAAAAAAGCAATTGATTTTTGTAGCTATGTATAGAACATATATTATATACACAGAGAAGCCTATTAGAAAAGACTAGGTCTATAGTGTTTCAGCTGTATTTGCTACCCGAACAATGGTATGTGATGAAACAAGTGCGAGAGCTGACCTGAGAGACAATGAGGCAGGGGAGGAGGGACTGGAAGGCTGGAAACTTGGGATTCTATAACCAGCTTTGCTGACTTGCAGCAACATCTGGGGCAAAGTCTTTACTGCACTTTAAATTTCCCCATCTGTAAAAGGGAGTAATTATTTTAATCAACTTTTGTAAAGTGATTTGAGAGCCACGGAGGGAAGGCACTACAGAAGTGAAGGGTATTTTTATTTGCTAATTTTTCATCTACTTTAGCAATATATGTGCCATGTGACTGAGCAGGTAGGCTAAGGGAGATCCAATAACTTAAAGTTACAATTTTAGATCTTGTTCCACTCAGCATCATTTCAATAACTGGTTTCATTTACAAAAAAGCATGCTGGGCCATCATGACAATGTCAGAACAAATAGTTCTACCATTAGAAATGTCTACTATTTGATTTTGGTTTTTTAATCTTTGCTTACCCATTTCAGACTCCCACTGGCATTGATGAAGTATCAGCCTTCAGTCAGGTTCCTTCCAAAGAAGCTGGGACTTCCTTTGTAAGTTCTTGTTACCCATGTTCTCCTTTGCTGGAACCAGCACATGGTCATTTCACTACAGACCACTGTACTTCAGGTGCCTTATATTAGCCTGAATTATCTCTACAGTGGTTCTCAGCCTTCAGGTACCCCTCTATAACTTTTCTGAATTTAGCAGCACCCCAGTTGAGAACCACTGTTGTACTCTCCATTTGTTTATGACCCTTTTAGACATACTTGATCTGGTATGAGTGTAGTCCTTTAACTTAAATAGCTCTTCTCCGCCAATACTCACACTTCAAATATATTTATAAAAAGAAATCATATCCCCGTTATAAAACACACCTGACAAAAATTTGAAACATGTCTTTCAAGGGTGCTACCACTGCTAGAGTCAGATTGAACTGGCTTGCAGGCTTCTGTTTCCAGAGGCATGTACACAGCTGGACTGGTAAATGGCTGTGGTAACCAATCTAACCTGCATATACCTCCTGGAAACAGGTGCACAGAGGAGTTTTACTTGGCCATAGTGGTACCACAATACCCTTGAAAGGGTCTCATGGCACCCCGGTTGAGACCCACAGCTTTAAGGGCTAATTGCTCTACTAGTCTGAAAACTGGACAAATAAGAAGAGTGGCTATACAGGAACACTGGACTGAAACCAGTCTCCCAAGGTGTTGACTCCAGTCCCTTGAGTAAATGGGTCCTTGCAAACACAAAGATTCTTAAAAACTGTCTACACCAAACCCCCATACACCACACTAACAAGGCACAAAATCAGAAACACCAATGCCACCCTACAATGTGCCTCAAGTAAAAAGTGGGAGAAAAGAGTACTGCCAATGTCATGCCACTGCAATGGCAGAGAATTGGTTAATATGTGCTCAGAGGGCTTTAGCAACAGGACCCTGTCCATGATATAGAGGACAACAAAAAACCCTGCAGTCCTAACAAGTTTGATTCAAGAGAAAAATTCCTTCCTGAACCCAAATTTGATCATGTGACCCTGAGCAGAAGGGCAAGACCCTGTAGCCAGGTACCTGTGAGGGTTCTGCATGCAAGAACACCAGCATGTACCTCAGAACATTCCCAGCCCTATCTAATGCTTCAGATTAAGGTGAAAATAACATAAAATAAAATAAAATAAAATAAAATAAAGCATTCAGAAGAGAGAAAAATGATCCCTGAATTCTGCAGTTGATCAGCAGGAGCCCTGAAGTATGGCATTACCAAACACCTGCCACACTAAGAAAGTGTTGCCTTTATGCCCTGTAATGGGCTCCACCTTCTGAGGTTGTAACACCCTCTAGCAGCCACACTAACCCTGCTTTTCACTCCAGTCACCAATAGGTTGCTGCCCAGGTCTCAACTGCTATGCCTTGATGGTAAATTAATACTTATTTTGGCTCAACTACATTTTTGTTTCTCAAAATTAGTGCTTTTGAACACCAGAACCCTTGTTGCAGACCTTTTCTTGTCCATCCTGCAGTTTAAACTAAACTGAATCACTCTATGCTCACTCATTCCCAGATTGTTTTTCCAAATCAGTTCTTCTTGTAAGGGTCTTGGTACCCTTAGTTTGCTACCCCAAAACTAGATCTAGGAGACCATTGCCAATTGTTGGTACAATGACATTTGATAGAGAAGTCTATCAATAACCCTTCCAAAAATATATGCTCTCTATTATTATTGGTAGTTTTTGTTATGCAATCTACATGGAAAATCTAAATTGTGTGATAACTGCACAACATCCATTGGTACTAAACTTCTCCCAAGACCTTACAGAGGTCTCAATGCATTTCTAAGTCTGAACCTGGAGGTCCATAAATCCACAACAAAATCTTTGTAAATCTCTTTGTATTCCTTGTTGGTGTTACTTTAACCCGAACAAATTGTTTGTAAAAGCCATCACACATTCTATTTCCTTGGAAAGTACCACTTCATTAATATACTGTGCTATCCCACTACTATTTCCTTTATTTCCATCCTTCAGTACCTGTATTCCAGTCTGGCTTTGTGTCCCACACCAGGAGTTCCAGTTCCTCCATTTTATTACCCAGACTCCTTGCATCATATGAAGTGAGACGTTTTGATCGTTTCCATTTAAACTTACCTGAGTTCTCAGTGGGAATGTGTCAGAAGGGAGAGAGGCATGCAAGATTTTATATTTTTGTCCTATAGGGAAAAAACAGCATTAATCTGGAAAACATTAGTTCTCTAAAAGCCCAGACATGTACTATTTTAAAAGCAGTTCTCATGCCATGGTATTTAGTGTGGTATGGAAATGTAAAGTTATTGATTAAACAGAGACAAAGCAGTTTCTAATGTCATATTGTTCAATGCTGAACACAGCTTCTAATCCACTGGTTCTCAGTCTTTACATATTTAAGCTACGATTCCATAACTTTTTTGAATTTGGTGGCACCCTGCTGTGCTGCCTCAGCTTTACCTCAGTGATTCTCAACCAGGGTGCCGCTGCCATAGCAAGAAGGAACTTCCCTGCATGCCTCCTGTCCAGCCATACTAGGAAGTATCTGCAGGAGGAGCATGTGCTCCTGCCTGCATTAGGGTTATCTGAAAAACGTAGAACAGAGAGGAGAAGCCTTTCTTGGTGCGCCCCTGCACACTCCTCTAGGAAACAGAAGCGTGCAAGACAGTTCCACTCGCCTACGTGCCTCTATTTCTAGGAGTATCTGGAGCTGGACTGGGAAGGGCTATGACAGAAATACACATTCCCACCTGCTTTAGGTTTATCAGGTAGTCCTAATGCAGACAGAAGCATCCACTGCTGCTGCAGCCAGTTCCTGATATGGCTCCAGAGAAGGTACACAAAGTAATTAAACCTAGTGCCACAACACCCTTGAAAGGGTCTTGCAGCACCCCAAGTTCAGAACCACTGCTCTAATCCTTTCTGAGGCAGATATCGAAATTCTTTAATACTGCTTTTTACCTGGCACTAGTCTCTCTCTGATTGATAAACTTCCCTTGGCAGGACACATGCTCTCTATTGTGGATCTCTGATTCTCTTAACCACAAGGAAATGACAATATGTTTGTGCACCATGGCATAGACTGGCTTGTCCTTGAACAGGTCTTTTTTCTCTTGGCAAGGTAGGTCCATGAGTGCTGCTGAATTATCATTCGCCTCTCCAAAGGACTCTCTTAGCATAAAACTTGCAAGTTACTATTTCATCACCTCTTTCACTTCAGGCTGCACATGAAGTCATTAACGGAGATAGTATTGAAGTGCCGTGTTGACACAGATGGCACAGTGACTTGGCATCCTCTCAGTCTTTCTGAAATTGAACATCAGTCAGTGAGAAATTATTTAAGGTCAACCTGATTAACATACGGATGATTCTGGCTGTCTGGGAGAAACAAAGAGAGGAGAGTACAGAGGCAAGATCTGACCAGTCCCTTCAGAGGGCATCCAAAGATGCCCTTTAGATTCTAAGGTCCTTCTGTCAGAATTGTTAATGAAGGACACCTGCCCCAGGAATTCACTTTTCTTCTGGTTCTAGAGGTTCATGGTTGCTGAGGTCATATTGCAAGGTCTGTTTACAATTGAGCACAAGGTATCTAGCTGATGTGGAAATTCTTTCATTTGCATTAGTTAACCTTGCTTTCTGAATATTGTAGTAAATTATTTACAATTATTCAGAAACAAACTTCACAGGATGTTTTTAATAAGAAAAGCAGCCATATTCACCTTCTTGTATTTTTGGGGCAGTCTCATTTATAGGCAAATAATGGGTCCATTGTGATGTCTTAAATGAATTATAGGACTTACAGGAATTATAATGTAAGTAACTTACATTTGGCACCAGAATTTTGAAGAGAGAGTAAAGATGAAGTATGCCTGCTGAAAAAGATTTTGACCTGAAGGTATCATGAAATGAAATACAAGTGCTGTGCTGAAAGTCTCTGTATGATTCAGATTAAGGATACAAATAAGCAACTGCATTCTACAAGTAATTCTTGTCTGCTTTTTCCATTTGTGAAGCCTCTACCTTGGTAACATTTTCCCACCTCTGTCTCCCCCCCTCAACACCACTTGACAACTATCAGAACTTCCTCCCTCTTCCTCCTTTGGGGGAAAAGGAGTGGTCTGCATTTTAACACCACTCCACTGAAAACTCATCTTTGCAGATTAACATCTCCTGTTAGCATTCTGGAAATAGGCACTACAGTAGGCAATGATGAACAGAATATTAGAATTTCCATTTACTATTATTTTTTAAAGGCCAACAGCATGCTAGGTGGTTATAATCAAGGGCCACACAGTTATATTAGATGCTGTGCAGGGATTACCTGACACAGAGTCACACTCTAATTCAGGGATGGTCAACCTGTGACATGGCAGTGCAATGGGATCTGCCGCTGATGGTGGAGGGGTGCCTCCTTATGGCCCCTGCAATCCTACCCCTTCCACTCTGATCTCATTCTGAATACCACCCTATCCTTGCCTGCCAGTCTTTTGTTGCTGTTATTATCTCTGGGAGGTTGTTTCCAGAAAACCAGACTGGTGGTCCTGGGTGCCCTGCCCTACAGTTTCTCTTTGGCTCTGACACACTTCACAAGGCCTGTGGCGACCTGTCAATTCAACAATTATCTAAGCTCCTTTGTGGGATGACTTCAATGGCCTCCATTCTTCCCCTTTAGCCACCTCTCATGCCCCGCAACAGTTCCTCCAGTCTCCTATATTGCTTCTCCACTTGGCACAAGGAGCTCCTTCAGCTAATACACTGCTTCTCTCTGTTTCCATCAGTGGGCTCCTTCCTTCAGCTCTGCTCAGGTCAGACTGCCCTATTTGTCTCTAGTGGAGTGTTTATATCAGGGGTGGGAAAAATACGGCCCATGGGCTGGATCCAGCCCGCCATGCCATTTTATCTGACCCACGGGGCCCCTAAAAAATTTATTAAATTAATATTTATTTGCTCCTGGCTGCCTGTCAAAGATGACAGAAGGCAGGGGGAGCCAGCAGCAAGACCGAGCAGTCCAGCCCCCCCCACTTACCCCCCCCAACCATTTCCCTACCTTCCTGCCCCTGCAATGCTCCAGCACTATGTGGCTCCTGGCTGCATCGCCGGACCACAGGAGCATGGGGCCATGCCCGTACCAGGAGGTACAGGGGGGGACAATGACAGGACGAGCACAGCGTGCGTGCGTGTGTGTGTGTGTGTGTTCATAGGGTGAGTCCCACATGCACACCCCACCATACACATGCACCCACGCAGACCCCCACACCCTCTCACACACCCCAACCAACCTCCCCCACACACTAACCCCCACAAACCCCATACTCACCCACACCCCACATACCCACAGCCCCCCACAAACCTATACCCACCCCCCACAACATACAAGAGTAAGACTTCATTTTAGGCTATTGTGCAATCACCTTGGTGTACACTACACAAAGACACATAAATCAGGACACAAATATTTTTTGAAATCAAATTAATGAATGTTGTAGCTGTTCACTTTTTAGACTATAATTTGGTATTTTTCTGGTTCTGAGATGGCAAAACCCCTTGCAGAAAGGAGTACTTCCAGGGACAAGGGGAGGGACTTCTGGTGGCAAAGGTCAGGGGTTAGGAGGTGAGACTTCTGGTCACAACATAGCAACTGGGGGCAGGACACTTGTCAAGGGGTGAGGCCCTTGACAACTTGCCAAAACTTGGTAAGCGGTCCTCCACCTGAAATAATTGCCTGCCTCTGGCTTATATAGCCCACAGCTTGCCTCTTCCAGCCTCTCAGGAGCTTGTCTTAAAGGCACAGTCCTCAAGTTCTCACTCTCTCAGTAACTGGGCAGGGTCCCCTGTCACAGGCAGATATAGCAGAGACCAGGAAGAACAGCAGCAGATAGGGGCAAAGGAACAGACTGGGCAGGGGATGAGGAGTAAGTGGTACTTAGGAGCTTGCCTTGTGGCACACCTGTCAGAAACACTGGCTCCCACTTCTTTAATAAGTGAGACTTGTTTGCATGAGAGAGCAGGCTAGTGCTATCAGTAGGGAAGGCAGGCAAACAAGGGAGAATAAATCAGAGAAAAGGTGAGGGCTTAACAGTGCCCAGCCTTGAGCAAGGTGAAGAACTCCAAACTTAGAAAGGGGGAATCAATGAAGAAATATGCAAGGGAAAGGGAAGAGAATTCAGGCATCAGCATTTTTATCCAATACAGAGGTAGAAACATTTGAGGAAAATTATTTTACTAATCCTCCACGTTGCCTGTATCATCCAGATCACTAAGGTTGAAGTCAATTAACATTGTCATATTCACAACCAGTATTTTCTCATTAGTTTTTTTATTAAATATACATTAACATAGTATAGTTGTTACAGTATGGTTGTACAGTTATGGTGTACAGTACTATATATATTAGTATAATATATTTAGTGAGTGCATACATACAAACATTATACTATACTATACCCCACACACACACTACAAAAAAGTATCAAACTAGTTTTACTCAGACAGCAAGAACTATTTATGGGTCACCAAAAGCAAACCCTGCAACACAGCAGCAACCTCTCCCTACTATCAGTGCCCTTTATCAAAATATAGTCAGGTCACTGCTTTAATTAAAGTAGCCCATAAAGTAGCTCATGATGCAGCATCACTTCCTTTTAGTAGCATGTTATCCTGGGTATCTCTACACTACTCTGTGGTTTGCAATGTGGTCATATCTAAAGTTACATTTCTCAACTTTGTTAAATATCATTAATCTCCCCTTTTCCTTAGCAGCAAATATCCTCCCACACTTGAGCAGCCAATTAACTCTCAACTTTTCTCCCCTGAAGAAAACCTCCATCCAGAGCATGCTCATCAAGGGAGAAATATATTTCAAATACACGATCTATCTACATCCAGGCAATCAGTTTACTAGGCTAGCCAAGATTGCCTGAGGAGTGAGAAATGAGATCTACCAGCCAACTTACCTATCGATAACCCAACTCTATTCACTCAAAGGACAGGCATCAAGAAGGGAACTAATAAGGAATCTATAGTGAACCAGTAGGACTCTCTGGGTGCATCCACACATGCAGGCATGTGCACATGCAGCAGCTCAAAAAGAAGTGGTGCAAATTTGAGCCAGGGCTTTTTGTCTCAGCACACGGACCCAGACATGCACTTTGTTGTGGAACAAATTGTGCCACTTGGGGCAAAATAATCCTGCCTGGCTCCTCCCAGATCTGCAGCCAGGGGGAGCTACAGCCTGGGGCCAACACCTGTGCCAGCCCCAGCAGTATACAAAGCTGCCCTAGCAAGCAGCTCAGGGCTACTCTCTCAGGAGCTTCTGGGGCCGGCCAATTGTTATCTATGGACACTATCCCTTGTGCCAGCTGGACTGCTGCAGCACCATCCCAAATCTGTTCTTAAAAATACCCCAAAATCCATGTTCTTTCACAGCTAGAACAAAAGACCACTCTACACACACACGTATATATAGAGACAGACAGACAGAGAGAGATTGATCAGTTGAGCAATGCTTTATTGGTATATTTACAATGTTAAAGCAATTTGGAAGCCTACCAGTGTCTCTATCATTATAATAACATTAATTCTAAATATCTATATGTGTGAATGTGTGCTTTTGGCCTTCGGCTGGGAAGGGGTGCGGAGGAAGGCGGGTGAGTGTGGGTGTAGTTGGGTGTGGGGTGACCGCTGGGGAACTGTAGGTGTGGGAGGACCTTGTGGGGGACTCTGCTCAGGAGGACTGGGTCCCCTGGCCCCCACAGGGCGCACCCCCCCACACAGCACATCGACTGCCCCCCTCTGCAGGGCCACAGCCCCCCCCACCCATGCAGGGTCCCAGGCACCCTGCAGGGCCATAGCCCCGCCCCTGTGCAGAGTCCCAGGCACCGCTCATAACTTACCTTCTGCAGCAGGGACCATGCACTCGCAGGGACCACACCAGCAGGGTCTGGCAGGGACTGCGCAGTGAGCCACGCGGGGTCCTGCCGGCACTGGGGCCCTCACGCAGCGGCAGGATCCAGCGCGGCTTGGCGCATGGTCCCTGTGCTCCATGCCGGGTCCTGCCATCATGGGACCGGGCCAGTCTCACTGTGTGAGGGCCCCAGTGCCGGCAGGACCCAGCACGGCTCGGCACATGGTCCCTGTGCACCGCGCCAGATCCAGCCTCCAGCAGTGGTGCTGCCTGCCCTGCTGCGCAAGCACGGAAAAGGCGCATGGCAGGACCCAGCTCAGCGCTGCACGACTTGCTAGTCTGGCTTTGCACCAGAGTGGGTTGTGTAGGCACAGTAGCTTCATGGGCCGGGCCGGATCGGGCTGGTAGGGCACATTTTCCAATGAGCCCCACCAGCCTGATCTGGCTTAGGCCACACAGCTAGTTTGCCTTTGCACAGGACCCAAGCGACCTACTCCAGTGTAAAGCCAAACTAGCGAGTTGTGTGGCACTGAGCTGGGCCAAGTCCCGCTGCGCGCTGCCAGCACCATCCACTTGCCCCCCTGCACTCCTTTGCCATCCTGCAGCACTGCCACATGCCTGCCCCCCCACCCCGCCCAGCCCCAGCGGCAGCATGGCTGTGGCTCTGCTGTAGGCACAGATGGGCACTGATGTGGCACTGTGTGACCCAGACTCCTACATGCTGACTGGATCCGACCCGGCTCATCGAAGACACAAGCGGGCCAGGCCAGGTCCACTCAGCATGTAGGAGCCCGGGTCACAAGGCACTGCAACACTGCCTGCTCTGCCTGCAGTAGAGCCACAGACATGCTGCCTACTGCCACCGGCGCCACAGGGGTGAAGTGTGTGTGGGGGTGCAGACGTATGGCAGGCCCTGCTCAAGCACCTCCACATCCCCCACTGGGACATGTCCTCCCCACCACTTCCCATCCCCCTCCACTCCCCATAGCCCCCAAGAACCCTTTTAATGGT
>NW_017729031.1:81358004-81380677 GCF_001723915.1 Gavialis gangeticus
TGACTGGATCCGACCCGGCTCATCGAAGACACAAGCGGGCCAGGCCAGGTCCACTCAGCATGTAGGAGCCCGGGTCACAAGGCACTGCAACACTGCCTGCTCTGCCTGCAGTAGAGCCACAGACATGCTGCCTACTGCCACCGGCGCCACAGGGGTGAAGTGTGTGTGGGGGTGCAGACGTATGGCAGGCCCTGCTCAAGCACCTCCACATCCCCCACTGGGACATGTCCTCCCCACCACTTCCCATCCCCCTCCACTCCCCATAGCCCCCAAGAACCCTGCCCACTCCCAACAGCCCCCCAATATTCCCCTGCCACCCGTCACACACACTCACCCACCCACACCCATAAACCCCCTCACCCCATTGCCAAACTTACCCTGGACAGCACCAGGGGGCAGCAAGAGCACCACAGAGATGCTCTGGCCGAAACCAGAGCATCTCTTCTGGAGGACTGACTCCTGTGTTTGTTCCAGGCATGGTCTGGGACCCACTGCTCTGCAGAGTGTTTTTTTTGACCCCTGGGTGCCTGAATGTAGTATCAGACTTACCTGACTTGGGTCAAATGTCTGTCCCAGGCCCCTTCCTGGTTTAACTTAAACCAGAGTCCTCCAGCATCGTAGATGCTTTGCAGCCCTGGGCAGGGCTCTCTGCTCCAGAGAGCTGGGCTGGCCCCACCCCTCTGCTCCCTGGCTGGAGCTCAAACAGAGACTGCAGGCACAGCAGCGTCTGCCTGGTTTCCCAATGACTCCTCCCCTCCCCCGCACCAACTCCATGATCAAGCAGGGATTCTCTCCCATATCATGGACCATAGCTAGCATGGGGTATGTTAGCTAATGCTGAGAGGTGTCTGTGTGCAAGGCAGACAGGATAAAGGCAGACAGGACAGTGTCTGTTTAAGGCTTTTGGAAGCTAATCAGCAGGTAGCTGGTTATGTCAGTCCATTCCTTCCTTGGAAAAAGCTGTTTAAGAGCTTGAACTAAAGAGAGAGGTTTTTGTTTTCTGGATGGGGTGCTAAATGCTATCAACTCCCTGTGCAACTCCCTGCTGTATTAAGTCACCGCTGGCTCACTGGTCAGGAGCAGCAAGGGGGTGGGAACCCCTCCCTAATCACAGCGTCCTACTGGGGCTTGGCCACGCCCCCCCTCAGCTCAACACTGTGGAAGGGAAGGGAGGGCTGCTCTAGCGCCTGCCCCCAGCAGGCATGTGCCTGCATTTCTTTAGTCCAGAGGGGATGTCTGTGTGGTTACAAACTGGCACAGCCTAGCCAGGTTAGACTAACCTGCAAAGATTGAATCAATTCAGGCTCAGGCTTTTTGAATATCTGTCCCTAGCCAAAAAGAGGATGTTCCAGGAGACGTCTGGACATACCCCTCCCTGACACTGCTGAGAGAATCAGGGGTTGCAGGAAGCTCTGAGAAGTTATTACTGAGAAATCTTTGCATATGCTGCTAGTGCTGCACAATGGGAAGCCTGAGTACTGTTTCTGCTACTGGCTGGCAGCTTGACCCAGTACTATTTCTCTCTCAATACTCAAATGTTACTGAGACCCAGTTATGCACAGAGACATTAGTAACCCCCTCGTTGCTTCACAGTGCCAGAGCTGAAGTGAAAAGAAATTGCTCACAATTCAACATTTTAAACCATAAATGGAATATATTGCCAATACCTGCTGAGATTTTCCCCATTTTTGACCAGCTATATTTACTAGGGATGTGCGAAATGGGCTGTATTTGATTCGGATTTGGCCTGAATCAGGGACAGTGACTTGATTTGTTAATTCGGATCCCTATCCCCAATTCGCTTTGGCTTAATCCAAATCTGAAGATTCGATGTTGATTTGGAGAATCAGTGATTCGGACATAGACACAGCTTTAAATGTTTTTTCTACATACCTCAAGGTACCAGACACAGCTCATGAATGCTGTTATGCTGGGGCAGATGGAGCGTCCCACAGGAGTGCGGGGATGGGCAAGAGGCCGTGTGGTCAGCAGCAAACCCAGAAATGGACTGCAAGTACTTCTGGTCCACCTCCAGGTCCGCCACTGAGCGCTCTGGGGGCCCCTCTGGCTTGGCAATTGGCTGTGGGGGGACCCCGGGTGCCCCCCCCAGACCCAGGAGGCACCAGTCATTGAGCCGGGGGGGCACAGGGGCCCCCCTGCATGCTCCCCAGCAGACCCGCAAGTGGACCAGAAGTGCTTCTGGTCCACTTCCAGGTCTGCTGCCAAGTGCGATGGGGATCCCCGTGCTCCTGTGGAACGCTCCATCCGCCCCAGCATCTCAGCATTCATGAGCCACCTGGTACCTTGAGGTATGTAGAAAAAACATTTAAAGCTGTGTCTGCATCTGAATTACCAAATCTTTCCAAATCTCTCCAAATTGATTTGGAGGATTCCGATTTGATTCCAAGAGATTAAAGGGTCTCCTGATTCACTTCAGATTTGGCCACCAAATTGGGCTGAATCTCCGCCAAATTGAATCAGGGACTGAAGCTTTGCACAGCCCTAATATTTACTGCAATCAACCCAACAAAAGACAAAAGAACTGCATCCAATCCCCTCTCCCATTCTATTCCATTCTTCCCTCTGAGACAAGGATTTTTTCCCCCCTAGTCAGTGGAATGAACCTTAAACTACAATGCAGCCACTACAATCCATCCCAATATAGGGACCAGGAGATGACAGTTAGAGACTGCCCAGGCAGAGATCAATGAAACACAAGTGGTGTCTGTAAAGACATAGAGCTTATGAAAGAAGGATATTTAATGATCACTGGACATGCCAATAAAAATTAAGAGCCTCCCCTCCCAGCCAGCTGCAGAATCAGGTTCAGACAAATTGTAGTTTTCAGCAGGAGCTGGTCAGACCATAAGTTGTCAGACCATTTTATTAGCA
Source organism: Gavialis gangeticus (assembly GCF_001723915.1). Classification (NCBI taxonomy): domain Eukaryota; kingdom Metazoa; phylum Chordata; order Crocodylia; family Gavialidae; genus Gavialis; species Gavialis gangeticus. Next base: position 81,360,897 of record NW_017729031.1, read on the forward strand.
TGAAATACACTGGCTTCCCTACTGCTCATTTGTGTCTCCCCACACAAATAAAATAATTTGGGATTAAGTCATGTACACCATAATCTCAATACATCGTGATTTATATCTATGGAGATAAAAGGAAGTCACATAAAAATGCCCCCCCTCATCTTCCAGAACTCTCCAGTGCTTTTCATTAATGCGTATGTAGCATGCTGCTTACACTCTTCTGGGGTAAAGCCAACTAATGCTGTCCCAACAGTCTTTATTTGTTGGTCAGCGGCCAATTTATGAATCCGAGCCTCTACTGATTGAGGGGAGACATAATAATGTGTCTTTCCAAGAACACAGTATGAAATATACCCAGAGTCGTCAGGGGAGGTCACCACAGTGTCTGCCTCTTCAAAGCTCTCTACGTTGCAAGCTATTTCAATCTTTCCATCATGGGGAAAAGCCATACTCTGTATGCCTTTCAAACCACTTGCACTGTTACCTCGGATAGCACTTGCTATGTTTCTTCCTGTAGCTAGGTCTTGAGTGTCTATGGTCACATTGCAATTCATCACATAAGGGCTGGCTCCAATACCTATAAAAAACAGGTTACTCAATTAGAACAAAGCTCCTTTTGAACTCCCATGACTTCCCCTCTTAATCTTCCCTTTCAGACACACACACACAAATACACATAAATAAAATGGCATATGGCCAGATTAGTCTTGAGTGTGTCCTGCTGGCTCCAGCTGAATTCAGTAACAGCAATGCACGAACATCTGAGGACAAAACTTGTCCCGAGTAATTATTTTAAGCTAAATTTAATCTTTGTCTTTCTATACTTACTGTTTCCAAACCAGTGTTTCATTAACACAAGTATCTAATATGTAAATGTCTAAGCTTTTCCTTTTCTTCAATAGCTCATTAATATTTCTTTTGTTTTGTTTCCTCATCCTGAAGCCCTAAAAGTATCATTCCTTTTGCACATACAAAGAGACAGGTTATTGAAACCAGACAAGACAGATTTAATTTTTCTTCTCCCTTTCCATCCAAGCCTATCACATGCATTATAATGGAATATCTATATAATAATTCAGCTCCTAGAGATGGAGCCCTTGGTCTTGCTGTTGGGGATTCTGCATGAATAAATTAGATTAGAGAGTTGATTTCACAAATATTAAATTTCCCTCCTTCTTTCAAAACGTAATGGACCAGACATCTATCCCAAATTCTTACAGGAAATGAATCAGTTCAAATAAGACACAGAATTGATATAGTTCTTCTTTGCAAGATAGCAACAACTATAAAACATCAACCTATTACAGAGAAAGTATAAAACATGGACTGACTACCTCCACACCTTTAAAAGGCAATATAACAGAAAGCCCTCACTTCCTCCAACTCAGCAATGACTACATGCTCTTTTAGAAAGCCCTTTGTTTGGGGCCTCTGTATAATCACTGAGTTGCATTGATAGCAACACTCATATGACTGGAGCAAAGACAGTGAAGGCCATAGTACAATACAGCATCTGGTTCTTGACTCAAGCAATAAGAGTACATCACCTTCCTGATGCTTGTTGGTGCTCCTAGGAGCAGGAGCCTGGGTTATCTCCAAAATAGTGTCTCACCTGCAAATGACTGCCAAGAATCATCCATGTGAAAATGAGGACAACCAGCTAAATCTAAACTTTAATTTACCCACCAACTTGCTATACACATACATACACTTACACTTCATTAGGTATTACAGCAAACTACTAAAAGTTGTAAGATTGCTCTAACTCTCAGGTGAGTTAGGGACTGTGATTCATTTTGCTTAGGTATAACTTCTGTGTCACACTGTGGGATTCTACATACTGTGGAAGATTTGGAAATTCATTACGAGCTTGTCTTCCATTTAGATCCCTTGTGCCTCAATCAATCTAAAAATTGATTACGAAAGAAAGACTTCCCTACAAGCAAGATGCTTCAGGTTAACTTTACCAGTTAAATAAATTTCAAAATGGGTAAGTTTTGTTTAACCAAAGCAAAAAAAGAGTAAATATTGGCATTTCAAAGAATGAATTCTGAAGTGATGAATAAGTTGCATTTTTCCACTGATATTTATGTTTCCTCTCCTTTTTAAATGTTGGTAAAATGTATATTGCTTTATTACAATTTATAAATATTTGGCTTCATATGTAAAAAAATATTTTGCCCATTTACTTTTACTACTATATCACTAATAAAGCCCCACAATGGCACTTGCTAAGATTCAGTCCTTTTGTACACAGGGAACAGGAATGAAGTCATGTGACTCAGGTGATCCGTCATAGCATGAATAATCATATTAATAACTGCTTTTGACAACTGATGGTCAATCCAAAGGTTGCAGTTTCCTATATAAATTATTCAGTTGTTTTTATTTATTACTACTGCAGCAGTGTCTAATAATTTCAACCAGAAAGGTAGTCATGGCACTTAAATAATAGCCCCCACCCCATGGAACTGGCTATCTAAACAAACAAGTGGTGGGAGGAGAAACAGCATGATAGAAGTGATATAGCATCTTGCCAAAGATAAAAGTGAACTGGTCAAGAACCCATGTTTCCTGACTCCTTTGCCAGTACTGTCAACTAACATCACACTGTATCCCACAAAATCAGCTTGTTTATGAACATTCTAAAAACAGCAACAACAGAGAGGCCAAATTCAGATAAATTATTCATTATGAATAGTTCTCCCACTCTACTTGTGTGTCAGGGAAGTGTATAAAGCCTAATGTTTCCCTGACAGTTTTGCTATTTTTTAAAAAACTCTGAATCTTATACTGTACAGCTGATGATCCCAATGTTGCAAAGACCTTTACAGTTAACTGATAGTGATGTCAACTCTTTATGCCCGATTGTTTAAGCAGAGCAAAAAACAAATGTACTTAATTAAGATCTGATGTGTATTTTTTCCTCCAAACATAAATGCAATATTTGTGTTTGAGCACTGGCAGTAATGACTGTGAACTATGCTATTAATGTCTCGTTTAAAGATGCTTGTGGCAGGATCATGTCTGGAGCAACAAAAATAAAAATGCATTCAGACAAAACAATGGTGAAAACCCCATTAGAAAAATAAAAAGCAGTGATCATAGAAGAAAAACATGTATTCTTTTCTCAGAAAATTATTCACATATCATAAGTTCTCTTAAACTGGATCCAAACACTGTCATTTTCAATAAAATCAAAGATGCTGAGAGCATTTTTTTTCAAAAGTACACAAAGAGCCTTATTTTATCTGGAGGAGAGAAGATAACTCTGTAATGCTCTTGCTTATTTTCCCAGGACATTTTACAGATTAAATCAATTGGTAGTAAGTGAGCTGGAGAATCCAGCTGGTTTAATGGACTGGCCTCATACATTAGAGAACTCCAACAAAAAAATGGAGTTTTAAAATAAACACTATACAACTTGGGGCTTCTCCACTGCATTCAACACTGGAGAAATAATATTGCTGTTCCAAAATTAAATCTGTTGGGAATATTGTGGAGACATTCTGTTATAAGGCATTCTGCTTGTTCATGTTATAAGGCCATAGCCCAGTCTTACCAAGTGTTTAATTTTCTGTGTCACAGAATGCTGAGTGAGTAACCTGTAAGTTAAGAAGAAGACAGGATGGGTCCATCTTGTGTGCAATATCCAGATCCATAGACAGGGCTTCCATGTGCTACAGTATTACAAGTAACAGAACAACTACATTCAGACCATATTCCCTGACCCCTTTCAAGCTCCTGTCATGGAAGGGTTGTGGAGCAGCTGCTCAACAGAATTTTGGGACAGCCAGGGTTTGAATTGATGGAAAATATCTATCCTGTTATTCTCCTTGTGTGTATGGGTTTTTGGCAGTCACTTCAGCACAGCATCTTGCCAGAATTCAGATGTTAATGTGGAGATTAGCCTTACTGCTTCATTGTCAATCTTAGCAAAAATAAAAAGCCACAAAATGGCACTGAGCACTTTTGTTCCTCTCCCTCCAGCTGAAAAGCAAACTGTTCAGTTTGAGCTGTGATCAGTCTACAGTGCTTTAAAAGAACAAAAGTAGGATAGACAAAAATACTGCATACCAACATGCAAATGAGCACAACCAGCTATTTCAGAGGAGGACAGATATTCTAAGTACAGCTCAAAGTCCATGTTACTTTGATATGACATCCCAAAGTCAGTGAAATTGACATTCCAAGTTCTGAGTCTGATAATAAACTTTAATCTTGGATTACTCAAAAGATTACGAAAGGTTTCAAATGCATGCAAATTCAGCTTGGGGTGAATGCGGGCTCTTGTATGTGCCTGCACCTCTCACTGCACTTGGTTTTGCTTTATGTGAATCTAAGTGAAACGTCGTGGTTCAAATGAGTTTTGCTTTGTGATGTTGGGATTTGTTCAACTCTGGGCATGTTTACACATGCGCTTTAATGCACATTAGCCTATTTTAATGCACATTAAAGCATCCCGTAGAAAAACTGTGTTTTTTACTTAATGCGCATGAAAATGGGGACTCGATTTGGGGCTGGACTTGATGATCTTCTGAGGTCCCTTCCAGCCCTAATGTCTATGAAAATAGGCTAATGCACATTAATCATAACTTTAAAAGCATACACTTTACTTAAAGCACATTAAGCTAGACTAATGTGCATTTTCCTAGTACTTCAGGGCACTTTTACATGTGCTCCAGGGATGGAGTGGGCAGTGCTTTAATTAGAGCAACTCCAAGAGCTGGTCTAATTAAAGTGCTGCTACATCTCGTGTATCAGTGTCCTCATGCTTAAAAATGGTGGCAGGTGTGCTTGAACTAAAGCTTGTTTGACAAGGTTTACTTCAAGCACCCTGCCACCATTTTTGAGTGTGGAGATGCTGATTTACAAGATGCAGGAGGCTGCTGGAGCACAGTAATTGCCATGCTCCAGCAGACTTGATTAATTGAGTCTGCTCCAAAGCACTGGAATTCCAGAATGTCAGAGCAGTCTCCACGCTCATGTATAGGCACCCTCACAATGGAGGTACTACATTTAATACACACTAACTACGGTGCATTAATGCACATATAGACACACCCTCTGAAACCTGAAATGAAACCTGGGAGGGTCAAACTGTAACTGCTACATTTCACACTGCTCTAGATCTGAGATCCAGGAACAGCCAGGGTGACCTCCTTTTATGACCTACCAGCATGTGCACAGAGTTTATGCCTAGAATACCTCCTGTAAATAGGAATTATGAGTGGCTTGCCTCATGTTAAGTTTCAGTGGCATCTTGCAAATATCAAGTAGCGTTTGGTAAAATGAGTCAAGTGGCTAGACTCTGGTGCTGATCCCAAAAAGGGTGTACATGGCTATGACTGATACTTGCTGTGGATAATTGAGCTATGAATTGTGGTAATACCAGGAATCAGATTTCTGAAGCAGTACAGGATATTGAGCATTCTCATACACATAATGTTGCTCATGATGCTCTTCCATCTCACATTTGTTTCACTGAAGTGGTAGATTTTGGAGCAAGATAGTAGTATTAATATTCTTATATATGTCCATGTATTTTTCACTGATTTTAACAGGAAAAGTATCAAGCTCTCTGAATGTTTTCCTGGCTTTTCATTTCCTTTCCTTATTGAAATTTAGCAGCAATAATTAACCCCTGGTTTTTTTGATGAAACATCACGCCCAACATTATAACTCAGAATTAACTGTTAGAGTCCACTAGAAAGGGGATTGATCCCTCCTTTTTACAGAACTGGATAAAGGGTAGTTCATGGGATTGACCATTAATTGGATTTTCTGAAGTAAAAGACAAGGATTGTCTGCTGCAGTGCTCAGTCCTGACTATTATATTCAGTATTTTCAGTACCCAATACAGGTAGTGAAGCTACTCTCTTTGATCCATTTTAAAAAAGACAATGCAGAATTTACCACTAAATATACCTGATGATGATGTTTACATGACTACATAAATGCTAAAGGTGTCATTTCTAATGTGATGTTTATCTGTAGGCCTCAAAGTACTAAACTTTACTGACAGATCTTCACTTACAGCCTTAATTGGCATTCATAGCAGATGTGCATTGCGCCTCTTATTCCTTCCCATATCCTCTCCTTTCTTTAGGAGTAAATGTATGGGAAGACCAAAACTGAAATTTGCTTCTTCACTAATTTTTGTCCTACATCACAAGGCTGAAGTCTAATTTAAAATTCCCCTTTTGAGTGTGGGTGTTTGATAGATTATGCTACATTTGGTTTTATTTTACAGTAACTTCTAAATTTTCAATTAAGTGGTATGTGTTGTGAGAACAGCAGTTGTCCCTTCAAAGGATGATTTCATAGCTAGAAAAGAGAAAAATTATTGCTTTTCTTATCCTCCCAGTCTATCCACAGTAAATTGTGCACAAAAGTATGCATACAAAGGTGTTTCAGTATAAAAACCAGAGCCTTTCTGGGAGATTTTAAAATCATTCTGCCTTTTAATACTGGCTACTTCTGTTGTATTTCGAGAACAACATAACTGTCTATCCTTGAGACAGTTCCTTAAGTGAAGAAACAACTAGTGAGCAGACTTGCATACAAATCAATCAATCAATCAATCTTGATGTTTTAGCCAAAAATGTCTACATACATCTAAAAATGACCACCAAGAAAAATAGCAGAGAAAAATAATTCAAATATTTAGAAAAGTCTCCCTGTTTGTTAATGATTTCTTCTGAAGAAGCAGCCTGAGAAAACCAGTAATAAATACCGGTCTTCAAAATCTCTGAACTCCAAGGAGATTTACTAGCCCAGATGGAGAGTGATGCCTGCCTGTTCACATACAAAAAACTGAAGATTCTGCTTCTTTCTAGCATCTCATGGAACAATTCAATAACTTTAATAAGCTCCTTCTCATACTAAAGACAATTTCATCCCATCACTCTCTTAGAAATCACACATTTTGAAATACTATCTTCACTGAGTTTCATGTAGCATTGTGAAGACTTTTCCATACTTTTAAAGTAGCTGCCAATATTTTCTCCATACATTTTATTACAGAATCTACTCATTGGCGTCTTAGTTGGATATGGAGACCAATGGAAGTCCCACTCCACTACACACCCCTGTAGAGACTTGGTAAAACATTTTAGGATTTGGCCCTTTTACGGGGCACAATTCAAATTCTATTCCAATGAGTCCACTGACTTCAGTGGGATTTAAATCCAGCCCACATTCAGTATTTCTTAACATTTTAATTTATATATTTTAACTAAGGCAGTTCCTACCTGTTAGACCATATCTTTGGGAAAGTGTGGCTCCTATATCAGGTTTATTTTCCATTGATTTGAAGTCCCTCCCTATAAACCAACCTAGCTGCTTTCTTCTTTGAACAAGGCTTCGCTTCTCAGGTTGATCAGCATGCCCAAAAAGAAACACACTGCATCCTGGGATATGCAGAGTCAGACGCTCAGCTATGCCTACAGAAGTTGAAAAAAATAAAGGAAGAGCACAATGCAAACACATAATATTACAGGAAACAAAATTATTACATTTGATTTAATGGACTTGATCCAAAGTCATAAAAGCAAACAACTGGGGGTAAGTGGGGGGTGGCAGTGGCCACCACACACAGAACAGCTGCAGCACACGGTAGTGAGTGGCGGTAGCAGCCACTGCGTGAGCTTCCTTCCCCCCCACCGCCTGTGTCTGGCCACCTGGAAATTCCAGTAAATAGAGTGTTCCGGTTACTCAAATGCCGGATAACAGGGATTTTACTGTATTGCTCTTTTTTGGTGGTTATGCTTCAGTTCTGGATATCTAAGTAATGACTTCAGTGACTTTCTGTTTTAGGACAGCCTAAACCAAAATGAAAGGCTTGTTTGTACAGTAGTTTAAATCATGTTTATATTGTTATCACAAAAGTTTTCCTATAAATGTAAAACAGACAACTCAGTGGTTACAATGAGATATTTCACTGCAATTTTGAAGTAATAAAAGCAGCATATAAGGTCTGCAGTTTGGAATGCACTTAATTGATTGTATGTGCTTGATTTACATTAATGTGTATTTTGTGTCTGTAAAGTCACTGACATTCCTCTCAGCTTTTGTTTCTTTCAGTTTGGTTACTTAACCAAGTTAGTGTGAAGGGACTAAAAAAGTATCATTTAGAAAACGTACCTGATCTTTATGAGTTCAGACTAAATAGGCCCATGAATCTCAACTGGTTAAACTAAACCTAGAGTTGAGGTGACTGAAGATTTAAACTTCAGATTTTAAAGCCTGCTACTATGACTAAAGATCAGAAAATGGTACATCTTTGTCAAAAGCATCCAGCCTGGCTATTACAAGATCACGGAAAGTGGGAGTTCCACCCCAATCTCAATGCCTTGGTCTCCAGCAGGTGAAAATGCTGTTAAGGCACAGCAACCCTTGGGAAAGCACTGGGAAAGCCCATTAGTAAGTCAATACAATGGCCTGCACATGAGAAATTGCTTGTGCCAAATGCTATTCATATCCTTCAATGTATTTTTGAAATGAGCTCATATGTTACAGCAATTCATAGATTGTAAGGCCAAAAGCCCCCTGCACCAAGGAGGAATGAGAACTGGGGGTCAGGAGACCCCAACAAGGTGACCGTCTATCCTCCCCATGAAGATTTCCAGGGTAGGTGCTTGCACCACCTCTGGAGGGAGCTTATTCCATACCCTATGAAGAAGTTTTTCCTAATATTGAGCCTGAATTGGTCTTCCAGCAGTTTGTGGCCATTACTCCTACATTTCCCCTTGGGTGCCATGATGAACAGTTGCTCACCTAGCCTTTGATGTACTCCACTAGTGTAGTGGTAAGCTGCCCTGTGATGGCTATATGTGTTGTAGGGCTTGCTACCACTGCCCTGAGCTCGTCTGCCTACAGGCGGTGACAGGATGCACCTCGGCTTTGGATCACTTGGTCTGCCAGGAATTTGGTCTTATGTTTTCTCACCTGCCATGACTTTGATAAAATATATTCCCAGGAGGCACTGCCTGCAGTGATCCTGCCTAGTCTTGATCCCTGTTTCTTCTGTGGGGCTCCAAACCTCCTCTTTACCTGAGCCTAGCCTCTCCAGATGGTACTGACAAAATCCTTCTGCAGCCAGGTCACAGTGCTGCCTGTTGTGGTATTATTTGTCCCTCTACCCCAGGGTGACTTTTGGTCTTGATTAGGTACATCCTTCTTGGGCTGGTCTTGGCCTATGCTCAAATATCAAAAGAAAAGGCAAAAAAAACCCAAGGAAAACCCCGGCTACTCTCACCCCCTTTGTCGGGCTCAGCCCATGTCCCCTTTTACCCGGAATCAGGTTCTCAAAATCCCAATTGCAACGATGAAGAAAATCCCTTAGTCCAGTCTTTGTTATGCGCCGGCCTGCCCTGCACCCCTGTAAGCATTCACAGTCTCCTTGGAGTCTCCCCCATGTGCAGAAAGGCTCTACCTGTAACTGTAGTTTCCCTCAGGCCCCTCCTCCAGATCCTCTGTTGAAAACTCCACTCCGGAGATTATCACAGGCCTTGTGGACTCCCTCTCCAGATCCCCAGCTGCGGCTCCATGCTGGAGACTATCACCAGCCTTGTGTGTGCAGGCCTCCCTGCCTCCTGCTCAGGGTCACTCCAGCAGTGTTTCTCTGGCAAGTTCCTCAGCCCTTGCCTGCCAGGACACTCAGCCGCTCCTCTCTCTCTGCAGTGTGCAGGGAACTGACCCCTCTCTGCCCCTCTCCAGGGCCAGAAATACCTTTTGGCAGCCTCCCTCCTCCAATCCTGAGTGAGATGCTGCTCCGGAAGTGGGGTGAGTATTTTCCTTCCCTTCCAGTCTCCAGCTGCAGCCCTGCCGGCCCTCCATGCTGTGAGTTTTGTCTCACCCCTTCACATGCCCCCAGGTCCCCTCTCAGCCTTCTTTTCTTCAGGCTGAAGAGTCCCAGATCCCTCAGCCTTTCCTCATATGGCTTGCCTTTTAAGACTCTGATCATACAAGTGACTCTTCTTTGAACTCTCTCAAGCTTGTCCATGTCCTTGTTAAAGTGTGGTGCCCAAAACTGGATGCAGTACTCCAGTTGCGATCTCACCAGTGCTGAGTAGAGCGGAAGAATCACCTCCTTGCTTTTGCTAAAAATGCATATCAGAGTATTATGTGCCCTACTGGCTACAGCATCGCACTGCCAGCTCATATTCATATGTGGTCTTTTATTATCCCCAGGTCCCTTTCATTCATGGTGCTAGTCAGTTGGGTGCTGTCAAACCTGTAGGTGTGTTGGGGGTTGCTCATCCTGAGGTAGAGCACTTTACATTTCTCGATGTTGAACTTCATCAGATTCTAATCCGCCCAACTTGCCAGCCTGTCTAGGTCTGCCTGTAACTGTAGCCTATCTTCAAGAGCGAGCACGCTTCCCCATAAACCCCCACATCCAAATCATTAATAAAGATGTTGAAAAGTACTGGACCAAGCACCGACCCCTGCAGGACACCACTGCCCACTTCTTGCCAGGATGACACAGAACTGTTCGCTATGACTCTCTGGGTCCTATCCTGCAGCCAGTTTCTCACCCACCTGACTGTCTCAGAGTTAAGCCCACAATCCTCCAATTTTTTCACGAGGACATCAGGGGATACTAGATCAAAGGCCTTTTGGAAGTCAAGGTATACAATGCTAACCTGCTCTCTCGTGTCCAGGTGAGTTACCTGGTCATAAAAGGAGATAAGGTTGGTAAGGCAAGACCTGCCTGTGATGAAGCCATGCTGGCTATCATTCAGAATCTTACCTTCTGCAAGCTTATCACAGATAGACTCCTTGATGAACTTTTCTAGGATTTTCCCTAGGATGGAAGTTAGGCTGACTGGCCTATAGTTACCTGGGTCCTCCCTCCTGCCCTTCTCGTGGATGGGCACAACATTGGCCCTCCTCCAGTCCTCAGAGACTTCTCCAGAGAGCCACAAGTTGTGGAAGAGTTTTGCCAGGGGTTTCGCAATTACTTTGGCCAGCTCCTTCAGCACTCTCAGATGAAGATCATCTGGTCCCACTGACTTGTATACGTCTAATTTTTTTAACTGGTCATACTGTGACAGCCAGAACCAGAAAGGTCAAATGGGCAGCTTTAACCAGAAAAATGTTGCTTTCTGAGATATCTGCAAAGTGGCTGATGAAACAGTTCCCTGTCTGTCTGAAAAAAGATTTATATATAGCTTTTTGTATTAATCTCCAGACAGTATGAACTTTAAAAAGCAGAACTAAAAATTACAATCGCAGACATAGCTGATTTATAAAATTTTGCTTAGAAACAGTAAAAAAGCCAACAAATGTAATCACAAAATATAATTAACATAGTGGGTTGAACTTAGGTGGGGACATGTTCATCTCAGACCCCAAAGTGATGTGGTGTAATTCGCTTATTGAGTAAACCCAAGCTTGGGCAGTGATTTATTATAATGATTTCTAACACCTTTTAACCCCATAGGATAACAGTTATAAAGTAACACTATGAATGGCTACATAACTAAAAAATTAGCATAAATAGGATATAAAAGAACACGCACGTCTAAATAACCCTCGGGAAGGACAGAACAGAAGGGTCATTGCTGTCCCATACCCTCATGGATCTCTCTTACTCCCTGTGACAGCAAAGACCAGATCCCCACTAAAGTGCTTCCCCCGATTTTCCTTCCAACTGCCTAGTTCAAAAACGTCTGACTTAGCTGAATCAGCTTGATGTGCGTCTTTCAACTGAAGGACTATTGATAAGTTACTAAACATGTGGGAACTCTTGGTTAATTTATCTGTTTTATTATCACTGTCAATTTTAATCTGTATTGTTATGTTGTCTGTTTATTAGCTTAACCTTTTTACTAACTGTCATATATGCAAACTATATCTTTTGTTGTCATAAGTAAAATTATTCTTTTTATAAGTAAAAATTGTCATTGCCTTCACTCCCCACATCCCCTCCTCGATTCCGAACCAAAATAGCCCAGTGGCTAATAAAGTTGCAGTGCTCAGTCAGTCTGCAACTAAATTGATATACTCACAGTGCCCAGCTGGCCTGTAACAGTCATACACTAATCCTATGGCAATAGTAGGATGGTGATTATTCCTACCGTGCTCATGACGATGTCAGCATGAGAACATCAATGCAATGGAATGGAATTTACAACCCAGGAAAAGAGATATAATGGAACAATGTGGTATCGATTTAAAAACACTGTGCGCCAAAGCACTAGACACAGCACAACACAAGACTAGCCCACATAGTCATTAGACTGTAAGACTGAGAAAGGATGGACCCAGCAGAATCCCACAAGGATTTGTAAAATAGAAACTTTCTATCCAGTACCAAAAGAGTTTGTTAGTTTGCCGTCTAGAAGTGAGCTGCATGGCTGTAAGGGCCAAAAATGTTCAATCCTATTTCAGTGCAGGCCCCTCTCCAGCTAAGCTCACAAAAACATATTTAATTTAAAATGTGTCAAGATGCTTTCCTGAACTGGGGCCTCAGGTGTCTTTCCAGACTAAGATTTTGTGTGTTGATATTAACAGATTTAGTAACTTTTTAAAGTCAACTGTAGACAAAGCATGTTACCATATACTAACATATACTAAACTGGTCATCTCACAGCCCAGGGGTAGATAACACATGTACTTTTTAACCCCAGTTCAGACAAAGCAAGAGATGCAGTTTAGGGAATAAGGTTATTTCCACTTCTTGCAAATCTTAAAACTTCCACTTACTTCGAGCCACTGTTCCACACTCCTCCAGGCCTACATCCAAAAGAGGGTAAATTGGAACTAAGTCCACTGCTCCAAGGCAAGGATGGATTCCTTCATGGACAGTCAGATCAATTGATTTGAAAGCCTCAACGCAGGCAGAAACAACATAGTCACCTAGGACATACAACAGAGACAATTATGGTTTAACTGAATCTGAACAAACAGCTAAGGCTTAGTCAGAATAGCACTTCTGTTCTAAAGATCACATAAACAAGGACTGTATTTAAAGCAGCAAATTAAAAAGCAAACAAACTGTAAAGATTGCAAACTTTAAATTATAAGCAGTTTCTTGCTCCAGGATTAAAGTATAGCAGTTAATCTCTTTCTAATTCACTCTACGCATTAATAGCTTGCTTTTTTCCCTAGTTGATGATAGACAAGAGGTTTGGAAGAAATGTCAAGGTCTTGTAAGTCTCAGAAATGTACTTACCCAAAGCAAGCATATTATAGTAAGAAATATACTCAAAAACATTTGAAGTGAAATAAAATCTCATCATAAGACAATTAATATTTTTATTCTGCTGTTTCTGGTATCAGACCAAATTCAGTAACAGTTTATTTTACTGCAGCATTGAAAGCTAAGATATTAATATTTTCTGGCTCTTGATATTCTCATGTCGCTTTCTTTTCAATTCTGTTTTCATTTGCATGTCAGACATCTGTATAGTGACTATTCAAAAGAAAAAAGGAATCTTATTTTATTTCCCCAACATATTCCAACACAAACAGAAAAAAAAACATTTCAAAAACAAGCAAGGAAGATTACTATGTGACAGGAAGATACTTTTCACATTGTTTACAAACCTGAAACTGCTTTAAGGGGGAATTAATCGGAAAAGGCAAAAAGCTCACGCTGCCTATATAATGAAAACATTCCGAGCAAACATTAAGAAATACATAAGTCATCTTAACTCCACTTTTCCTCAGAACCTCAATTCTGAGCCACAATTTTTTATTTTCTTTTATTTTTGTTGTTTTGACTTGAATACTTAAACATTCCCTTTTAAAGGAAACTGTTACAAGGGAAATACTGAATATATTTATCAAGGCATAGTACACTGTTTGGAAACCAGTAGCTTTTTTATTTTAGAATAATATTCTGTATCTAGTTGCATTGTTTTCAGTTCAGTACGTAAGGATTATCTTTAGAAATCTATCAACACTTGTCATTAATGTGTACATATATAACTCTCTATTTTTTCAGAAGGATGTTGTACTGTGTTAACACTGGTTAACAGTTAACACTGGAAAACAGTTATATAATATTGCAGTCTTAACTCTGACCTCAAGTGAAAACAGTTATTTTGTTAATAATCCCAGAATGTTAACACAGTGGCTGATTTGACTTGGGACATGAAAAATGTTCCTTAAAAAAAAAAGTTTACCTGGCAGGGGAAATACCATGACCACTAAGGTGGTTTTCTTACTGGCAGGGGAAAACCACTTTCTTGGCAGAAGGTAATACCTTGACCGAGGTAAAGCATAATTAGTCTCCCACTTTCACTTTCAGTGGGAAGATCTTAGCTATATGCCAACTTTATGGAAATGGAAGACTCCTACCTAGCTTGCTTCTGTGGACATACGGCTGAGCACAAGCGAAACTCAGGGGCATTCGAAACCAAAGCCTTTGGGTTTGGGCCTGCACATAGGATGCCTGCCAAATGATCTGGAAGCATTCGACATCCCAGGTGGGGGTGGAAGATACTTGCCAGTAGTAGGGCCACATACGGTTCTTAAATGACTCATGGATTTGGAATTGATTTGGCTGATTTGACCTGGGACACAAAATTTTTTTTCCTTAAAAAAAAAATAAATGTGGTAGATTCCTGTCAGCATCTCAGCCTTTTTGGCTAAGATGAAATGTAGCACATTTAGGGCACCAAGAGGAAGGTGTTGGGGTTGGCTCTGGCCAGCCTGGTATTGCAGTATCTCCAGGCCTGGTGCTTGTTCCTTCCTGGGGAGCAACTGCCCCCCCCCTTTTTTAAAGGCGCGCGCGCGCACGCATGCACGCACACACGCATGCACGCACACACACACACACACACACAAAATGTTTGCCCCATATGGACGGTGTCTTTTATAGTCTTGCTCAGTGCTGGCTACATTTAATCAACTTCAAAGTTAGTTTCTCTTACAGAGCACATGCTGATTTGGCAGTAGTTTAATGATAGACAGTTTAATGATGTTTCCTTGTATACGAATATAGGCGAAGGAGCATTTCCCTCCCGTGCTGATCAGGGATGAAAACCTTGTCTTATATTCAAGTGAATAAGGTCCTTTAGCAGAGATGTTAGAAAGTCAGGAAAGTGAGTTGGGCAGCCAACTCCAATTGGTTTCTTTGAAAATCTTTGCCTTAACAATTTTCTGTTACACTTTACACCATCCCTAGGAAAATTTCCCTCCTATTTAAATGTGCACGGTTAGTAATTGCTATACTTACAGAAATTCCACATTTTAATTTGTTAAATTACTTACTCAAACTTCCAGTATATTCAAGAAGTCTCTTGATAGTTAGAGTGGGCAGAAAACTTGAGATGAGCCCTCTTCCCAGCAATCAAAGTACAAAGTCATTCTCTTAGGACAAAAAGGAAGAGGAGTTTGGAAGTTTAAACATATTGAAACAATGTAAAGGATCCTCTTACCCAACATATCAATGGGAGCTGCTATTGTTATGACCGATCTGTTGTAATCATAATCAGAAAATATATTAAGCACTGTTGCTTGAGGATGCTTCTGCCCTATGAAAGGAAAAAAAATCCACAAGAATTCAGACTTTTCAAATACATCAAATGATAAATTACATCCAATAACTGGCATCAGCTAAGTGTGTAGATAACTTTGAAACAAAATGCAATGTTTCTTGTGCAAACAGTTCATTGAATTCAGCAAGACTTCTCTCTGAAAAAGTAGTCAGGAGTGAGCTCCAAAGGCCTGAGATCCTGTGAATTACTGAGTACCTCTGGCTGAATGTTTATCCACTGACATCAAGTGGTGGGTGCTCTCATGAACTGTGGACTCAACATCCCACGAAAAGCATGCAGAACTCTGCACAATCTAAGTTATAAACTACTGTATTCCACATTAAATATACTAGGCACAGGCTACTTGTGCAAATTAAAGCTAAATAAACACCACCTATAAAATTATTGCACATTTCCCAGATCTAACTTTATAACTGGTTCGACCTTTTTAGGAGTGATGCTTAACAGTCTAAATGAATTGTACAATTATCCAGGGAACTGCAATACATGTAACATGTACAGGGGGCCCTACTGTTTAAACCTTATAACCTGCAGACAAATACATTCAACTCCTCAGCCTGCAAAAAATGCCAATAAAGTTAGTAGTGCTCTGTGCTATATAATTACTTGCAGGATCAGGGCCTTAGTTTGCTTAATATTGATTACAAATAGAGTCCCAAACCACTTTTCAGTGTAGAAGAGAGGATGTGGTATAAATTACAGAAACCCATGGTGCATAGGCAATGTCTGAAGCCAAATTCTGACTTCATCCTTGCGCATGCAGCTTTCATCAAAGTTAATGAATGGGAAGGAAGAATTTGGTCCCACAGTGAATAAATTACAATATCCAGCCAAAAGGCAAGAAACAGGGACCCAGAGAGAAACTGAAATACAAGCATTTTATGAGTCATATATCCACAATACCACTGCCAAAAAACCAGAGCATACAGACATGGTTATGGGCTACATTTTCAGCTGCATTTTTTAGCCTGTCGGGCTTGTTCTAAATTCTCCATTAATGCAAAAGGTGTTCCTTGGAACAGCCCTGATTGGATTTCCTGAGTTATACTTATTTACATTCCACAACTTAAAGTTCCTTTCAGGCACAAGGGATTCAAATTTACAGATCACAAAACCTGTGTTTACTAATTAAACAAACAAACAAACAACTCAGGAGGAAGAAATGGTAACTGTCTTAAACAGCAGGAGTATGGTTTTAATTCCTTATTGCCCACCTCTTATTTTCTATGATGCAGAAA
The DNA here is from genome assembly GCF_001723915.1 of Gavialis gangeticus. Taxonomy (NCBI): domain Eukaryota; kingdom Metazoa; phylum Chordata; order Crocodylia; family Gavialidae; genus Gavialis; species Gavialis gangeticus. Next base: position 81,377,638 of record NW_017729031.1, read on the forward strand.
AACCAGAAACAAGATCACATAGCCTGTTATTTTAATTGTTTTTCAACATAGCTCCTGGTGGAAAAGAATATTAATTTATTTCTCATGCTGAAAAGGTTTTAGTCTTATTTTCATACATTTAAAAGGAGTAAATTGCTAAGAGAATAAAACAATATTTCCTGTAATTTTCTGAATATCCATATAAAAAAGGAAATGACTGCTGGCAAACAGAGCTGTCAGTAGGAATTTCAACAGAAGTAAACTGCTTCATATTTGTAATGGAATATAATACCTATTTGAATTGTTGCCATTAATAAGCTAATAAAACTATGAGTCAAGACCTAGCTATTTATCAGTGTGTGACTGCTACATATTTCTTGGCACGCTCCGTGACAGAGACAGGTATCGCAGTCCTTTAAGAACTGCCATTTCTGAAAATGATGAGCCAGAACTGGCATTTTCTCTGCTTTGGAAACAAAAAACACAGCTGCAGATCAGCTCCAAAGGAGTTCTCCTACCAACATTTAACAGGTGTTTTCATAAATACTCCAAGTTTCTGCCAGAATGCAAGTTAGGAATTTAAATACAAAATGGTTCAAAGGGGAAATCTACAAAATCATTTCATATGCATCTAGATAAATAGATATACACACACACACATAATAGCATGATTAGATATGCATATATGTATACTACCAATTGTTTGGGGCAGAGACTATACCTTTCTAAAGAAGTATTGCAAAGTGCTTCTTACTATTATGGCTGCTATGTGAATATATAAGAATGCATAGACTTTGTTTAGCTGCATAAAAGTGCTAACGCCATCTATTGCCAAACAACAGAATTCTTGATTAGTGACTACCAAACTGCTTTAATTGAAATGGTCTGGTTATAAAAGCCCAGAATCCACATTTTCTCAAACCAAGGCAAACTAAAGCATATTCATTATATTCAGTAATGTTTGTTCATTCATGATCCAAATATAAATATATGTGATTAGCAAAACTGAGTGGACTCCAAGGGTAGTGCTTTGATAGTAAAAACATGTACCTTTTCAGTGGTGCATATTCCACTGAGAAGACACAGGTATATCTATTTCACAGTGGCTGAAATTCACTGCTCTGCATTGCCAACAAAATGGCTACATACCACTTAAGATCTACTTAGAGTGACACGTAGGTCATTAGGTCACAAATCCTGTGATGTTTTTGTGCAGAGGGGTAGATTTCACTTGATTAACACCTTGTATTAACGGTAAGCAACTATGGCACATATCTTCTCTGGCAGAAGGCAGGGTAGATTTATAGACTAACTAAATAAAATACATATATAGAGCATAAGCATTCTTGAACTTGAGCTTACTTCATGAGATGCTGTGAAAGGACAAACATAGAACAGTATTCATGGGTGGATCTAGGATTTTGAAAAGCGGAGCATAGATGGTGTAGCACTTCGTCACATATGACACAATACATTTTTCTCCAGTTAAAGAGAAATTAGAAGCTTTACTAATACCTGAGGGAGCTAGCACTATACTATTTCATTTAAGTCCAAAGCAAAAATAAATATAACTGTTGGAATGTGCACTAATTTGCCAGAGTATATATAAAGGTTAAAAAAAAATACAACAAACTAGGCAAAAATAGTCGAAATAGTCAAAAGATATTGGACCATTGGTCCTGTAGTCGTTATTCATAAAACAGAATTTAGCCTTCTTGAGCATCTTGACAGTGCTTCACCAAAACTTGACTGTCAGTCATTTCTATACCTCAGTTACTATGACCACACCTGAGTAAAGGTTTCTAGCTAAAGCTAAAAACAGTCTGTAGACCTGTGAAATGAAAGAGAGACATTAACAGGAATGGCTAACAGGCATCAAAACGGCAGAGATAGTTTGAATACCAGAAGATCAAGACCATCAAAAATTAGAGGGTCATTAACACCTGTAGATTTCATAGATTTCATAGACATTAGGGCTGGAAGGGACCTCGGAAGATCATCGAGTCCAGCCCCCTGCCCAAAGGGCAGGAAGTCAGCTGGGGTCATAGGATCCCAGCAAGATAAGCATCCAATTTGCTCTTGAACAGAGTAGGTGCTTGAACCACCTCCAATGGCAGGCTGTTCCAGACTTCAGGGGCTCGGACAGTAAAGAAATTCTTCCTGATGTCCAACCTGAAATGGTCTCGCAGTAGTTTATGACTGTTCGACCTCATCGGTCCTTGGGGCACTCTGGTGAACAAACGTTCCCCCAGATCCTGGTGGTCACCCCTGATAAACTTATACATGGCCATCAGATCATCCCTGAGCCTGCGGTTTTCCAGGCTAAACAGCCCCTTGGCTCTCAGCCTGTCATCGTAAGGTCTGTTTTCCTGACCTCTGATCATGCGCATGGCTCTTCTCTGGACTCCCTCAAGCTTCTCCACATCCTTTTTGAATTGCGGAGCCCAAAACTGGACGCAGTACTCCAGCTGCGGTCTCACCACGGCCGAGTACAATGGGAGAATGACGTCCCAGGATTTGCTCTAGAAGCATCTATGGATACAAGCCAGCGTTTTGGTCGCTTTACTAACTGCAGCATCGCATTGCAGGCTCATGTTCATCTTGTGGTCAATCATGACCCCCAAGTCTCTTTCTTCCGTAGTGCTAGCCAGCGTACCACTGCCGAGCCTATAAGCATGGTGCAGGTTTTTCCTCCCAAGGTGGAGAACCTTGCATTTTTCAGTGTTCAACACCATCAGGTTCTCATCCACCCATTTGCTGAGCCTGTCCAGGTCAGCCTGGATCACCTGCCTTTCATCTGGCATGGATGCTTTGCCCCAAAGTTTGGTGTCACCGGCGAACTTGGCCAGTCCACTCCTGACTCCAATGTCCACATCGTTAATGAAGATGTTGAATAATATGGGTCCAAGGACAGAGCCTTGGGGGACCCCACTGGTCGCACGACACCATGATGAGTGACTGCCATCAATTAATACCCTCTGGGTCAGGACCACGGAACCAATTTCCCAGCCAGCGGATCACAGTGGACCCAAGGCCACAATTGGCCAGTTTTGCCAAGAGG
>NW_017729031.1:81380688-81383954 GCF_001723915.1 Gavialis gangeticus
CTCTTCCTCCTCAGCCCATAGCCCGAGACTGGGAGGATCGACGAGAGCACCACCTGTGCTCCCAGACCCTTTAGCCCCGCTAAAGAGAGAAATTATCATGAACCAAGGACAATGATAACGAGCTATAAAGTCAATTGACTCTCTCAGCACTTCCTGAAGAGAAAAATGCCACTGCCCCTCTCAGACAGTTGGTTTTAAAGTTTTGGTGGAGCAGGCATCAAAAGGAGGATGCAACTGCAGCTCCCTGCATTCACCCCTGGCAGTGTAATGCAGTCAGTGACATGAATACAAAAGGTGGGAAGGGACAGGACAGAGGAAGGAGGGTGTGGGGACAGTGCTGGGAGAGGCACACAAGCAAAGGCCTCATAGGAACAAAGCAGTCACCAAAAATATTCCAGGTTATGGGATAAATTAATGACTTCAAACTAACAGGCTAACCATCTCTCATCTCTTCTCTTCCAAACAAGAAACATGCAGGTTAATGAACTTGTGTGACATCAGGACCTATAAGTATAGGTCAGAGGTTCTCAACTTGTACTCTGCAAACAGATTTCAGGAATTCCCTTCTGCTTCTGAGTACAGGATCCCCAAACCTTTTTCTTTGTTTAATTCTGTTTGGCAATCACCAGTGACTATTATTTATTTGTCTCCTTTGAAGAAACTGGTAGCTAGGATCCAACGGTCTAAGTCTAAAGAAAATGGAATTTGTTGTTCTCAAAACAGGCATAAAAGCATAATACCTCGATGCAAAAGAAGGGATAAGCTGTGTAGAGACTTGCTTGACTAGCCCAGTAATTCCTCAATTACATGGAACTTAAAAAGGAAATCTCATAAAAAGCAGAAACTTGGCTACATTACCAAGATGAATATAAAAGGTACAGTAAGATTACCTAGGGAGAAAAGCAGGAAGACCAAAGTACAAATTGTGATATCACTAGGGGCACAAGAGGCACAATTTTTTTTTTAAATCCCAACCCCCACAAAAATCAATAAAACAGCAAAACCAGAATATTATCAAAAATTAAATAATATTCATTTTTTTCCAGGACCACCGAGCCTACAACCTAGTAAACATCATCCTGAAATACAGCACTATTTAAACTTACTCTGTTTGCTGTTCTTACCATTATCATTGTAAATAGCAGCTTTGGCTATTTTCTCAACAACATCTTTTTTTCTGGCTTCTGAAATGTTTAGCAAACAGGCAGCCAAACGAAAGCTCACTCTTGTGGAAGACATTTTCACTCCCTGAAACAGAAGCAGAAAAGTACACTTTCTTTCTTCTTCCATTCTCATATTTACACTTGTTTGTGGTTTTATTTCTGAACTTTTTAAAACCCATATGCATTTAAAAGAAATAATTATTTGGTAACTAGGCAACCAATGATCAAATTATCACCTCAGTGCCTTCGTTTCAAAGAAAAAAATGAAATCCTGTGATTTTTTTTGAGATGCTGACAAACACTGAAACAGAGAGGTAATACTAGTCTGAAATCAGGCTGAAAGCAAAGCAGATCTGCACCTTATAGGCTAACTAAATCAGAGATACACAACGTAAGGTTTGTAAGCAGCAGACTTCATCATGCACACATCAAACCTAGAAAACCTAGAACAATAATTCAGGACACGAAGAACTGGAATCTATTATGAAATTATTTCTCTTGGTGAAAGTGGGACGGCAAAAGACGTCAGTATCTTAACACCTGTTTGAATGAATGGAAAGCTAAAGATTTTATTCTAATAGGAAAATATTCTGCTTTTTTTAACCAGACACAATTTAGTTATGCATCCAGTAAAACAGATGCCATCTTCCACAACACAGCTGCCTTCATTTTAGTAACAGGGATAGTGATTTTCTGCATCTCCAAATTCTGCTCTCAGATGTTGCCTAACCTGCAAACCATTCTGCAAAATTCATGAAGCACTTGAGCTTTTTTGATGAGTAGGACAAATGTCAGTTACTATTATGGCCTCTCCTAAGCAGTCATGCCAACAATGTTTGCGTAATGGACATCTATCTGCAAACAAAATATGTATTTCATACAAGGCAATAAACGTGATATCTTCGTTTAGAACCAGTAACTGCCATTAGCAGCTTTACAGTGATTTGTGAACTCTGTAAGAAGTTAATTGCTAACCTGGAGAAACACCAGACATTGGGGGTAAGAATGCAGATTTCCCATTACAGAAAAACAATCAAAACTCTATTCTTACATGTAAGTTAATACCTTGATTGTGCAAAGTGATCTAAGCAATTGTATCCTTGTACCTTCATGGAATTGCATGGAACTGGAGTTCATGGAATTTAATGCTTCTGTCAGGATTTGCCCATACTGATTAATTGGATTGTGGCCTACATAATTAGGGGAGTTTTTTAAGTTTGTATTGAATGCAGTGATAAAGTCCCTAACCCTTTGTGGATAACTATGTTAAAAAAAGAACTTCTTTAGAGGACTAGCAGGCAATTTTTGTCATTTGTTTTTATTATGTTTATATATTTTAAATGGTCTTATCTGGCATTTTCTGAGCAAAATGCATTTGGAACTGCCCCTATAAGTGCAAAAATAAAATTTAATTTCTCCCTTTGTTTACAAGTTTTGATTCCCCCTGCACCAAGACTGCTCAAAACTGGCAATAAAGGCAGTCTACCTGCAAGCAAGAAGTGAAATAACCAGTTGCATGGAAGAATCAGAGGCCACTGTGGTTACCTAGCATCCCCCTATTTCCGCTCACTGGAAGTAATAAATCTGAGAGAACTGGTTGCAAAAAATTCATTCATCCAGAGATTTGCATGCAATAAAACTCTTAGGTTTACATCAAGCCTGAGTTAGTAATACTTTGAGCATCTATTGGGCATTCCATCCAAGGATCTCATAACACATTATAAACATTAATTATTTGAGTCACAACACTGCAAATATTTAAGAGTATTTAAATGTACACAAATAGTTCCATTTCATTCAATGGACATTCTCAGATAAGTAAGGTTACACATGTGTTTATATGATCATAGCCTGACAAAGCCCTGTGAGACAGTGAGGTATTAACATCCTCTTTTAATGGGTGGGAAACTAAACCACAAGTAAGGGTAAGAGACTTACCTAAAGTTATGCTGAAAGCCAACAACACAACAGGAAACAAATCTGCCTCATTTTGCCAGCTGATGTGTGTACTGTGTGCTATGTCGCCTGAAGAAGGGTGTTTGTACCCAAATGCTTGCAAAGAACAAACAATTTTTCCAACTATTTAGTTGGTCTAATAAAAGA
>NW_017729031.1:81383965-81385333 GCF_001723915.1 Gavialis gangeticus
GTCTAATAAAAGATATCACATTTACCCAAAGAACCTTGTTGACCAGTCTTTTGAGATTTTATTATGCATCTTTTATTAAAGCCTTCACTTCTGGAGTCAAGTTATTGTGAGAATCATGACTTTGATTTTAAAAGAGTTCCAAACTCTGTATAAGCACACACAGAAATGCTTTGAATGTAACCTAGCTGTTCAAAGGGCTCAGCAAACATAAAGCAAATTTTTTCAAATGTCATTTTTAAAGCAAAATTCCTATGATATTTGGCCAAACTCATGATTTGGGGTTGGGATGTGACTCATGATTTTTTAATGTTTGGGACTTGACACTGGAAAGCATGAGAGGTCCAAGGCAGGTAAGCTCCTGATCTCAATTCAAACTTCCCCAGGTCAAATGATACTTTGGAGCTAGGATCTTAACAGGGAGGACAGGGTGAGGCTGATTTGGATGCTAGTCCTGTACAGGCTTGCCTTACTACCTTGCACAAGGGTCCAATCTTGCATTTCATGAGGGGACTGCATACCAACTCCAGGACAAGATGCCAGGGAAGGGAATCCAAACCCCAACAAGGAGAGATCTTCCTATTGCTGCTCAGGCTAGGGCAACTTGCCAGGCTTGCTCAACAGGGCAAAAGGCCAGCCCAGGTAGCTGCAGTACCCCCTCTCCCCTCCTCAAAATCTGCTCCCTCCTCCTAGCTGGGTCCTGATTGCACACTCCCAACCTGCAGCATGGGGATTCCGCCAAACTCAGCCAGCAGCCTCCTTCTTGCCTTCTGTCTCTAGAAGATTCAGCTGCCCTGGGGACATGTGATGTTGCTAAGACTGGTAACCAGAGCCTATCACGCATCCCCATGCTTCCCCACCTCCTAGCTGTCTGTATGCCCTGTGCTAACACGGGTAGACTAGAGCTCTTGTTTGTGTGAGGTCTCTGCAGGCATCAAAATAGTTAATAGCAGGCGATTATTAACCCCAGCCTAGCTTTGTAACCACACTGGGAGTTCAGGGTACAAAGGGCGCATCTACACATGCAGAGTTATTTTTAGCCACTACCAATTCAAGTTTTCTCCAGGTCAAACAGTACTTTGGAGCTGGGATAGGGTTACCAACTCAGACTGAAGCTATTCTGGGAGATTTTTTTTTCCAGCATGACAATGTCATTAATTGTACCATCCAGCCCATTCACAATATCAATCTCCCGGACTGCTTTCAATAGTCAACAGAAGATCGATGGCAATTTCGGTAGACTCCCAGCCAATCCGGGAGGGCTGGCAACCCTAAGCTGGGATCTTAAGAGGGAGGACAGGGTGAGGCTGATTTGGAAGCTGGCCCTGCACAGCCTTGCCTCAGCAGTGCTACCTTGCACAAGAGTCCAGT
>NW_017729031.1:81385344-81386487 GCF_001723915.1 Gavialis gangeticus
TGCTACCTTGCACAAGAGTCCAGTCTTAATTGGCATGAGGGGACTGCATACCAATTCCAGGACAAGATGCCAGGGAAGGGACTCCAAGCCCCAACAAGGAGGGATCTCCCTACTACTGCTGCTCAGGCTACGGCAACTCATCCAGCTTGCTCAACAAGGCAGAAGGCCAGCCCAGGTACTCAGCTGTAGGAAATGAACAAATAGCTCAGACAGGGAAAAGGCATGTAAGCTACTTAGAGATGTATACCCTTTGGAACAGGGACTGTCATTCTATCACATGCATGTAGAGCAGCTAACAAAACAGAACCTTAGTTCCTGATCAGGGCTTTCAAGCTGTGCCTCAATAAAAATACTAAATTATAATAGGCACTGCCAGGTCTATCCTGTTTTCTGCTTTTTTTCTTTTTTAAAGAGCTCCTATCACTGCAGCTACTCTAGCAGAGATCTACCAGTGTTAACAGAAAGGAAGCACACTAGATAAACCATCCGGTAACATTTTTGCCATCACATCTCCAGCAGGCATACCAGTTAAGATGTCAGGGCCCCTGACATTTTATCTGCACCTTTCCTTTTCACATTTCTAGTACCAATACTTGCAGACCAGTGCTTATACAACCATATGTGCTTTTCATTTTCATGAGCTTTTGTCTAGGTCAAACTAAATGAAAATGAGAAAATTTTGCCCTAGGCAAAGCTTTATGTATGCAAGCTATACGTAGGCAGCTGTTGTAGGCCGTATGTAGACAGATGTAGGTAGACAGCTGTGAAGTCCTACAGCTGGGAATCGATGCATAAAAAAACAATGGATCTGACCCTGGGACAGACACAAGCTGTCTGTAGTGCAGAATCTAGTGTGCCAGGTCTCTAGGGCTGCTAACTCCTGAGGAGTGCTCTAACTTAACACCAGCAGATAATGGGCCCTAAGTACTAGCCAGGGATTGCTCAAGCACAGAAGTGTTATTGCTATCACACTGCTTCCTCCTCTTCCATCTGTCACAGCCCTATGCCATGGGCTGTATAAATAGGGTGGAATGGAATCAACTACTAAGTACCAGTTCCTTGTGGTACTGCCTTAAATATTAAGTTGTTATACCCCCCTGCCGCCTCACCCGCCCGCCCCTGCCCCCCCAAAAAAAAGAAAAG
>NW_017729031.1:81386498-81390897 GCF_001723915.1 Gavialis gangeticus
CTCACCCGCCCGCCCCTGCCCCCCCAAAAAAAAGAAAAGAAAAGCTTTTTGGTCTGTATCACCAACTGCCACCTTCTAAACACCTATTTTATAAGACTTTAATAAGCAGATGACTTGTACACTAATATGATTCAAATATCACTGCACAGCACCATCTTGTGGTCTTCAGAACATTCATCTTTTGCTTGTAGGTTTGAAGTATGCATTTTAGTTTGAGAAATGCTGAAAATAATTTTCATGTAAACATGAAAAAAAATTAAAAACAAAAGAGATTTCCAATTACTTGGAAAGATATGCACTTTAAAACCCAAAACAGGACATGACAGTGTTAAGTTAAATACTCTTTTTTTTATAAACCCCTATTTCTTATGGTAACTTAGATCAAACTGAATCATTTTAAATTTATTTTCCATCATTTATTTCTCATTTCATTCAACATTAGCACTGTTACTGTCACAGTTTTACCTTCTAATCAAGTACCTTACCCACAGAGAGCATCTACATGTAAATTAATTCTGGTGTAGTTCACATCGGAGTTTATTACGCCTGCACGCAGCATTTACATGGGCATCCAGGACTGCAGCATGATGGCTTGAGGTGGTGCAGCCCTGGCTGGAAGAGGAGGCGGGGGGTCAGCCTGCCACCTCATGGCTGCTTCTGCCCAGCTCAACATGCTGTGGAGGGGCTGGCTGGGGCATGAAGATGCTACAGTGCGGAGTGGCCTGCAATGTGGAATAAAATAAAATGTGGAAAATGACAGTGACCTCATTTACGAAGTGCTTTGAGATCTCCTGATGAAAACCACTACAGAAGATCTGGCTGTGCTGTTGTTATGATTAATGAGAAACTTTTTTCCACAAGGAACTGGAAAATATAAAATGAAATCGATTTATCACCTGTTTTTAGACTGCTAGGAGCCATAACCTGCATGCCTTGAAACCCAGAATGTCACCTTATCTAGTCTTACCCACACTTGCGGAAACTGAATTCTTTCATGATACTATTTTCTTATAGGAAATTATTGTTTCTCTGTGATACATTGCCTTTCCTGCAATTTGACTACTCCATATTTAGTTCAAGTGTTTTAAAAATGTTCCCCCCAGTATAATAAGTGCAATACAATTTCTATATAAGTTATATTTAATGTTCTGGCAAATTTCTAGGGATTGCATGTAGGTACAGCAAAAATGGAATCTTATTCTCAGGAGGCCCCTTTCAGCCCTATTTTCTTATGATCCTTTGATCCTATTGCTATAAATTAAGGCGTGCTTTTTAGTAGGAGTAATTATCATCCAGGTCCAAATAATGTGCCATCAATTTTTAAGCAGAAAATTCTATATGACATGGCTCATTTGGGACCAAGCTATCTTGTTTTGATAAAACAGCAAGCTGTGTTTTAATTGGCTATCTGTGCCCTCCAGATTTTTCTTAAGAGACTGAAATCCAAAGTATTTGTGGAGTAAGATTAAACTGTCTTTCTCTCTTCATGCTGTGATATCTATATCCACAATAACTAGGGATTATGCTTATTCAAGAAACTCCCACCAGCATTACATATTACTTCTAACTGCATGTGTTTATATATGTATATGTATGTGTATATGTGCATTTGCACAGATAAAGAGATGCAGTTTTGGAATACTAAAATAGCAAAGAAATTTTCCAAGGTCAAAGTAGAATGCCCACAGTCAACCACAGCGTCACACCATTCTTGGATTCCCTGCTTCCACCAAGATTGTGAGACCATGACTTGGAAAAAAAACCTAACAATTTCTTAACAGTCTATTGGCACTTCACAGACAGATATTGAAGTTAATGGAATATTTGGTATCAAAGTTGCTTGGGAATTTTATTCCATACAATGTCTGAAACTATGGAATGCAAAGCCCTACTTTATTCTGTAAGGTTGGTTCATATGTGAGACTCATATCCTCAACCCACAGAAGTCAAACATAATAAAACTGGGTCTTACCTTTCTTATGGAAAAGCACTGTAAAATTTAATAGGGATGAAATGTTCTTTATAAATCAACACATATTGTTACCCAAATCTGTAGAATTCAATATTAAATTATATTTTTTCTATGAGTTTTTAAATAATCCTGTGGAATTTCACAGCACATATATGTCTGTTCTGGAAAGATTATAATTTCATTAAATTCTGCGTGACTTTTTTTTAAGTACACACTACAACAGTCTGGGCCAAACATCTGTCGATCAACTCACATATCCCTAATCATCACTGTATCTAAACTTCTCAAGTCCTAACTAAATTTTAGGGAGACTATTATGTTTTCCATCTAAGGATCTGAGACACAGGGTAAATGAAATAACTAAAGTCCCATGAGAAATCCTAACTAGGTCAGGAACTGAACTAAACCCTGAATTCTAGTTCCATGCTCAATGTACTAAACCATCCTTTCCCACCACACATGCTCCTGAAGAGATCGCACTACTGTTTAAAGTGGTGGCTTTGTCATTATCCATGTACAGCAATCATTTCACTTATGCAGTAACAGAAAAACTAAAGAGTGAAAAGGGGTAATCTTGTTAAAAAAGTCTAATATATCTGATATAAGTACACAATTGTAGGAGCTATGACAGATCTAGAAAGGAAATAACACTGAAGTTGATTGTTAAATCCTGTTTGTAGTCCAACACCTTTCTGCACTGAGTTTAGTAAATGAAAAATAAAATATCCACAAGCTTCATACCTCAAAACTGCTAGTCCAGAATTCATAATTACAAAATATATTACTATAATATATTCAAATTGTTACCACAGGTTATATTGAAGATTTCTATTTTAATATTTTATAAGTACAGTTTTGATCATTGGCTTGGTTTTCCTGAATAAAGCAGAATTTGTATGTAGAAGAATTTGTTGTGGCTTGTCTACATGAGAGTTTTTTCAGCATAAATTTCTGTACTACAACAACATTGGTGTAACAGAAGAACATCCACACTGTTTTGTTTATATTAGCTTAATCAATTTCCTTTGAGAGTCAATAATCCACATCCCAGTTAACTTCTTTTAAACAACCACTTGACATTCAAGACAAAATCCTCATTGTGCAATGTTCCACTGCTACCTCAGTGCATTCTGGAACTTGAGGTCCACCTCAGAATCTCCCAGGATGCCTTTCTTACTATTCCATTCATCTCCTTTTGTTGGGCCAAAATCATTTTCAACAGCTGGAAGCCCCGTTGAGCTCTGCAATCCAGATCATCATTAATACAAACTGTGTGCTCCAGATTTACTAGCAATCAGAAAAAAAGGTGGCTTTAGATGCACATTTTTCTGGAGTGGCTTCATTAGCACAAGTTACCATAGGGGCAGGCAAAGTCTGGCTTGGGGGCCAGATCCAGCCCACAGTGGACTCCATTTCCCAGCAGCCCCTGCCTACATCACGGCTGGTTTCCATGGAGACCCCAGGAGCAGCAGGCCCTGACAGCACAGGGCAGTGCATGCACCACTTCTGCTGGGTGGGGAGCTGCTCCAGGGTCAGGATCTAGGGGTGGTGAGGGGGCAGGCCGGAGCTGGGGTACAGCTGCAATCTGCTGCCTGCATGCCGCAGACAGGGGCACACAGGCAGTGGATCACAGCTCTGCCCCATCTCCAGACCACGCTGTCACTGCCACAAAATCCAGGCCACGGCCTCAGAGCAGCTCTCTGCCCAGCCGCACAGATGTTCCAGGCAGCAGAACAGGATAGTGCTGCAGAACTGTGATGACCAGCAAAATTTTGACATACAGAAGTTTACTTTCTAGAACAGTGATTCTAAACCATGGTGCCACGGTACTATGAGGTGCCTTGCGATCCTTTCAAGGGTTCCCCAGCATGCCATGCAATGTTAGTACTATTAGACATAAGCTGCAGCCCTCATGGAAGTGGGCACTGCCCACGTCAGAAACTCTATTAGATCTATTAGATCACAAGATAAACCCAGAGTTTTCAAATAGGAATCCACTGTGTTAAAAACATTCTGACCTGTTATGGTCTTTCTGAGTTCTCTGTAAAAGAAGAACTGTTCTATTATTTTTCCACAGTCAAAAAATGAGTGAAAGTAAAGAACTGGCATTCTCCAAAGGTTGCCTTGAATCTAAGAGCCTCATTACACCGTAATTCTGGGCAGCTCCTGGAGCTCTGAACCCCTGGATTGTCTGCATATTAACACCTGAAACTGGTTTTAAGTACTTGTTACGTGGCTCAAAGTTACACCACTCCAGGTCAGGATTTTCTCTGATCCGTGCTACCCAGCTCACATTACAATAAGGTGCAGCCATGTTAGGCTACACCTTAGTGTAAACACCCCACCCACTACCCTTTCCCACTGGCCTGGATTGGACCCACTGCCCCCCCCCCCCCTCCCCGGCCCCCCAGGCCCTCCCCCCTTGCC
>NW_017729031.1:81390959-81400016 GCF_001723915.1 Gavialis gangeticus
CAAGCACACCCCCTCTTCCCAGCACCCCAGGTCCTCACTCACTGCCCCACACACCACCCCTTGATCACTTACTCTTGCCCAACCTGTCTGTCCCAGGAAAGGGTTAAAATGTCTGCCCAGTCACAACAGGTTAACCTTGTAAGTAAGTAATGCTTTGGGAGTAGAGGGAAGGCAGGGGGGAACCCCAAGAGGCGGGGGGGGGGGCCCTCAGGTGCAGGGGGGAAACAAGAGAGCCCTGGGGGGCAGAAGGGAAGCCCAGAATAGTAGGGGAGGATTCTTACCTTTTAGTCCTCCAGGCCCCTTCTGGCCTGCAGTGTGACTGCTCCAAACTGGAGCTAGCACTAACACTGATCACCATTTGTGCAGCTCAGAATAAGGTGTAACAAGGCCCTACGAAGGTTGAGAACCACCATTCTAGAACAGGGTCACCAACCTTTTTGGCAGGTGTGCCATAAATTAGTCCCACACGCTTGCTGAGTGCCACCCCAATCTCTTTCCCTTACCCAATTGGCTACTCACCCTTCTACTCCCTAATCAAGTTTCTGCTCTGTTTTCTGCCTCCTGGCCTATGCTCCCTGCCTGATCTGATGCTCTTACTTTCTGGTCTTCTGCCCAATCTGCTACAGTGCTGCCTGTCCCCTACACAATCCACCATGTGTCACACACAGAGGCTGCCCATGCCACAGGTTGGCCACTCCAATTCCAGAAGATCCACGCAGGGCACACCATGGAGTATCAACATGAGAGCCCCCTTTCCCGTGGAGAAGCATATTGCTATCACAACCCTGACAGCTATCATTTTTATAGCTGATATAACCAACAGATAACCATGCTGGCTTTGATAATTTAACTGTTAAAGCTGTTCCACTGCAGGTCTGGTCAGCTATTAAGAGGGTGCTGATCAACTCAAATCTGCAACAAGATTTGAATGGTTGGATTTCCCAGATTCTACAGAGACCACACATAGAACCTACATGCCTCTTATCTGCCAACCTTGAAATTCATCACAGAAACAGATATTTCTCCATGAGATGCAAGTTATTGTTGATTACCAGTGAAATGATTTAAATGAATAACATAAATGTACTTTCTCTGGTAGCATTCTCTTATAAGATCAGCAAACATGTCCTCTTTTGTCCTCTTTCTTCAGAGATCTAATAGAGTTTCTGAAGCGGGCAATGCCCATTTCCATGAGGGCTGCAGCTTATCAGGTGTTAAGAAACCAGGGAGAAACAACAAAAGCTGTTGTTATCCAAAATCGTAGACTACTAATCTCTCATATCAAAATAATTAAAAGTTCCACAGTGCAATTTTTTTTCTACAGCATTAAAACACAAACATCACCAAATGATTTTTTTCTTTTACCCTGTTGTGCCACAATCTTGAGCCAGATGGCAACAGAGGGTTGGTGAGACAGAGCAAGGCTGTCCAACAGGCAGCCCGCAGGCAGGGACACCATATAGCCTGCAAGAAACAGCCTGTGGTTGCTTCTCGGCAAGGTGAGCTCAGGAGAGGGCCATGAGCTGGTAGTGCTGCCCACACAGGAGGAGGGCAAGGGAGCCACACTACTGCCTGTGCAGACAGTATGGGCAGGGGGAAGAAGGGATTGCAGGGGCACATGGCAAGGGTAGAGGGCTGTTTCCCAGGGGCCGTCCCTGAAGCACATGGCCCAGCAGGTATGTGATGTTGCCTGGGGATCACATATGGTCACAGTGAAGTTGGACAGCCCTGAGACAGAACATCAAGCAACATAGGATGAGGGGTCAGGCCAGCATACTGGGTCCATAGTTGTGGATTCAGTGTTTCAGGAAAATAAGAACTTTGTGAGATTAAATTTTCTGGCGCAGACAACATTTTGAGCTTGCTAGAGTTCAGGATGATAAAACCTCCCTGGGTGGAAATTTAAGGATGCATCATACAATAATGTCCACCCAACCTGGTGGCATCCTGTTGCTGCCTGACATGAAGTTGTTTAAATCTTCCTAAATAGTCAGTACTGGCCAATCTATTTTGATACAATATATCATTATTACCAGGAATCTGGGTTTTCTGTTTGCCGCAGAAAAACGCAGTAAAATGTGGGTTTTCTTTTTTAAGGAGAAAAATGCAGATTTTCTCCTTTAAAGGAAAAAAAAATGCAGGAAATGGCAAGTTTCCCCTTGCAGGCTGACGATTTCAGCCTGCAAGGAGCTGGGAGGAGCAGGAAGAGGGCAATCAGGCAGGGGGTGCCATGTGCATGTGTGCTGCACACATGCATGTGGCAGCCAGGCAGCCTAGAGCAGATCCCACAGCGGCTACCCATAGGAAAGCTGGGGGACGGGGGTGGAATTGAGGCCCCCCATAGTGAGGGAGAGAGTTGGACAGGGTCTGGGTCTGGGCGCGCTGCCCAGCCGGGGTGGGGAGTGGGGCCTGGGTAGGGAGTGGGACAGAGTGGTGGACGGCTCATCTGGGGTGCAGCAGGAGGGCTGGCTCCCTGCCACTGCGCACACTCCCAGGGAGGGCATGTGGGGGCACGTGCCCCCCAGATTTGTGCAAAGGGCAGGGGTAGATGAGGGTCAGGGATCCAGACCCAGAGCCTCCTGCTCCCTCCCCACCACAGCAGCACCCAAGCCCCAGCTGCCACCTATGGGGCCTCCACAGCCCAGCAGGTGGGACCCAGCACATCAGGCAGAGCAGTGTGGGGTGGGGATGCTCAGTGCCACCACTGGGTGCTCCCTACTCACCTGGCAGCAGCAGGGGTGGTAGCATAGTGTTGCGCGCCACGCTGCTGCCAGGTGGGCCAAGGGCACATTGCCATGGTGGCACAGGACTCCCAGCAGCAGCACAAAAACTCCCTGCCCCACCCCACTCTGCCCTGCCAGGTCCTGCCCGCTGGACTGCGGAGGCCCCACAGGGGAAGGGCAGCAGGTCAAGGAGCCTTTATCCTGCAGCCGCCCCTCCCCCTCATAAGCTCCACTCTAGCCATGCCACCCACAGGGGAGGGGGAGCTGGGCTCCACGCTTCGCTCACACCACAGCAGCTGCCGCCTCCCACAGCCCCATAGCCCTGGAAGCTGGGGGCCTCCTCCAGCAGGGCTGCAGGGAGTGTAGGGCTGCAGGTAGCAAGGGTGCGGCACCAACGGGGTGGGGGAGCTGTGAGGTAGGGAGTGAGGGGCGCTGACAGGGCTAGGAGCCTATGGGTTGGGCACCTGGGGGGCAGTGGAGGGCTGCAGGTTGGCAGTGAGAGGCACCAGATCCCCTCTGTCTTCTCTTACAGAGGCTAAAGAGATCCAGGTCCCTCAACCTCTCCTCATAGGACCTATTCTGCAGGCCCCTAACCATATGAGTGGCCCTCTTCTGGACCCTCTCAAGGTTATCCACAGCCCTCTTGAACTGCAGCACCCAAAACTGAACGCAGTGGTCCAGCTGCGGTCTACCAATGCCGCATAGAGGGGAAGTACCACCTCCTTGACCTGTTTATGATGCATCTGGTAATGCATGATAGAGTGCGGTTAGTTCCAGTGATCACTGTCACATCGACGATTCATGCTCATCTTGGAGTCAACTATAACTCTGAGATCCCTTTCTACTGCTGTGCTGTTTAGAAAGTATCCCCCAATCTGTATGTGTGTTGGTGATTCCTTCTCCCTAGGTGCAGTACTTTGCACTTATCTTTGTTAAACTGCATCCTGTTTTGTTCTGCCCACTTTTCCAGCCTGTCCAAATCCACCTGAATCCATTTTCTGCCCTCCAGTGTGTCTGCTTTGCCCCATAATTTGGTGTCATCTGTGAATTTGGACAGTGTGCTCATCATGTCCTCATCCAAATCACTGATAAAGATATTGGACCAGCACTGGCCCAAGGACCAAGCCTTGGGGGACACCACTGCCCACATCTTTCCAGGTCAATACTGAGCCATCAACCACCACTCTCTGGGTGCGTCCCACTAGCCAATTTGCCACACACCTGACCATGTAATCATCTAAGTCACAGCCGCTTAGTTGTTTTTTATGGGAATGAACGTGACACCATAACAAAGGCTTTTTTTAAATCTGCCTTGATTCCTGCATCTAAGCAGTTTATGACCTGGTTGTAAAAAGAAACAAGGTTTGTCAGGCAGGATCTACCTGCTATGAATCCATGCTGGTTACCCTTCAGCATTATTTTTCCTGCTGAACTTGCACAAATGTAAGCCTTAATAATTTTTTCAAAGGTTTTCCCAAGGATAGAGGTGAGACTAACCAGCTTATAGTTACCCAGATCCTCCTTCCTCCTCTTTTTGAAAATAGGGACCACGTTGGTCCTTTTCCAGTCTCCTGGGACCCTTGCTGAGCCCCATGAAGGCTCAAAGAATTTTGCTAGTGGTTCTGCTATGACACTGGCTAATTCTTTCAGCACCCTTGGATGAAGATTGTTTAGGCCTGCTTACCTGAACACATCAAGCCCCTCCAAGTGTCCCTTCACTACATCGACACTAACCATTGGTGGGCTGGTGTCCCTCTTGTGCCTGTCTATACTCCCATTTAGTGATATGTCTACATCCATGTTCAGGAATACTGATGCAAAGAACTCAATGAAAAGCTCAGCTTTGTCTCTCCTATCTGTTACTAATTGCCCTAGCCTGTCCTGTAAGGGGTCCTATGTTACCATGCGCCTTCTTTTTGCTCCCTATGTAACTGAAAAAGGACTTTTTGTTGTCTTTATTTTTAGTTGTCAGCCTGAGTTCCATTGCTGCCTTGGCCTTTCTTACTAACTTCCTAAAAGTGTGAGCCAAGTAGATATATTCCTCCTTGGTGGCTAGCCCCTGCTTCCACCATCTGTATGCCCCTTTTTTCATTCCTAGGCTTTCCCAGATTTCCCTGTTGAGTCAAGGTTTTTTGGTCCCCTTGCCACCCTTTATTTGCAATGGGATTGTCACCTGGTACCTATGCATATAGTGGCGTTTCACTTTAATTGCAGAAAAATGCAGATTTCGGGTTTTCTAATTAGAAATTTTGCAATTTTTATCGGAGAATTTCTGATTTTTAAACAGAGAAAACCAGGATTCCTGATTATTACTGATGGAACCTCCCTCTCCAGCACTGTCAAACTGGATCTTGAAGCTATTTTTGGCTAAATGTCATTCTGGATTTCTGTCCTGAGACTGTGCAGGCTAGACAGTTCTAACGTGTCTGAGAAAATCTCCTTTCCAGAACCTGCAGTGGAAAGGGTACCTGTGACAGGGCATCTGACATGCTGCGTCACAACTGGATGGAGCTCAGATGGACTGCTGCAGCGAAGAGGGCACCTTAATCTGTATGGGTGAGGGAAGACAATAAAACAGAGCAGCGCAAGCAGATCCAACTGCCAGGTCTGTGATGGGAGCCTGCACTGATACGGAGCTGCCCTGATAGGTTCTGGCCAATGACCCAGAAGTTAAAAGTCCGGGGGTCAGGTAGGTTAGTTTGTCCCAGAGACACCAGCAGGAGCAGGAGCTCGAGCCCACGCCCACCGTCAAGAGGGGTAGAAATTGACCTGACTCAAAGTTGGGGGGTTAACCAGGACTGAAAGAGAGGAAGGAAGACAGCGGCACTTACCTTAAGGTGACAGCCGGCACAGGAGCTTTGCAAGAGGGTTGGACAAGGAGCTGGGCTGGTGAGTGCAGCACTTCTTGGTTGTTACCTGCAGGAGAGAGTGGAGAAGAGGACCTGTTAAAGGGAACTGCTCAGGAGAGGCAGGTTTTCCCCAAGTGGCAGAGGAACACAGGAGCCGAACCAAGGGACTGTCAGGCTGGCTGTGGTTCACTGATTGTATTTTGAAGAGTTAGGTGAAGTAGCCCTGTGACTCAGATGTTCAGCTGGGATACCAGCCACAGGTTATAGCCATGTGAGCAATCTGAAAAGGAACTGACCTGAGGTCAAAAGGAGGAATAAAAATAAGAACTGACCAGATACCTGGGAACCCCTGAGGCCCTAGGAATCTTTCAATTGGTGAGGACAGGCCATGGCGCGATCAGCGGGCAGTCATTAGAAGCTCATAGGACTGTGTGAATACACTAAGTAGAGACTGTAATGAAGTTTTGCACCTTTGAACATCTGGCATGGTAAGGGCAGGGTATGGGGGATCCCTGTGAAGAGGCTGAAAGCCCTAACCAGGTTGCAGTAAGACCCAAGAGGCACACCTCCCAGTATTTACTTTCTGTTTTGGATTTTTCTTTAACACCAAAGGTGTGGCAGGAGAGTATGAACAGTAACAATCAGGCACTGGACAGCCTGGCTGCAACTTAGTTTCCATGGTAGCCTCAGACTACCACAGGATCACACTGACCTAAACTCTCCAGCACAAGCTGGGGTTCTGTGGCAGCCTCCCTGACAGAAATACTACCTAATACTATAGTAAGCGCATAAGCACTACTGCAAGTTTTTTCTCTATAGTATGCCTGCAAATCTGTTGGACCAACCAACCTCCCTTCATCATAGCACTGGGCTGTGTACTAGGGCTACTACCCCTGCTCCATCATTTACTGCTCCAGCTGCTCACGAACCTTCACATTCCAGTGTCCCTTGTTATGGTGGGATGGGACATGTGCTTCTCCCGAGGAAAATCTAAGGTCTCTGGATGGGAATCAGACCTCACCTCAGCTGTCTTTCCTGGCTAGTGCAAGGGGAGCTAGACCCAATGATCTTTCTAGGTCCCTTCCAGCCCCTTACAATCTATGAAAATCATTGTAATTCAACACATCTGGCTGCTTCTTGAGATTTAAACAGGGAAGTGCTATCTAGTCAAAGTGCCATAGGTGTGGAGGCAGGCAACCGAATGGTGAAGCAATGTGGTATGGGACAGCAGTGAGATGACTATCCAAACAAACAAAAACGTCTCCACATAAACCCTAGAGCAATATAACTAATTCTAAAACTATGCCATTTTCAATGCAATGTAATTCACATGGAATAAGATGCCAGATAAATAAAAACAAGAATTTTCGTGTGTGGACACAAAGTAGTTCTGGATAAAAAAAATGAAAGTATGTTGGAAAAAAAATGCTGTTGACAATCCTAAGGGCCAAGCCCTCCCTACCTGGTACACTGACTGTGTATTGAGGAAAAATATAATCTTCCTCTAATCTAGGCCCTAAAACAGCAGTGGAACCACTCCATGGCCAAAGTTTCAACCTAGTAAAACTCCTGAGACAACCAAACAATTTGTCCTGGGTCCAGGCATTCCAGGGTGCCCAGACTGGCCATTTCTTTAATGGGTCATGAATGGCCTTTTCCATAAAACTTATTATTCTTCATTTATACTGACACCGTGATAAGGCTGTATTAGTCTTGCTTAAAATACAGCAAAATAACTATCTATATAACAATACAGAGAAATATGGATGCCAAGTTGGGAAGGAGGATTGACTTAAGAACTCACATTGGGCCCCCCAAATTTCTATGAGCACAAATGCTATACCTGCAAGCCACGTCAGACATGCAGGATGACTGCTGTAATACGTGCTGCTCCTCGGCATCTTACGTATTCAGCATCCTCACGCTTCAAAATGGCAGCGGGGGCACTTTAACTAAAGCTAACTGAATAAGTGGGATACTGAATATATGAGAGCTGCTCTAATTAAGGTCCCGCCCCCACCCCCCAAGTATATGTAAAGAAGCTTGCTTGCCCAAATCCCTAAAAGACCAATTATTCCATCCTCAAGTGAATCAATAATACATTGTGTACTGTGTCTCCTGTGGATTGGAGTTAGGGAAAAATTTCTTATATTGAATAATCTCAAAACAAACTTAGGAGGTATTATTATTAACTCAATTACAGATATGGGAACTTAGACATAGTGCAACAAATTCAACCTTGCTGCTAAGGCTCTGACTGTGAGCTGGGGAAAAGCAAACTTACGATGAGGCATAGGGAATCCATTCTGCCTGTGTTTGCCTCATACAAAATTCTCCTCTTTCATTGAGGAGTTAGGACACCCCTGCAGGCCTTCCTGTTCTGCCATGCAAAAGACACAGCAATATTTAGGCACCTCCAGTGACACCCTATTTCACCTCTCCAACCTTTCAATGAGTTTTAATCCATGCTGAGGCATGCCTACCTAGTTGCAATTCTACCTAATCTTGGTGACATCAGTTAGGCACCCCAAAACTGCCATTTAAGCAGAACAAAGCAGCACCTTGCTCAGTGGGGGTATAAGTACACGGGCCAGAACCAAACAGCAGACTGGTAGGAGAGCAAGGAAGAAGACCCTGCCATCCTGGCTCTTTGTCCCAAATTAACCACTAGGTCCGCTTCACCCTATGTTGCCCTGAACTGGCTATGGGAATGCTACACCTGTCCACGTCACTCACTGAACTGCCAGAGGACTCTGAGGAAAATGAAACCATCAACAGAGTGGATAAAAATAAATTGTTTTTTTTTTAAAAAATAGGATTTTTTTTAAAATTTAAAATGTATTTATTTTTTAAGATGCTTTAAAAAAAATAAACCCATATAAAGATGGTATTTTAGCTAGCTTTGCATCATGACCTGGACGGATGGCACCGTGGTGGCCCTGTGAAGACACGCGGAGACATCGCACTCCTTGAGGAGAGCACCCCCACATGGCATCACCTCACCGGGTCACCCTGCTTCGCAGTGACGTCACGCGGCTTGGACACAGCGGGGCACGTGGCTCTCGGACCCTTCCAGCAGCCTCGGAGCGCTGATTACTAGAGCCACGTCAGTGCCACCTGCTGCAAGGCTGCCCGAGGGGCCACGGGGCCAGTCGCCAGAGCTCAGCCTCGCTTGCCTTTGAAATTACCTCCACTACGTCACCACGCGAACCAACAACCCAGCCCACAGCAACGACCCCACGGCTCCGAACTGCTGCGTATGCGCCTCACTCCCGGAACCCCTCCCACGCTTCCAACGGCCGCTGGGCGTGAACCAGCCAATGGCAGGAGAGCTCTGGGCCAGGCTCCGCCCCGTGGAAGGTCCCACCCAGCCGAGCCGCGGCGCAGGCGCAGTCTACCGCGAGCCGTGGGCTGCCGGCAGGTGCGGGCGGGCTGCGGGAGCGAGGCTGGCGGCTCCCGTGAGCAGGCGCTGTCCGCCGGCCGCC
>NW_017729031.1:81400073-81406677 GCF_001723915.1 Gavialis gangeticus
GCCCGACGTGCCGGGCGCCGAACCCCAACGGGCCAACGAGCTGCTGCTGCTGCCGCCGTCGCCAACGCCCGCGGGGGAGGGGCCGGGCCAGCCGCCGCCTCAGCCCCAGCATCACGTCGTGTACTTCCCGGGGGATGTGCAGGTACCGGCCCGCGCGCCTCCCTGCCTGGGCCGGGGGGGTTGGCTGGGCTGAGCGTGCCCAGGTAGAAGGAGACAGTAAAGGTGCCAGGGGGACTGTGCGCGGGGAAGCAGGGTGATCGGCGTATTCCTGCCTGGGTGTGTCAAACTCGAGCAGATCCAAAGTGAAGGTCCTCCTATCCCGTGCAGAAAGGACAAACAGATAACAGTGTCTTCTGTCCCATACCAAATTGCAGAGAATGAGGGCTGGACAGGACCTTGGGAGGGCAGAGCCGTCCCTAACTAGCTCATCTCAGCCAAGGCTTTGTCTATCCATGTCTTAAAAACTGTTTGGGGTGCTCACTGATAGTTTTATTTGGGTTATGAAATGTTCCTGTATGCATCTACACAAATTTCTTTCGGTAGATTGTTCCAGTGCTTTAGTACCCTCCTTGCGAGAGTTTTTCCTTGTATCCAACCTAAACTTCCCTTGCCGCAACTTGAGACCATTGCTCCTTGTTCTGTCGTCTGCCACCATTGAAAACAGTCTGGCTCCATTCTCTTTCGAACTCCTCATCAGGTAGTTGAAGACTGCTATTAAATCCCCTCCTCTGTTATCTTTTCTCCAGACTAAATAAACCCAGTTCCCTCAGCCTCTCCTCAGAAGTCAAGTGCCCTAGCCCCCGAACCATTTTCATTGATTTTTTTCTGGACCCTCCAATTTGTCCACAGCCTTTCTGTAGTGAGGGGCCCAAAACGGGACAGTGCTCCAGATGTGGCCTCAGCAGTGCTGAATAGAGGGGAAGAGTCGCCTCTCTTGATCTGCTGGTGTAACAACCATGGTCATAGTTTCATTAGATTGGAAGCATTATGTATGTTCATGATGTGTGAAATGCCAGATTTGAACTAAAAAATCATGTTAATTGCATGTATATTATCATAAAAAGCTAATCCAACAAGGGTTGCCAGTGCTGGGGTGGGGGTTAATTATTTTTACTGTTTTTTCAGAACTTGCTTCTAAGGCTAAAACTGGAACTTAATAAGCTACTGATAACATTGATTTTTATTGTACGTGGGGCATTTCACAAAAGACACTATTTCACTATTGTCTGTCCTTAAACCTTTAATACTGTATCATTATCAAGCTAATTCTCTCTTAAATATAACAATCATTAAAGTCAGTCTGACTCATTTAGTTTTAAATAGCTCATCCTGCTTAAGTCTACCTTAATGAAGGGTCAGAAAATAAATCCCAAGAACTCTTTGATATTCCACTGTCCCATTTCTATTAATGGAATTCCTATTAGCTTTTGCAGTAAGAGCAATGCAGACAAAATACTTGACAAGGACGGGTCTTATTTCACCCCATGTTGGGCCAGATTGGGGTGCCACATGCCTCCAAGGTGGAACAGTCCTAACGACTCATTTTTCCCTCTGTCAACTGGCTGTAGTCTCTTCTCGTGTGTGCTTAGGTGAGAGGGCAGAAGGCACAGCAGAGAGGCAACTTATAAAGTAGCTGATTTTGTAAGCAGCAGCTTATTTTGCCCGATGCTTATAAAGGCTTACGTCTTTCTGAATTGGTTTATGAGAAGCCACTCTACCCTGCCTTCTGCCTGACTTCAGACTAACACACTACCTCTGTGGGAGACAGGGTTAATGAAACACTTGATCATTAGTACCCCAGAAGTCTGTCACAATGGTAGGTAATGTAGTTATCTTCTTTCTTTCAGAACTATCATGATGTTATGTCCAGTCATCCAGAAAACTTTCAGTGGGAGCACTGGAGTTTTGAAAATGTTGCTACCATTCTTGCTCACCGATTCCCTAATAGTTTTATTTGGGTTGTGAAATGCTCCCGTATGCATCTGCACAAATTCAGCTGCTATGACAATTTTGTGGCAAGCAACATGTTTGGAGCACCAGAACACAGCACTGACTATGGAGCCTTCAAACACCTTCATGCATTACTAGTTAATGCATTCAAAGTCTCTCAGAACATTTTGCTGTCCCAGAAGACCACGTATGGTGTCCACAAAGATGCAAAGATAACTGCTTGTAAATCTCAGTCTGCTCTTACTTCAAATGGCTGCCCAGTGGTAGAGAAAGAGAGAAACGGTGAAATTTCTGGTAACTGCACTTTGAGTTTTGGTACACCAACTATTACAGGTGCAGCATCTTTCACTTTGGTTGGCTTCAGCAAAGGCTGTGTGGTTTTGAACCAGTTGCTTTATGAGCTAAAGGAAGCTAAAAAGGACAAGAACACAGATGCCTTCATAAAAAACATAAAAGCAATTTATTGGCTGGATGGTGGTCACTCTGGAGGAAGCAGTACTTGGGTTACTCACCCGGCAGTCTTGAAAGAATTTGCCCAGACAGGGATTGCAGTTCATGCTCATGTTACACCTTACCAAGTGTTTGATACAATGAGATCATGGATTGGGAGAGAGCATGAGAAATTTGTAGAGACCCTTGAAGAATTTGGTGTACAAGTCAATGATGAGCTTCATTTTGCAGATGAAATCCCTTCCTTAGATAACCACTTCAGAGTTCATGAAGTATTTTGAGAAGTCCTTGCGAAAGCACTTTTAACGTTGTGAATCTTGTAACTAATTACAATTTGTTTTGAATTGCGTTTCTGGAGAATACTAGATCCATTATGTTTTGCTAATATTTACTGGGTATAAATTCCAGGCCTAAAAAAAAAAAAAGTCTTAGTCATGTGTATTAGTGTTGATATGCCTTGGACAAGAGAGATCATATGAGTCCTGAAAGAAGAAATGTAACTGGTCCATTTAAAGACCTATTTTTAACATGTCATATAGAGATCTTGTGTGAATGTTTGCCTTTAACCTGCAACTTGCTTCTCTTGGCAAAGTTTTAAAATCTGCATGACTAAAATTAGGCTCCTTAAGTTAATATATTAACTTTTAAAGGAGTTGAAGGTGCTTGGCACTTTTGAATATAAGTCCACTCTTACTTACATGATTAGCTTTAATGTTCCAGGACTTGGCTTCTATCAGTAGCAGACAGCAGTGTTTTAGTTATTTGGTAAAGGGGAAAATAATACTTGGAGCACTCTTGATTATACAGTACTGACATGTATCAAATATCTGCATATGATATCCTGCAACTGAAATTTCACTAAATGAAGCAGAGGTACAGATGATCTTCGTTCTTGGAATAAAGGTACCAATCCATTCTTTCTTGTTGTCACAGAAAATGCAGGATGTTTATGAAGTTCCACTAACTCCATTGCTGAGTATTTGCCAGCGAATAGCCCTTTTCTTTGGAGAGTCTCAATATTGATAATAGAATATAAAAAATCTACATTTTTATAAAGAAGTGACCAGTGACGTTTGTTAGTACTATAGTGTTTATGTCAACATTCCCTATTGATATTGAGGCTTGATTAATGTTTAAAACTGGCGTTTTTGGACTACAGTAACAATTTGTGGAAGTGTCTTTAATCCATTTTGATCTGAAACTGTCTTGGGGCCCTCTTCTGCAAATGGTAGCAAATTACTATTAATTTAAATCAAGCCATTACTGTATACTGTTATATACTGCAAGTTATACAGTGAATTTTAAAAGATGTAATTGCACAATAATTCTTGAAGATCAAGTTATAGAACTATGGTTATTTGGAATGTGCTGTAAAAATATTTTCAGAATCATAACTTTCTATGCAAACCCGTCTTCTGACCAAAATACAAAGTAGATGAATTAAAAATGTACAGGAGGCTGTCTTCTGGCTTAGAACAAAATTTGAATGTACTTAAAAGACTACAATATGGCAGTAGTACTGAGGGATAGGGGGCAGAGGGAAGGAGGGTTAAAAGTTGTTGCCTTAACTGTATATGTATCCAGGTCAAACATTAGCAATCATAACTTTAAAGAAAACTTCAGCTCTTAGTGGTGAACTACAGTTGCTCAAAAAAGTGTTTTGAATTACCTAGAAGTACATAAGACATTTGAGATACATTTTCAGAGCCAACTGTTTTGTAACTATCAAATATGTGGAAATGGATATCAAGGTTTTCCTCCTTGAAACCCATATATCAAAGAAAATAAAGCCTCCTACATAGTTTAATTACATCTGTTGATCCATCCCAGATATCAAATCATTCCCTTACATAAAAAATACTTTTTTTATATTCCATCCTGGCTTAATTTCAATAAAGAAGTATCTTTTTCCAAGTTGAAAGATTTAATTTTCAGACTTCAAGAAGGTATCACAAATGTGAGGAGAACAGTTAAAATGCAGCTTGACAAGTGTTCTCAAGGCTTCTGGATAGCTGTCTTATGAATAATCAGCACAATAGGAGTGGCTTATAGTAGCCACTACATAAGAACAGTTTGCAGTTTTGTTATGTTCTATTTAAGGATAAGCACTTTTCTTAAAAATTGAACAAGTATGTTCTAAGATGTATGTTTGTTATTTCAAAGTGAAAATTGATGCATGGTTGTATTTTCATTTTCTGTAACCACTTGTAGTGCTCTATTGGACTGTCTATGTCATTCATTATAATGCATGCTAAATATGATATGTGCAGATGATGCAGAAAGCTGTGAAATTTCTAATGGTTGAAACCACCGCACTGTAAATGTAATACTGTATTAAATGAGGCATCTGCAATTAACTTGTGTAGATTTTATTGAGCTTTTGTGGAGACCTGGTGAAGTAGTCAGTAGTAGCCAGAGCTAATATAGTTTCAGCATAGGTTCCTTGTGCAGCATAAAGCACCTTCCTTTTACTGTTGTAAAAATGGATCACTAAGGCTTTTTCTACAGTAAGCTGCTTCTGCTGGTGGTAATTCTGGTAGCAGGTAGCAAGCATCACAGCGAAACTGCTTCCTGGCAGTTCCACACAACTGCTTCAGAATCCACATGGCTGTGCTCTGCTAGCGCAGCTGAAGAACGTGCACTGTGGATAGGCATGGCTCAAGAGTCAAGAGTTACAACCATGTCTGTATGTGTGTTCTGTCACGTGGCACAGAAGCTGCCTTTTTGTTGGAGACCTGGGGTCACTCTGCTAGCAGACAACGGTACTTGTATTGCTGTGGGGGAGCTAGAGGTGTGGAGGTACTCTGTTTCGGTAGTAGATCTTGGGTTCTGCTGGCAAAACTATGAAGCATAAATCTGGCCTAAGGTCATGTCTAGATGGGAAAAGTAGCATGCTTTAAAGTGGAGCATCAATTATCAACATACTGACTACTTGTATGGGATGGACTTAGTGCCCAAATAGTGCCTTTATGAAAGATTGCTTACCCAGCTTCTGAAGTGAGCTAACTGGCACTGCGTCCATATGGTGCACTAATAAGTAGCTAGCGTGCTGTAAGTTCACAGCTTTGTTTTCTGCAATAACTTTCCTTTTAGCTAAGATTAAGTATGATGCAGCGGGGGCATATGGGCCTTGGACTTGCACACAGAATGTGGTCCAGTAGAAAATATGGCCTGTGGATATTGATAGAGACAATTATTGATCTTAGATAATTTGGATTTGGAATTTGATTGACTATTGAATTTGAATTTAGGAATATGTATGTATGTGCTTGCTGACCAAGCTGCTGCTCTGCTTCCTGCCCTGCTCCCTGCCTAATTTGATGCTCTGCTTTCTGTTCTGCGCTCTATCTGTCACTGTACTTGCTGCCTCCCCAATCTGCCACATGCCACACATGCAAGCTACCAGTGGCATGTGTGGCACCTATGTTGCAGGTTGACCACCTGGGGTTAGATGGTAAGGAAGAAGGTTGCTCCACCTTTTGCCAGTTGTTTCCATGGAAGCTTAACTGACAGCAAAGGAATAGTGAGACTTGAGCTGAGAATTATAGAATAAGAGAAAATGAGGCTTGGAAAGGACCTCAGGAGGTCATCTAGTCCAATCCCCTGCTCAAAGCAGGACCATCCCCAACTAGATCTCAGCCAAGGCTTGTCTTAACCTCCATGGATGGAGATTTCACAGCCTCTCTGGGTAACCTGTTTTAGTGCTTTACTATCCTCTTCATGAGAGTTTTTCCTTGCATTTAACCTAAACTTCCCTTGCTGCAACTTGAGACCATTACTCCTTGTTCTCTCATCTCCCACCGCAGAACAGTTTAGCTCCATCCTCTTTTGAACAATCCTTCAAGTAGTTGAAGGTTGCCATTAAATCCCCTCTCAGTCTTCTCTTCTCCACACTAAATAAGCCTGGTTCCCTCAGCCTCTCCTCATAAGTCATGTGCCCCAGCACTCTAACCTTTGCCATTGTCTTTTGCTTCACTGTCCGATTTGTCCACATCCTTTATGTAGTGGGGGGCCTCGAAACTGGACACAGTACTCCAGATGTGGCCTCACCAGTGCCCAATAGGGGAAGAATCACTTCCTCGATCTGCTAACCATGACCCCAGAGAGAGGGGAGTTCAAGAAGAGTGGTTACTCCTCAAGGGAGCGATCCTCAATGCACAAGCTAAATCTATTCCATCTCGGAGGAAAGGCAGCAAGAGGGCAC
>NW_017729031.1:81407050-81408448 GCF_001723915.1 Gavialis gangeticus
TAAGGAAGAATTTCTTTACTGTCCGAGCCCCCAAGGTCTGGAACAGCCTGCCATCGGAGGTGGTTCAAGCACCTACATGGAACACCTTCAAGAGCCAATTGGATGCTTATCTTGCTGGGATCCTATGACCCCAGCTGACTTCCTGCCCTTTGGGTGGGGGGCTGAACTCGATGATCTTCTGAGGTCCCTTCCAGCCTTAATGTCTATGAAATCTGTGAAATGCAGCCCAGTGTACCATTAGTCTTTGCAACAAGAGTGCACTCATAGATTCATAGATTGTAAGCCTGGAAGGGACCTTGGAAAATCATCGGGTTCGGCTCTCTGCACCATGCAGGAAAGATATTTGGGAGTCAGGTGACCTCAGCAAGGTGACTATCTCATTTCTTCTTGAAGAGCTCCAGGGTAGGTGATTGCACCACCTCTGGAGGGAGCTTATTCCACAGTCTGGACACCCTGACTATGAAGAAGTGTTTCCTAATGTTGAGTTTGAATCGGTCTTTCAGGAGTTTGTGGCCATTACTCCTGGTTTTCCCCTCAGGTGCCCTGGTGAGCAATTGCTCATTGAGCTCTTGATGTACTTCCCCAGTGTAGCAGTAAGCTGCTCCTAGGTCCCCTTTCAGCCTTCTTTTCTTCAGGCTGAAGATTCTCAGATCCCTAAGCCTTTCCTCATATGGCTTGCCTTTTAAGACTGATCATACGGGTGGATCTTTCGACTCTCTTAAGCTTGTCCGCATGTTTGTTAAAGTGTCGTGCCCAGAACTGGATGCGGTACTCCAGCTGCAGTCTCACCAGTTCTTAGCAGAGTAGAAGAATCACCTTGGTTTTGCTGGAGATGCGTTAATTGATGCATGCTAGGGTATTATTTGCCGTACTGGCTACAGCATCACACTGCCCACTCATATTCATACTGTGGCCTATTATTATCCCCAAGTCTCACTGTTGGGTCATGTTCAGTTTATTGAACACTATAACCCCCTGCTCCTTTTCTGCATAGGTACTGCTTAGCCAGAAAGTCTCCAGCCTGTACCAATGCATGGGAATGTTATTTCCTAAGTGCAGGACTTTTCACTTATCCTTATAGTTTCATAGTTTCTAGGGTCGGAAGGGACCTAAGCAGATTGAGTCTGACCCCCTGACTGGGCAGCAAAAGAGTACTGGGGTCAAACGACCCCAGCACGGTGTACATCTAGCCTCCTCTTAAAGATCCCCAGGGTAGGAGCCAGCACCATTTTTCTTGGAAGTTGGTTCCAGATCCTAGCCACCCTAACCGTGAAGTAGCGCCTCCTGAGATCTACCCTCTGCCACCTGGTGACTGTTATTCCTGGTCACTCCTGGTATTGCTCGGGGGAATAGGGACTCCCCCAATGCCTGCTGGTCCCCTCTGACTAGTTCGTAACA
>NW_017729031.1:81409220-81418242 GCF_001723915.1 Gavialis gangeticus
TTTTTGAAGATGGGAACCACACTGGCCCTCTTCCAGTCCTCTGGCACCACACCAGAGCACCATGAGCACTCATACAGCTGTGCCAGGGGTCCTGCAATGACCTCAGCTAATTCCTTCAGTACTCCGGGGTGGAGATTGTCTGGACCAGCTGATTTAAATACATCCAGTCCCTCCAGAAGTTCCCTAACTAGTTCCTCACAAACCCTTGGCCTAGGTGCGCCTCCCTGAGGTATAAGGGGGGCCCGGGGGGGGGGGCTGTTCTAGTCCCTGCTCAGGAAAATGGAGGCAAAGAAATCATTTGATATGTTAGCTTCGTCCTCTGCTGTGATGACCAAATTTCCTAGCTTGTCCTGCAGAGGCCCCACATTACCCAGAACCTTCTTTTTGCCCCCCTATGTATTTAAAAAAAGACTTCTTGTTGTCCTTCCTTCTTGTTATCCTTATTGAACCTCACTAGATTTCTTTTGATCCAATCCTTCAATTTGTCTAGGTCTCTTTGAATCCTAGCTCTACCCCTCAATGTATCTACTATTCTGCCTACCTTGGTGTCATCTGCAAACTTGCTGAGGGTGCACTCCATCCCATCTTCCAGGTCTTGATGAAGATATTGAACAAAACCAGGCCCAGGACCAACCCCTGGGGCACACTATTTGATACCAACTGCCAACTAGACGAGCCATTGATCACTACTCTTTGAGCCTGACAATCCAGCCAGTTTTCTTATCAACCTTACAATCTATTCACCCAACCCATACTTCCTTAGCTTGATTGCAAGAATGTTGTGGAAGATGGTACCAAAAGCTTTGTTAAAGTCAAGGTGTATCATCATGTCCTCACATTCATGTCTTCTATTCCAGGTTTGGAAGAGGAAGATGTCTTACTGGTCACAGACCTTCTTGTTCTTTGTGTGCATGTATATGAGGCACCCTGACATTTTCAGTTTTTATCCCCCTCTTAACCTTTTCACCATCTTTTATCACTGTTTCCCCCCCAGGCCTTCTTATCAGAATCCTCATATTAGGTCACTCTTTGGACTCTGTCCCACTGTTTTTTACACCAGTCCCAGTTTTCATACACAAACCCCTTGGCTCCCCGTCTTCCCCAAGCTTGGATTTCTCAGTTCACCCCAATCTCCTCACCTCAATTTTCTGAATGTCGTTATTGTCTAATGAGTGAGTGTGAATAGGTTTTCAAAACTTTCTCCATAGCCTTTACCATCCGGTGTACTTGTATTGTTTTAAGTCTGTTTTAAAGCATCAATTATATTGATCTCTTTATGGAATGTTTTTTGTACAGGAAGTTTCTTTGCTTGGTTTACTTCTTCCGATGGTTGGGGGAAGAAAGTAAGTGGATTGAACTGAGTGGTTACAGCTTCAATGGTTTTATTTCCAATTCCTCCTGCACAGGGGATCACCCTGCAGAGCTGTGTGCATCTACACTACAGCTCCTCTGTATGCTTATTACTACTTCTAGTAAGAAGCATACCTGCTAGTCCACTGCTACCATAGCCCAGTATTAAGAGCTGAAATTACACTACCTGTTCTAATTCTTTGTCTTCTGATACAAAGAAGACAAAGATGATGTCTTAGTTCAGGGGTTGTCAACCAGGGGTACTTGGGAAGGCCCTAAGAGGTACGCGTGGGCAGGCGGAGATGGAGTGCCACTGTCCTGCACTGCTGTCTCCCAAGAGCAGGGCTGGGGCAGGGCAAGGACAATGGTGCACCTCTGTGTGCTGCACAGGCACCGCTTGGCCAGCTGGACAGACATGGGAGAGAGGAGGAAAGCTTGCACATGGTGGTGCAAGTCTGCAGCTGCCACCACCATGTGCTGCCGCTCTGCGTCCAGCCATGAGCCACCACCCAGCTCTGCATTCAGCTGCACAGCACCTCCCCCACTCCACTCCACATCCAGCCACTGGGATTACACTTATTAAAAAGGATGAAAACCCCTGTCTTAGTTTATAGTATACTTATTTTATGTATCTTATCTTTAATCTGCTCCCTAAGAAAACCTAGTTTGTTTGCCTTATGTACTCCTTAAAGACTTGGGATTTTTTTCCAAGGAAATGCATGCAGGGTGGGAACATAAACTGAAAATGGTGCCATCCAATCCCAGACTGATAGGCTTTGACATGATTAAATTTGTTGTTGTATTGTGTCCTCCTGTGTCCTTTTCTCAAGCAATTCTGAATAATAGCTGTGGAGAGGAGGAGGAAGAATTTCCTTTCAAACCAGTCATTTTTCTGTCATGGCCTCGATTAAAAACCTAGTCTAAAGGGTTATTTTGTATCTGGAAAGAGAACTGTAATAAAAGGAGGTGTAATCTGGACAAAGGATGATGTACCAAGGAGGAAAATAATCTGGAGAATTTGGCTATAATGACCTTAATTTCAAACAGCACAATTTCTCGAGTGACCTTTTTTTTTGTCCAGAATTTGATGCCTTTTGTTATACAACAAAAAGAAAGATGAATTGGTGTGACATTCCAGAAGTCCAAAGTAATCCTATTGGTATATCCACCTATGCAGGTAACTGTGGGTGGATCCAGGATTTTGTAAAGGGGATTGTGGGAGCAATGGCCAGTGCTTCAGGGGTGGCTGCAACCCTATTCCCAGCCTCCTTCTCACCCCTCATCCTCAACGGGGGTGGACAGACTTCATTGCAGAAACAGCAACCAAAGCCTTTTTTTTTTTTTTTAAAGACCCTCCATCAGGTAAGAATTTTACCTCTCCCCACTCACCCCTCTGTGCTCAGCAGCACATCACCTCCTCAACCCTTTCATTCCCCTGCTCCACTGCCACTGTCCCTGCTGATTTGATGGGGAAGGGGAAGGCTCCAGAGCTGCTACAGCTGTACTCCAGATGGGCTTCACATGGAGTCAGAGATGGCAGTAGGTGTGTTCCCTTCCCCTTACAGCTGCTCCCCTGCTAGCAGGGAATGTCCTGGGGACTGGAGAGAGGAAAAGAACCTATCCCTCCTGTTGCTGTCCCCAGCTGAGTGTAGGTCCCTGCAGAGCCTGGCTGGAGTAGGCAGAAATGAGATCTAGAGGAAGATGATCACCGTGCCAGCATTTCCAAATGGGGTTTTCCACATCAGGTCTTATACAGTAGTAAAAGTCAAGGTAAGTGATTTTGGATTTCTTTGAATTACCTGTGCCTTCTGGAATGAAGTGTTTTTCCATTTCTCTCTGGCTGATATCAACAATTTCCATTGTATATGAATTGTAAAAGGATATGTTGAAAAGTAAAATAGTTGAGTTTTCTGTTTATATGAGCTATGAATCTCATGCTGGACAAGATTTGTCTGACTATTTCTAGTGCAACCTTAAAACTTATACCAATACTTTAGATAATGCAAGTGAAACGTAAGCCTTTCCTCTTCATACAAGATGTGTGCTTTCTTTGATTCATAATAAGTTAAAAAGAATTTAGTACTAAGTCCAATTTTTCAGATGTGTTAGTATGGTATAGGCTAATTGCATTGCCCAGAATTGGGCCTTTTCTTATTTATTACCATTGTGGATGGTGTGTTCCTGAGGTAAAGTAGTTTCTTGGTTTTCTTTCTTTTTTTTTAATAACTTGTGATAATACCACTTTGTTTCCCTTAAATTGCTGGGGGTGGAGGGTTGGTAGGGGGCAGATTTTGTCCCAACAAAGTAATACATTTCATGAGAGGAGCTTTACTGATTCAGAAAAAATTTACAACCTGTTACTTTATAGTAACAGGTTATGAATCACTGACATTTATTTTGCTTGAACTGACAGTCTGAACAGTTAAGTCTTAATTAAGCGTTGATTTTTTATGGAGGGGGTGCCATTGTTTCTGTTACTAATATTGCATCACCTCAAGCAGTAGCTTGGTGCCAACTGAACTGTGGGACCACTGGTAAGCAGTGGATGCTGCCCTAAACTGAGAATTTTTACAAATCTGACTTGATATCTGTGTCTAAGCAGGAACAAAACTGAGTTGCAAATATGGCCTCAAAGGCTGCATCCTAATGAGCAGGGGCACATGGTTGCCACAGGAGAGGGAAAGCAGCAGCACAAATTCATGCCACTGTTTTTTGCCCTGGCACATGTTCCTCCTCATGGGGTTAATGCAGGGAAAAATGCTCCAGCTGGGGTAGGGGAGGCTGGGGTCAGCACCTGGGCTGGCCTCAGCAACCACACCTAGAGTCCTGGGGACCAGGCTCTGGTTTCAGGCAGCGCACACTGCTGCCCTGTGCACCACCCCGCTTTTTTCCACATGCTTTTTTTTATATGGGATTTCCCAGTGTCTAAATTTGGCTCCACACTGCACATATGCACCGCAGAAAACCAAATCACATGTGCGGCGTACAGTTTGCAGTACCTCAAAACGCACATGTGTACTTGTGTGGACGCAGCTAAATTGTGGGTTCTTTGTGCCTTTAAAATCTAGCCATATAGTTTGCTCCTTTGTGATGGCTTTGAATATCATAACAAAGTGACAAAGATGTTTGTCATTGAGATTCCTGATCACATTTCTTCATTAATGATGGTATTTAAATTTTAACACATTAAGTGACTTATTTTAATTTAAAAGAAGACTCTTAACTTCACTATTTTCAAGAAAGCATTTTTCTGGGATCCTAACCCCAGATACCTTCCTTTTGTTGTTTTTACTCATACACTTTGTTTTTACTCATACTGAGAGCCTTCAATAAATTTTCTTGAGGCTGGTGTTTTCAGGCTAAAAACAATTTCTTTCATCAGCACAGAAATTCAGTTCTTAGGCATTTTCCTCATGTATATCCAGGCGCAGCGCTGGGGAGGGCTTGGGGGTGGCTATAGCCACCCCAAAATTTGCCCAAGCCCCCGACTCCTCCCACCCAGGCTGCCGCCACCCACCCCATGCAGCTGAGCCCATCCCGCTACCACCCCCAACCTGCAGAGGCACAGTGCTCCTGGCCCAGCCGAATAAGTATATTTGGCCAGAAGAGATGCAGCAACACCCCACCCCACTCCACCCCAGTTTTCTGTCTAGCCCACCTCAGCCCCACTGGGAAGAGGCTGATGCCACCCCTGTGTATAGCCTGGTTCTGGAAAAGTTCAATAAAAGGCACTCTGGCTGTCACAAGTTTTTGGCTGTACAACAAAACTTCTTTCCATAGAAGTAGGCAGGTTGTGGTCTTGTTTTTTCAGGTGCGCTCTCATCCCTCCAGAATGGTCTTGTCTTCTGTGTCCTTTATTCTTAAAGGTAACTTCTCTGCATGGTCACTCTAAACAGGTATCTAATGAAACTGCTTTTTTTTTTATATAGTACCCTGCATCCAAAGAACTCAAAGCACTTTGCAAATACTAAGTCTCACTGCACTTCTCCCTGGAGTCATCTCTGATAAGAAACTCCTGCATCATCACTACCTGAAAGGTAATGTGAGGAGTCAACAACTTGAGTGCCCAAGAGCTCCTTTACACAATGTTCTAATGTAACTACTGTAATTAGTTTGCATGAATCGAGCTATGATTTAGAATCCCTCGTATTGATACTATTATGCTGATATGAAAATGTTTACTGAATAAGTTGTAATGATAATCTTAATGAAATGCTACAGCGCTGCATACTGATCTAGCTGCATTCACAACAGAGCTCACATCAATTTAACTATATCAGTTTAGAAACAAAAATCATGTGGGGATTAGCCCTAATGTATCTATATGTCCACCATTGCCTTAGTACAGGAGTGCCTCACACACAGTGTTTAACATGAACATAGTTAAACTGGCAGTCCCCAGAAACTTGGGGCTAGAACCACAAAAGAACTTGGGCACTGAACCAACCTCAGTGTTGCGGGGCCAGATTTTCAGTTGTCCTGTTGCCTAACAGTTCAAAGCCCTGCACAAATCTTTGGACATACTGTACAGTTCCCATGCGTAGTTAGATGCCTCAATGTGATCCAGAAAAGCCAGCAGTCTGAGCTGGAAGATGCCTAGGCTAGCAAGTAGAAATGCTGGAAAGAGGAGTGAGTTTTATGTCCCACCCCTTTTAAGAGTTAGACACTTAATTCCAGGCTGGGGGAAGGTATTTCTCTCTTTTAGGATTATCATTTGTGAACCCTGTTCTGGAGTTGAGTATCACATTTTATTCTATTTTGGAGAGCATTCTTTCAAATTTAAGCAAATAATTATTTAGTCAGGGCTTAGAAAAGGGGTCTTGTTTTCTTCAACAGACTTTGAGAAGAGCTCTTCCACTCACTGTTACTTGTTCCTTTCAGTACCAAAATAGGAAATATAACGTTTATAATCCCATTTGGCCAAGTGAAATATCCAGCAGGCACCCCAAGACTGGAGAAATGCAAACAGTTCCTTTAAATCCTCAGTAATTTACCTCTAAGGGGATAATCAGAAGAGTGGCTTCATACAAAGCTATTAAGTCTATACCAGTGCAATTATTGTAGCTGAGAGCAAATTTACCTTTTGTAATGGAAACCTTTAGCATTAGAAGGTTGGATTGTTTGGCACTTGAGATGTACACAGACTTTAGCAGCAAGAAGTGTTCAGTTACTATACAAAGATGTGTTATTGCAAGTCCTGACCCCTGATTTTTGTCTGAATGTAGCACCATGAAGATTAGCAGGGGACTGTACATGGTTGAGCAGTTCTTCTGTCTCTTAGTGATTCTAACATGTTCTTTTAAATGTTGATTTTGTCACTGGGAATCAATTTGAGGATATTTGTGTTCTCTGCTTGTGAACCGTGTACAGCTCAGAAGTAACATGTTAAGTCTTGTTGATAGAAAACAAAACCTATCCTGAGCACTAGAAACAGTCTCAAATGTAAGTTGGGGGAAGTCTATATGCCTTTGTCCAAAAAACTTACGTTTGCAGTACAATGTGTAAGATTTTACGATTTAGTCCCCTGATTATTCTTATTTAGACTTATGTCAACTTGTGTTGAGTTACTGTAGGGAACATATGTGGTAGCAATTGCTGTCTGTTACTGCTTGGTATTGTGCATCTGCAGCACTGAGCATTTACTAGATGTTCAGACATATAAATAGGAAATCCAAATTCATAGGCAGGAATCTGGGAAGAGACATTAGGGAAAAAGGAGAGGAAAAATGACTAATTTTTAATACTAGACATGCAGACTGTTCAAGTTTAAGTCCTACTGTAGATAAAGTCCTGCTTGACTTTATCATGCTTCTAGCAACACAGTAGGATTACCTGGTTGAGTAAGACAAATAGAGATTCATCCTATACACTTAAAATGACTTACCTGTATACTTCGGGTATCACTAAGTACTTTAACAATCCTTTTGGGGGACAAGTATCAAATCTCAATATATATATATATATTATTTATTTATTTATTTTTGGCATCACCCTCTACTTGTGTAAAGGTATTAAAACACTTGGTCACCAAAAAGACAGAGGTTAATAGATAGTCTATTAGACATTACATTATGTAAGTTCTTCATTTCATTTTTTTAAATGTTAGATTGTTCAGTCAGCTCGGTGCTTTGAGGGATGATGTTTTGATGGCCCATTCTAAAAGCTTCACAGGAGAATATTTCAACTTAGTTTTTTCATTTAATTTCTTTCTATGGCAACTGTACTAAGAAAATACATTAAGTATATCTTTTGAAATCAAGTGTGTTCTATAATACATTCCACCAAGAGTAACTACTGTGCTCCCTTTTTTCCAGATTTTTTTTTCTTTTGATAGAATCAGTTGAATCTAAAAGGTGTCAATCTTTAGTGCTGTTGCTGTGCAACAGAAGTTAGGAACTGGCCAAGCTTGAGCTAGTGATATGGGGTATTTAACAGGTAACCCAACTTGGCTTTCTATTATTTCAGTCTGCATCATCCATCTGTTATGTTTCCATACACTGTTTGAAGTTTCTCTTTATGTACTGTGGCAAACACTCACAGGCAGAGCAAGGATTTTAAAAAGAAGTATGACTGACTGAGTCTTGAACTGGCCCCACATGCTGCATGCAACACATACTAGTACCAATCCCCCATACCACATGCAACAAGCAAATTGCTCTGGCATACATGCCAAGTGTAGTACGTGGAGCTAGTTTGGGGTGTGGGCTGCGTGCTGTGTGTCTATGGGCCTAATCTGGTCTGTACCAGATTCGACCTGATGAGTTTGATACCCCTGGTTTAAGAGAAGGAATAATCACTACTTCATAAACAGCTGTTAGAAGGAAGGCTGAAAATAGCAGTTCAAAGTGAGACCAATCTAGCGGTGACCAAATGTTTACAATCTACGTTTTCCTAATTACCCATGTGGAATGATTTGATGATCTTGGACCACTTTCTAGAAGGAAAATATCCACTCACAATTGGCACCCTTCTTTGTAGTCCTACCAGAAGACTTAACAGGCCTTGGAGAGGGAACAACTGCCTTTCCCTCAGAAGTTCCCTCAGGACACTGGAAGGGGAGTTGGGAGCACAGCTTGAGTTATCACTGCCTGCTCTGTGGCAGTTTGGGGCGAGAGAACCTCACTTTCTGTTGTTAAAATGGCACTATTTGTTGGTTTTAATTTACAAAGGGGTACTTGAGAGGTCTATTTAAATAGATTTACTAGATTATTTTTAATTTGTATGTATATAAAATATGAATAGCTACATTTTCTGTAACATTTGGTTTACATATAACATTCAGTGCTTTCCAAAAATACCCAATCCAAACCTTATGCTATTCTAAACAAGAGAACTATTTTAAACACCCCATGGGACTGTCTTAGATGTTGATTGTAATGGAGTTAGAGAAAGGATGAATGTGGTCTCATTTGTTTAGGTTAGAGTTTAACAGCCTGGCTTATAACAAAAACTGAAAAAAAATGACATTCTGTGGGTCATAATTGTGGGTTTGGTGTTGTGGCTCAATATGTCATTAGCAAACACAAGTGACTGGTACATGGGGAACACCCCCCCCTCCCCCAAGTTTGGCCCCTGAAATTGGGGGAGTTTTTTTGCCATGCAGGCTGGCAGTATGTTGGGGGGGGGGGGGGGCGGGGACCAAACGCGGGGGAACAAAAGAATAGGGGGGGAG
>NW_017729031.1:81423242-81427542 GCF_001723915.1 Gavialis gangeticus
GAGAATCTGAATACCTCCAATAGATGTTAAGGAGAGAAGGTGATAACTGAATAACCCATCTTTTCTCCAACTGCTCATCCCCAGAGGAAACCCCAAATGATCTCTACTTCTGCTCCTTGGGGAAAAATGGTCCCTTCCCCAAACAGATAAGTCACAGCTTGACTGCTGTTCAATGTAGTCCTCTTCCTCCACAACTTCTATTATGGGAGTAAGGTCACAGTATTGTTTGTAGGTGCACTGGTCCAGGAAATGTAGAAAGGCAAGTCTTCTTTGTTATACCTTTTACTGGACCAACTATACAGTTAGGAGAACTGCTGAACAAGCGTTCCTGCATTGGCTGCCCTTCCTCGGGTCTAAAGGGGAAGGAGACACAGGCTGAGCTAAATATCAAAGAACAGGTTCTGTGCAAATGCAAACAGTGTTTGGAGGGATGGAGGAGGGCTGTAAACTAGGAATGAAGAGCCATAAATAGCAGCTGTCACAAAACAAAAGGAGAGAAGTAAAATAGGTAATCAAATTAGTGACTGAGTAAGGCCATTTGGAAAGAAGGTTGTTATTACTTGTCAAGTGCAGGGAAATGATTGGTAGTGTTTGTAATATTGTAACAAGCCATAAAGCCGCTATCTCTGTTACAGCCAGGTTATTTTACTGTCCACTAGAGTTAAGATTTCTGTTCCTAGGCCTGTCTTCTGAAGGTGTTTTATAAATTCCCTTTAAGCAGAAGGATTGCTTATTATTCTGTTATGGTAGCATGTAGGGACCTCAGCAACCT
The DNA here is from genome assembly GCF_001723915.1 of Gavialis gangeticus. NCBI lineage: Eukaryota > Metazoa > Chordata > Crocodylia > Gavialidae > Gavialis > Gavialis gangeticus. Next base: position 81,424,015 of record NW_017729031.1, read on the forward strand.
CATGGTGACTTGTACCCTAAGGTAACATCAAGTCAGGAAGTCCTTCAAAGGCAGCGGTTGGCAAAATACAGTCCACGGGTCACATCTGGCCCACCAGGCTATTTCAACTAGCCCGTGGGCACCCACCAATTAACTGAACCCCACCCAGTCCCCATGCTTTGCCCCCACCCTCCAGTGCAGAAAGGCCTCAGACCCAGGCAGCACACACAGCTTCTGAGTGGGGCTGCTGCTGCCACAGCTGCAGGTGCCAGGGGACCTGCTCAGCTTCCCTGGCCTCCAGTGGCTCCTCATGGCCCTGCTGCAGCAATGGGAGTGTGGGCAGGGTGTGGGTGGGTGGGTGTGAGGGGCAGTGGGGAGCGTGGGGACCCCCCCTCACATGCCTGCCCCAAGTAGCTGCACCTATGTAGGCCATGAGCACCCCCAGAGCCTGCTGCTGCTGGCAGCAGCAGCAGGGACTGTGCACCATGGGGAGGTGGGGGGAGTCCCCACACACCCCCTCCCTCACACCCCACCAACCCTACACACCCCCACACCCCCAATGTACCATATAGCCCCTACAGATCCACACTCCCTCTCACATTCACCTACATACACACCCTGCACCCCACCATATGATTTAATATATGGATTTTTTTTCCCAGCTTAAAGATGGCACCCTTCCCCTGCCTCAGAAGGAGTACTTCTGGGTGAAGGGGAGGGACTTCTGGTGGGAGCGCAGGACTTCCAGTTCCAAGATGGCAGCCAGGGGGCAGGTTACCTGCCAAGGGGCAGGACTACCCTTGTGGCCCTTGACAGCTTACCAAAGCTCATTAAGTGGCCCTCCAGCCAAAATAACTGCCCACCCCTGTTCTAAGGGCATAGCTGGTTAATTGAAAATGGTAGAATAAGAGAAAGAAGCAACAGTGCAGTTACTGTTTCCTCTTTCTCTCATGCCACTATCTTCTACTGAGTAAATAACTACAAGTTGCTTGATGAGTGGCTGTGAGCAGGTGAAACTAGAATTATAAAGGGGGAAAATAGGTAAGTGCTGGATCAGAAGGAAATGTTGTGGACCGATGCTAACCTTTCCATTTCTCCAGTTCATAGAGAGGCCTCCAGTACGCTCTGTACACTCCTTTCAAGGATCTTTGATAGTGCCAGATTCCACATGGCCTTTCTTACCTCAGTTCCTCAGTATGTAAATCTTGCCTTAATCTCCTTCCCCATCTCCTCCCCACTAAGCAGGTTTATAACAACAGAAGAGTGAATTTAGACAAAAGTGTTTGTTCCCAGATTTAAATACTGCCTTCAGTATGCAAAACTGATTCACATCAAGACTGCTTGGCTGGTTACATTTATATCTATTCATTAAGATGGCCTCGTGCCCAGTCGCACGGTTGGAGGCTATTTTCTCTAAATTACAACTGCCAACAAAATGCAGATTTAGAGGAATAATCTGCATGGTACTGCAAACTCTAGCTCTTCCACAGGAAGTCCCTTTTCTGTGCCTTATTAATGCTTCATTTCTATTTAGCCCTGCTCACAGTCACTGTCTTGACAAGCCCTGCATGACAAGGCACCATCCTGAATTAATTTAGGAGGGACAAAAGTATATAAATGACAGAAAAATACACTGAGATTGAAGTATCCGAGATTAAGCAGTAGAAAAAAAATGGTGGCTAAAGGGACAGACATTGTTAGCAAAACTGATTTGTCATGACTCCTTAAAGCAAAATTACTTTCAGATACTTTAGATGGAGCTACAACATGACCCCAGACCACAAGAGTTTTAAATACTGATTAAGAGAAACAACAGTTCCTCATAGTTTTCCATAGTGGAAAGCTAATTAAGGGGAAAAGTGCTTAGGTGGCCACAGAAAAGCAATCAAATCTTCATTTTGACTTTTTAAAAAAAATCTAAATTGCATAATTTAGCTAGAGAGAGACCTTGCAGAACTTCCAACTATCAGCTGTGATACAGATATCCCCTGGGCTTGAGCAGAGTAGGAAGCCTAAGTATTTGCATCTATTTGAGATTTAACAAATCCACTCTCCTTGGCACATGTTCGTTTAGTCTGACTGCAGATCAAGGAAATTAAGAAAACTGCACCATACAGTACAGATGCCACTCTAATTTATATCTTAAGCTAAAAACAAATGGGAAAAAACCAAAATGAAAACTCATCTCTGTACAGCCTACATAGAACCTTTTCTCTGCTAAGGAGAGCTACTAAGCAAGCCCTAACAATACAGCTGCTTTCCACTCTCCCATGACTAGCGCCAATGACATTTTCAGCCATATTAACTTGACTGGCTGCTTGTCTTTTTCTATAACTGTATGAGTCCCCAGTGGGCAGCAATACTGCTCTAGGGTAGTAACCCTTTCAGCCAGGATAAGAAGGCAGGGTCCAAAACAGAATGCCAATTGCCAGTAGCCTACTTCTTACTGGAGTACTGTTATTATGCAGTTAGTTACCTAAAAGTAAACTATTCCCCCAAAAATCTGTTCTAAACAACAAAAACTTGGGGGCATATATATATTTTTTTTTTAACACCAGCACCTTGTTTTATAAATGAACTACAGCTGTATCATGCAAATTATAGTATATGACAGAGAGAGGCTCTATTAAAATAATAACCATAAGCTAGGAAATAAGTATTTAGCTACAAAGTTATATGTTTATTAACAGGCTTTTGTGGAAGTCTTATAACAAAGTATCTGCATGTGCAGTGTCCATATACATCCTTCTCTGTTCCTGGAGCATTTCAGTTGACTTGCATTATGCAATTTATTCATAGTTAGTGCTGTAGGCTTTTTCTTGGATACGTAAAACCATTCTGCGAGCATAAAAATCTCTATATTCTTCAGGTAGTTCCTCCAGTGTTTTCAAAGCTCTGTCCAAGATCTGTACTGCCCTGGTGGCTGCTGTAGGATCTTTATTTCCATAAGTGTCTGTTTTATCATAGCACTGGGTAGGAAGGTGCTTCCAGAAGATATTCACACCCACACCAAACTCCTCAGAAATTACATTATGGAACCACAAAGCTGCAGGAAGGAAGAGAGAGTCTAAAACGAAACTGCCATCTAAAAATTTCAATTACCACAAAAGGTTTGAATCATCTCAAACTTAGTGCAGCTGAGAAAAGACATAGTTACAACATTCACATTATTTGTAGGTACTTATCAGCTTATATATTATCATACTAAATCATGAAAGCACCTGCTTGAAGTCTTTTATACTCTGGTCTTCAGGAGTACTATGCCTATTTAAACAAGTGGTCTAGGGGTTTCAAGACTCAGGTCTAGAGACTGACATTTTTTTGACCCTTGTTATCTGTCCCATTACCCTAAGTACAGTGTCTCCCATGCATATGTGATCAGGGACTTAACTTTTTTGGATTGTCAGTTTAGAGGGCCAATTCCAAACTGTCAACTGAATGCAGGTGTTTGTCATCCATAGTAAGTTTTTTGATAGTCAAGAGGTTGTAGAGTTTGTCGTTTGAACCAAACAAGCAAGAAGAATTTTTTTTTTTTTTTTTTTTTTTTCC
>NW_017729031.1:81432542-81436895 GCF_001723915.1 Gavialis gangeticus
AATGCAGGTGTTTGTCATCCATAGTAAGTTTTTTGATAGTCAAGAGGTTGTAGAGTTTGTCGTTTGAACCAAACAAGCAAGAAGAATTTTTTTTTTTTTTTTTTTTTTACCTGAAGTGGATCATTACTGTGACCTGCCTATGTAACTTAACATGAAAGAGAGAACTCTACTTTTGTTGTTCAGTTTGGGATTATTTTCATTGCGTGTTTTATATGTAGTGCTACCCACAAAAAAGCAAAAGACACCTTGTTCATCTGGGGTTTTTTTGCTTTTTCTGCTACAGCTTGTTTTCTGTGACATATGCTGAAACTTATTGTTTATTTATAATAGTATAAATCAGCAGTAATTCCATCAAAAATACAGTAATTCCAATGTCAGCTCATTTTGGACCCAGTTTGGAATTCAAAACCCTTTGAATTCAAGCAATATGGTGCACCACCTTTTAAAGTCTTGTTTTTCCTGTGGCACTTTACCTTGTATGTTTCCAATTTTCATGCTCATTTACATTGTCTGCCTAACTAATGCTGAGCCAAATATTTTTAAGTGCTCCATAATACAATTGAAGGTCCTGATAAAAATGTATGTACAGTAAAAGTCCTGTTATTCGACATTTGACTAACTGATATTTCTATTAACCGGAATTTCTGGCCAGATGGCCGGACGTGGGGGAGAGTTTGTGCGCAGTGGCGGCCGCCACTACCCTGCACTGGTGCCACTCCGCATGCGACCGCTGTCATCCCTCTAGCCCCTGCTCCATGTGCAACGTCCAGCTGGAAACCTCTGTGCCTCAGGTAACGAGCATTTTTATATTACCGGCACCCCCCATTACACACTGATGCTGGAAAACTGGGCTTTTTACTGATCAAGGTTCAGGATCAAAAAGTCTTTAACGTGCTGGTTCAACGCTAAAGACAATGCTGACAAAATCAGATGGATGGGAACATCTATGTTCCTAAAACAGCAACAACAGCAACTTTTGCATAAACATTTGCAGAGTTTGTAACAGTATAGCCAACGCAGGCAGTCTCTCTTCTCCTCCTCTCTGCAAGGTATTCTACCATCTCACTTTAATTCTGTTAAAACAGAGATTAAAAAGTTATTCTAAAAAGTATTTTTCCATCACTGAGTGACATTCCTTTCCTTTTCATGGCCTTGTAACAAGGTATTTTAGCAGAATTCACAGATTTGCTGAAATCTGACAGGGCCATGACATGAGCACTTCTGTTGTGTCCTCAAATTTGCAATCTCTAGGCTGTCAACTATGTGCCTTAGCACTTGTACCACCCCAGCCCCACTCAGTGTCACTGTGTATGGAGTACGGGGTGGGTCCCCATGCACACAGGGCCAGGAGAGGTCTCCTGGCCCCTTACACATGGGGAGGGGTCTTGATATGCAAGGGGCTGAGAGACAGCTGCTTCTGCAGAGCTCTCCTGGCCCTGTGCACATGGTAACAAGCCCCATGCCCAGCAGGACTTCCCCACAGTCTAGGGCAGGCTGAGAGCTGTCCTGCTTTTGGGGCAGCAGACATCCCTGCCCAGCCCTGAGCTGGCTGGGAGTTGCCCAAGAAGGGAGACAGTTCCCAGCCAGCCCTAGGCTGCTTAGGGAAATCCCTGCCCCAAGCTGGCTGGGACCTGTCTCAGAAGGGGGACAATTCCCACCTAGCCCCAGGCTGCTTGGGGAAATCCCCACCAGCCCTGGCCTGCTCAGGGAAGCAGGGTGCTCCCAAGTTCTGGTGCTGTTCAGCTCTTGGAGCTGAGAGTTGAGCAGTACCAGGACAGGGGGGCAGAGAGCTACCCCATCTGGGCACTGTTCAGGTCCCTGCTTCTGGAGGGAGTCAGGAGCTGACCAGTGCCAGGACCAGGGCAGTTCCTTGTCCCCTGTGGCCCCCGGTGTAGGGGCTGACCAGGAGCAAGCTTTCTCCTGGCCAGCATCTACACATGTGCTACTGCCCAGTTAGTTTACTACCTGTATGTACAGGTAGTGACAAACTGCACAGGAGACTAATTTACTGTGCAGTAAATGATGCACGTGTTGATACTAATCTGCTGTGCAGTAAAGCAAAGTGCCTTGTATACGCACCAACTGAACAGTAAGAATCAAAGTGCTGAATTAGCAGATTATGCATACTCAATACACCAGTTAGAACTAAGGAGGCATATGAAATGCATTCCACTGACCAGCTATCCCCTATAGAAAGACTTTTGTTTCAAACTGCCCAACAGTGAAAACACCAGTGGTCAAATGAATACTGAATGCCAAGTTTCTTTCATGGGGCGGGGGGGGGAAGTATGGCATCAAGTCCTCTTGGACCACCATCATTGTTTTCTTTAATGCCACAGTCTTACCACTATACTTTGTTTTCCCATCAAGAATGCTAAAGTGAACATGATTTAGCTATCTACATGATCTCAGATTTACGGCTTATAAAAATAAAGTTGATTTAATGTTTTCTTAATATTTTATCCTTTTTTGTAATTCAGTATTATAGGATTAATCACAAATGCCATTAATAGTAGCCTGTTTTATCAATATTAAGATTGTACAGACCAATTTCAGATATTCCTTCTATTCCTTATTTTACTGCAAATATCAGTGTCAAAGCATCAGTCATCCTAAACAGTTTGTTACAACTAAAAATTCGGAAGCATTAACAAAATTATGAAAGGTACTTCCTTGTTATGGAGTCTTTGCTAACCATCTCAAAACTGCTTTCAGTAATACTTGAGGTATGCCAAGAATTACGATTGTTCCTTACCTGGAATGAACAACACATCTCCTGCTTCAAGATAGCATTCATAGCGCCTGGCTTTCAAAAAAAGGGGATATTTTTCCAGGTCTGGGTTGTCCACATCCAGCACTTCTGATTTAGTGCCTAACGGTGTTACAAGAAGTTAATAATTATTCTTTGTTTCTTATATTTCCCCATAAAGTTAACATATTTTTCTAAGCTGTAACAATTATTGGGCCAACTTCAGCCTTGGTTCATTGCCTTCAACTGAGCAAAATCATGAATAAATTTGCACTCTGGGTATACATGTCTATGTGGCACAGTGTCCATGTTTTAAGTATAATTTCTACTGGTACCACACAGTGTGGTCAGTGAAAGTCCTAACTATTAGAACATATTAGAGTCTAGTTACAGCCTTACATGTGAGTACTGCTCTGTGCTTTGACAGTGTTAGGCACCAGATCACTCAATCTACAGAGCAGGTTGAGCCTGGATAGCAAAAATGCAAGTTCACTGTGCTGCTTCCCCCTCGCCCCCAAACATTATTCAACCCTGAGTTGGAGTAACCACCACTAGGAATTAGGGGATAATTTAGTTAATGTGGTCTGTCTGGAAAGTTATCACTATCAGTTATTTTGATGGCTTTTTGAGTAGAACTATATATCTACTGGGAACTGGACTAAAACAACTAAACCCTGAACTTAAATAGGCATGTTACACACATACCTGCTAAATACAAATACGGTGCATCTCGAGGACTGTACAACACAACTCGTTTCTTTCCTGTTACCTGGATTAAGAAGTTATCCATTACCTGAAAATTACAATGTATTATAAGCATGCACAGCTACACAGAATGCAGGAAGATATAAGCCCATAAATATTCTCAACTAAAAAAAAAACAGGTTGGAAAGGACCCCGAGAGGTTATCTCCTCCACACTTCTGCTATGCACAGACCACTCCTGAAACAAATGTCCAGCCTGCTTACATAGCCTTCCAATGATGGAAAGTTCACAGTGAACCTGGGTAATCAATTCCGGCATTTATCTTGACATTTGGAAAGTTTTTTCCTAATATCCAACCTTGATCTTCTTTGCTGTTATTTAAGCCTATTATTTCTTGTCTTTGTGTCCTCCATGTCTTCTAGACACAGAATAATTTACTACCTTTGTCTGCAGTAGCCTCTTATTTACTTGAAGACTGTTACCAGGTCTCTCTCTCCTTAGTCTTTTTTAGACTAAACAAACCTAGTTCTCTCAAGCTTTCTTCAAGAATCCTGCTTCTGGACTTCTGATCCTTTTTGTTTATCTTTTCAGAATTCCCTTTTGTTGGTGCACATCTTTCTTGAAGTGTGGTGACCAAATCTGACCCAACTGAGCAGAGCAGAGGAGAGCAGAAATGAACCAAAAGGATTCCTTCACATACAACACTCCTGCTCGTGTCACACCTGAGGGTTGCAGCAGTAGGATATTGTTTTAGGGTTGCACTGATAGAGATTTTGGAGGCTGATACTGATAGCCAATATTTAAGGAGGCATATTGGCTGATACCAATCTGATTTCCGATACAGCTGTGTGCAGCTGGTAAGTCTATTGTGGTGGAAGGGGGGAGGGGAGGGGAGGGGA
>NW_017729031.1:81437299-81446691 GCF_001723915.1 Gavialis gangeticus
GGTGGGTGGCTCCCACCATTGAGCACACCCTGGGAAGGAGTGGGGGTGGGGGTGGTGATGTGCCCTGGGATCAGTGCTGTGCAGGGTAGGCGGGCTGCAGCTGCGGGCTGGAGCTGGGCTCAGGGCAGGCAGTGGTGGTACTTGGAGGGGGCTACAGAGGGGGTTACAGCTACCCCAAATTTTGTCATAACCCCCCTGGTAGCACCACCACTCACTTGGCACAGCCCCAGTTCAACCCCCCCCACCTCCACCCACGTGCCAAGAAGAGCTGGAGCTCTGGCAGGCAAGTGGCAGCGGCACTGGGAGCAGGGCTACGGCAAAATCTGGGGTGGCTGCAGCCCCCTCCATGGCCCCTATCCCAGCGCCACCTGCCCTGAGCCCAGCCTCCACTAAAAAGAGTGTGGCGCAGGCAGCCCTGGCTCCAGCCCGCCCTCCTCGCCCCAAACAGATCTGGGGGCACCCCCCATGACCTCCCGGGGTGCACACAGTGGCAAGAGCCATCCCCCCCACCCCCCAGATGAGCCACAGCTCTGTCCCATGCCCACTCTACCCCGGCTGGGCAGTGCCTGCCCCTGCTCCCCCTCCCTCACCATGGGGGCGGGGGGTGTTGATCTGCCCCACCAAGCCCCTTTCCTCTCCCTCCCCTTCTACCACAACAGACTTACTAGCTGCACTCTGCTGGGCTCTGCTCCTCGCTGCCTACATGCTGCGCTGCAGCTGCACACACGCACAGGCAATTATCAGCCAAATTACTGGCCACTTCAGGCCAATTTCCAACACCACCAATTTTCTTTATATCAGTATCAATCCAATATTGGACCGACATACTGGTGCACCTCTATATTGTTTACTCGTATTCAATTTGTGACCCACTATAACCTTTCAGATGCCTTTTCTGGAGAACCAGCCAGTCATTCTCCATTCTGTAGTCATGTGGTTGACTATTCTTGTTTAAGTGTGATACTTCAAACTTGTTTTTAATGAACTGCATCCTATATATTTTATAGCATTTCTCCAATTTGTACTTTGAATTTTAATTCTATCTTTTAAAGTACTTGCAAGCCCTCTCAGCTTGGCCGCTGCAAATTTAAGGATGAGAGAACAGAGAAAGCACAAGTCATTAATGGAAATGTTAAATAATGCTGGATCCCTGCAGAACTTTACTTAAATCCTTCCCAATTCACAGTGAAACCACTGACAATTACTCTTTGCATATCAGTTTTCCAACCAGTGGTGCACCCACTTTCCATGAGTTTCCAATCTTTCTACTTTCAGGCTCATGACCCCACATCTAATCTGAGCCTAAATGCTGTAACTACATTTCCGTAGGGCTCCTGGCCCCCCTGCCTTGTTAAGTGATATAGCCCTATTAGGGAATTGGTGATCTAAACTATATTTCCCCCAAGCTTGCTTATGAGAATATCATGTAAGACTCATCTCATCTCTACTACACCCCACCCCTTCTCTACTATGCCTGTACCCTTGCCACAGACAGAAATTAGATTAGTTTGATATAATCTGTTCTTAACATATCTATGTTGACCCTTGTTTTTATCCCATGGTTATCTTCTAGGGTATGCTTGCCCTTTCCCAGGCTTCTGAAATCTCATCTGTCCTCCACAAGTTCTCAGAGATGATCGTTAATGGCTCTAACCACTGCTTCATCTATTCTCCTTAATACTTGTGAATTACATCAGGTCCAGCTGATTTAAAAATACGTAGCTTTTCAGTCTCTGTAACATGCAACATCTTGAATACAAAAGAGAATATTATCTCTGTGTTAAAATTTCAGAAAACCTATTAAGTGAAATTGCTGCCATTTATAAAATTATCCTGCAAATCTCAGTCATGTGACACTTATTTTTGTCCCTTATGTCTTTTGCACATGTTACTAGTCATAGGAGGAAGAAAAAGCTTTATTTTCTTTTCAACAATACTTACTGTTTTTTCTTCCCTTATACTAGGATTTGAGCTTTACCATCAAAAATTCAAGGAATGTTATGCTTTCCTTCTAGGGAAATCAAGCATAATGAAGAATATATTTAGAACTCCTTTTATCATGTTTCAGCATCATTACAATCTGACATACCACTGATTAAAAAAATTGTTTTTGCGCTGGCTCTACTATTCCTATATCTAAAATCTGCCGTTTATTTAGAATCCAGTGCAGCAGAAAGGTGTCAAAATCACCACAGAAAAAATAAGGATTGCCTAGAGTAGCAAAATAAGGCAATTCTGCAGGTCCTGAGCACATTTACCTCAACTGAAGACAGTAATGTTGACAGATGTTAGTGTTTAAGTTCCTGACTGTTAAGCAAACCAATCAGTAAAACCTAAAAGTCCAATCATGCAACTCTTCACTCGCATCAGGGGGTTCAGGATCAGGAAACAATTAATAATAATATTGAATTATGCTTAAAATGGCAGATGTGTTAGGCAGACCATACTTGAAGTCATTTATGATTTACCTAGTACCCAAAAATATTTAAGGTTCTTCACTAATAGAAGCAGACCTCTACCCCTAAAGGTTGGCAACCTGATGCACCACTTCCCATCCAAGATCTGTACCACCTTATGATAACAAAGGCACAAGGACATACATTACCTACATCATAGTGTGTCCACAGCTGCAGTCCTGCTGAGCTGATGCGGAAGACACTGGAGAAGAACTGTTCCTTTGCAAAATATTCTGGGATCTGAATATCTTCTGCCAATAAAGGAAATTGCTTTCTAATATCTGCAATATCCTGAATCAAAAAGGGACATAGTTCAATATTTCATATATCAGACATAAATTCAAGTGAAAGCATGGGATTATTACCACGTTAAACAGGCATATAGGATTAGATCCTCAGCTGTGACCACAGACCATGTGGCATTGTTTGGTAGTTGTGAACAATGGTGTCTTTGACTGCAGTCTTTGGCATTTGGACATTGATTCAGTCTCCAGTATAAATAACAACAGACCAAAAGATGCACTGATTTAAGCCAGGAATATCAAACATATGGCCTGCAGGCAGGTCCAGCCTGCACAGCTTGCCATCTGGCCCTTAGTGCTACCTCTGGGTCTGATCAGACCGACATAGGGCGTGGTGCCAGTTCACAAGCCAAACTGGGCCTGTGGATCTCCTCCTCTTTCCCCTCTCCTTCCCCCAGTACAATTGATCTGGTGGATGCTCTAGCCTAGGGGCCAGCAATTATTTTGGGCAGAGATCCGCTTACCCAGTTTTAGCAGGCTGTCAAGGGCCGCATGGGTAGCCCTGCCCCTTGACAGGTGCCCTGCCTCCTAGTCACCATCTTGGGACCAATGTCCCAGGGTCAGCAGCAGTGGGGCCCAAAGCGGGGCACATGCTGGCACGGATCTGTGGAACCAGGCTGGGCTGCACCAGCAGGGAGAAGCGGGAGCTGGCCTGGTTCCAGAGCCCCTGCTGGCTGGGACCCCACGCTCCTGCCACCCTGCTCCGCTGGCACTAGCCCCAGGACACCGGTGTGGGCCCCGTGCTCCTGCTGGCTCCCGTACCTGCTCACTCCCAGTGTCCCCCAGCCCCACAGTACAGGAAGGGGGCAGCGCATAGCCCCGACACCCTGCTCCCTGGCAGGGAAGGAGCTGATGCTGAGTGCAGGGAAAAGCGGCCCCTCACCCGCCGCTCCCTGCTGCAAGCGCTCGCAGCCTGTGCCAAGCTGTCTGGAGCAGGCACAGGTAGCCCCACGTGGGCTGCAAGCGGCTGCGGCGCAGGGCACCGGCCACAAGGCAAGCAAGGGGCTGATTTTCCCCATGCTAAGCACCAGCTTGTAACCTGACCCTGCGTCAGCTCCAGGCTCACCTGTCAGGGCTGCGTGTGGTGACAGCAGCTACAGCCCCCTGCTTGCTGCACTGGGCAGTGTTTGCTGCTGCTGCCCGCCCAAAGCTTGCATGCTAGGCAGCTCACAGGCAGCAGTGGCAAATGCTTCCCAGCGCGGTAAGCAGGGGAGGCCGCAGCTGTTGTCGCCACGTGCAGCCCCAATGGGCAAGCCCGGAGCTGGTGTGGGGCCCGGGTGGCTATGGGGCCAGGTTACAAGGTGGTGCTGAGCTTGAGGAGGGGAAAAGCAGCCCCTCCCTGCCCTGTGGCCGGCACCCTGTGCTGCAGCTGCTTGCAGCCCATGTGGGGCTGCGAGTGGCTACAGTGTGGGGCACTGGCCGTGGGGTGGGCAAGGGGCCACTTTCCTCCGCGTCAGGAAGGAGCCTGGAGAAAAGTGGCCCCTTGCCTACCCCTTGGCTGGCACTCCCTGCTGCAACCACTTGCAGCCTGTGCGGGGCTGTCCAGAGCAGGCACAGGCATCCCCGGGCGGGCTGCAAGCGGCTGCAGTATGGGGTGCTGGCCACGGGGTGGGTGAGGGGCCACTTTTCCCCTCTCTCCACATGCTCAGCTTTTCCCCAGGCCATTTTTCCCTGGGCTCCTCCCCTGCCCTCCCCCCCTTTCCCCTTACCTGTGGTTCTGGAGCAGGACAGCCATGTGGTCTCAGGCCAGAAGCCCCTGCTGGGGCTACTGGCTGGGGGGGGGAGGGGCAAGGCCAGGTGGGCCCTGCTGTTGTGGGAGCCCGCCAGGCTTCCCCTGGGTCCTACTGTCCTTGGTTCCTGTCATTTTTGACAGGAACCAAGGGCAGATAAATATTATATTTTGTATATTTTTTTAGGGGCCCCATGGGTTGGATAGAATGGCTTTGCAGGCCAGATCCAGCCCGCAAGCCATATTTTGCCCACCTCTGCTCTAGCCAGCCTGGGATCCATGCTGCATGCAATGCAGATCCCAGAACAGCTGGAATGGGCACCACATGCTGCACAGTCCGACCAGAGCAAGACTTGCACTGCATGCAGTGGCATCCCTAGCCAGTGTGGGACACAAAACCCACTCTGGGACACGTGCCACAGGGCAACTACACTCCAACCAATCTGCTGCACACAGCCCAGGTCCCAGACTGCCTGGAGTGGCTGCTAGATAAGGTATGCTCAGAGGGAGGGGCAAGAGAAAGGGGTCTATGGGCCTGACCTGAATCCAGATGAGTTTGACAGCCCTGATTTACGTTGTCTGCAGCATGTCAGAAGGACACTACAATGGCCAGGGAATATCAGGATCATGCTCTTTTTCCAGATCAATTTCTCTTTATCAACACCTGAAAACAGAATCTCAGTGCCTGACTCTCATTTTGGTGCTGGTCTTAGGCATCTAGATTTAAAAAACTGGGCCTAAATCAATTGATTGGGCAAATGATCATAAGTTGTGTGGTTATGGAAGTCAAAAGATCAGAGCAGGGCTCTTACAGAAATTAAACTTAATCTAAAATATACAAAAAGCAATCTCAAATTACCCACCTTTCTTGGATCTTCACCCAGGGATCGCAAATAATATTTTTCATCCTTAAAACACCAACACAAAAGAAATGTGTCAATAGAACTAAAGAACAAAAATTATATATCAAACAAAGGGCTTCAACTAATGAGGCCTCATTAAAATGTGATGCAACTAAATGACACCTATAAATTCATCTACTATGCTGACCTGCCTTTTCTTCTATTGCTTTCTTGTGCCTATCCAAGGAAATGGAAACAAAAGAAGATTTACTAATTAAATGAAACAGGTAAACCCAAAGGTGTAAGGGTGCAATTCAATAATTAAAGAAAAGAAAGATAAAACACCTTGCTTCACATGGAAGCTTAAGTCACATTTTCAACTGCTTCAACAGTGTTTTGACTCTGTAGTACATGAAAAAATTGTTCATAACACTGATACAGCAAATCACAACAGTGTATTTCAGAACATGCTATAGCTTCCAAATAAATAGTAGAAGGCACATTTGAAAAATGATTTGGAATTATTCACCCACCACTGTCCAGTAGACATTCAGGGACTACATTTTCTGGGGAGGGGCAAATTCCTATCCATCCATCCAAAAAAATCAGTATTGTCTGGACATAGTTGCATACCCAATCATTTGTTACTCATTAAGTATGCTACAATATTTATGTAGTTTATACTCATATGTTTGACTGGAGCTACAGCTGTACTAGGAGTATTTTCCACTAGCTTTTACAGCAAAATATGTAAATTAAAGTTGCTATTATAATTAAAATATAATTTTAAGTCTATTTCTTCAACTTGATTCTGGAATCCTGCTCATGCAAATCATCTTTGGCCACACAAGCAAGCCTACTTGCTTAACTAAAGTAGTTAGCTAAATTGTGCACATGAGGAAGGAGTAATTTTTTAGTAAAGGTTCATTTTCTGGGACCCCAAAACAGCCTAAGTTATAGATAACTTTCAGTTAAAGTGCTTTGTTGGACTGAGGCCAAAAATTGCAGCCTTTTTCTCTCAAAACATTGGCAAAAAAATGTAACATCTAAGGAAATTACCTCAGATATAAAATACTCTGTGTGTGTGACTTCAGCTGCTCTCCGCACAAACGTATCAAAAGGCAATGTTCTGCAATATAAATACCAAAATCCATAACACTAATCAGTGTAACAATCCAACCTAACAAACTATCTGATTATTAGTTTTAAAACACTTAATGTATCAAACATATTTCTCCTACCCATAATGGCTAAGTACAGACATTCGTGAGGTTATATATATCAGGTTCAAAATGGCTGCTGGATTTAAATTTAGCTCACTTTGGTGCCAACATTACATTTACAGACCCGGTCTCAGTGACTGGCAATCAGTGTAAACCTGTAACTGAACAGAAGTTCCATACCCACAAACTGGTCTAAAAATTGCAAAACTTGGTTTAAGATAACCCTGGATCCATGCAGTATCAGACACATCTGACTTAGATCAAACTGGTGCATGGAACTTCTGTCCACTTCCCCTGTGTAGCCCCACGGCTGAGAAAACCCAGCCACTGGCTCCAGCCCTGGAATTATTCTTTTCATTCTCCCCTTGCCTTGCTTTGCTTTTTTTGTCCCCAGGCCCCTTGCTCCCCCCCTCTCAGCCGTTTTCAACTCCCATGCCACAAGCCAGGTGCAGCTGCTTTCATCAGCATGTGCCACTGCTGTAGCCAAGCAAGTAAGTCCCAGTGGCAGAAGGACTTGGAGGAATGGGGGTATAGGATCACTGTGGGGGGACCCCATCTCACCCCACCTACAGGTCACGCCTCCCCCCACCTTGGGTCATGCCTGCCCCCATCCATTGCAGGTTGCTCCTGCCCCCTCTCCCACCCACAGGTCATGCCTGCCCTCACCACCCCTCATGGGCCATGCCTGCTTCCTCCCCCCACCTGTGGGTCATGCCTGCCAGCCCAACCCACCCATGGGTCATGCCTGCACCTCCCCACCCCACCACATGTCGTGCCTGTCCCACCCTACCCCTTGTGGCTCGCACCTGCTCCTCCACCTCACTTGTAGCTCACACCCACCTCCCCACTCCACCCACAGGTTGCACCTTCCCCACAACCTCTGGTGGACCCCCAATCCCTCCAGCCTGCTGGACCCCCCAGTTCCCCAGCTAGCTCCCCCATCCTGATGTACCTGATATTGGGCAGCCATTTTGAATCAATTTAACTCCCCCTAACACCCCCAAATGTCGTACTTATGTAAGGACATATGATTTAGCAAACTACTTAAAAAATCATCATAACAACTACCAACTGTTCAGTAGGAAGATAAAAGAACTATGTCAATATGAAAGTCCTATATTTAAAAATCCTTCACTTCAGCCAGCTTCGCTCATCTCATCCTAGATCCAAATGCTCCAGATTTAAGTCATCTTGTAAAAGAATAATTATCCGGCAACCTGGCAAAACTGCTCAGTAACAGAAGCTCTTGTTGTGTTCAATAGGATTTGCCAGATACTAAGTGCTTTAGCAAACCTGGACATTGCATTAAGGTGTCTAAATGAGAGCTGAGCTTTTCTAGTAAATTCAATTCCAATTGTAGATGGAAAGCAGTCCTGCAAATCTGGCTCTTAGTTTGTTTGGACTCTTCTCAATCCGGGGGCACACAAAGCTAAATTTTAGCTTGTCTATATATGCTACCTTAGTTGAAACCATTGTTTAAAAATAATTCCAACCTTCCTGTACTTTAAGCTATTTTCCTAACATTGCTTCTTTTTGTGATTCTAGGGAAAAGAAAAAGGACTTGTTTCTATGAGGACAGCTGCAAATTATTTCTTTTTAAAGTCATTCGCTAGGGGCCCCACAGATGTCAATCTGAGTTCTGCTGCTGACTGGTGGAACAGGATCAAGTCCTGGCTGACTGAATCACACTTTATGGGGGCTGGGGTGTCTTTCTAAAAATATCATTTGTTCACAAACTGGGTACATACTGCAGGACATATTTTTTTTTCTACAGATACTCCTTTGGTAATAGTTTGCTCCAGAGACAGCCAATACAAATCTAATACAATAGAGACTTCTTAGATCTTTACTTCAGTAAGGGACTACAAAATGTAATTTTCCTTGATACAGCAACAAAGCAATGGCTTGTAATAGCTAATGTATTACTGGATTAATGCTTACATAAGTTTTCATAATCTGCCAGTATCAGCTAGTTTGTGGCCCCAAACAGTTTTTAATTTTGGAAAATAAATGTTAAGTATAAAAAGCAGCAATAAAAACAGACGTATAGACACAAATCCTTTAACTAGCTCTTCACAGGGAAAATATTTTCTATAGGATTCAGAGTAGACTACACAAAATAGGATAACTATTCATATATTTCTCACAGAATCAATTAATAAGGATATTATTAAATATCCATATATTTAATAACTATTCATACATTTCTCATAGAACAGATATAATAAGAATATTATTAAATATCCTTACCCTCTCAGTTACCAGGAAAGATTTTTTCCAAGATGGCAAGATCACTCAAGTTACCACATCACTCTTAGCACTGCTGGCTCATAACTAAACTCTAGGTCATGGGTGGTCAACCTGTTGCACTTGTGCCATAAGCACAACGGGCACCCTGTGTGTGGCATACAGCAAGCTGGGGAGTGGCCAGGCAACACAGCAGCAGACAGGGAAGGGAGCAGAAAGCAAAGCAGGTATTGAGCAAGGGCACAGGGCAGGGAACAGAAAGCAGAGCAGCAGATGAAGCAGCAGAAGGTGGATTGCAGTGACACTTGGGGACAGTATGGGGCTAATTTGTGACATTGGCTGCCACAGGCAGTCCTCAACTTACGACTAAGTTGTGATGAATGTCACTTGCAACGTTTATAAATTGACATTTATAAATTGACATTCTGTTCCGATGTGGGTTTTGTCTTTCCAACGGTTGATACAGCTGTGTACAGCTAGTAAGTGTGTTGTAGTGGAAGGGGAGGTGGAACAGAAGGGGCATGGGGGCACAGATCAATGCCCCCCACAGTAAGGGAGGAACTAGGGCTGGGACCAGGGCTGGGGCAAGCGCT
>NW_017729031.1:81451691-81452018 GCF_001723915.1 Gavialis gangeticus
TTGTCTTTCCAACGGTTGATACAGCTGTGTACAGCTAGTAAGTGTGTTGTAGTGGAAGGGGAGGTGGAACAGAAGGGGCATGGGGGCACAGATCAATGCCCCCCACAGTAAGGGAGGAACTAGGGCTGGGACCAGGGCTGGGGCAAGCGCTGCCCGGCTGAGGCTGGGCGGGCGTGGGGAGGAGGGGCAGCAGCTCCCACCACTGCACGCAGCTTGTTTGGTGAGCCGCTTAACCAGCAGTTCTCACCACTAATCCGAGACAGCACGGTGGGGGGGTGCCCCCGGATCTGCACAGGGCAAGGTGGGCAGGCCCAGGGCAGCACTGGG
>NW_017729031.1:81452029-81454844 GCF_001723915.1 Gavialis gangeticus
CGGGGGAGGGGGGGAGGGTGTCAAGGGGAATTTTTGGGTGGCTGCAGCCCCTGCATAGCCCCCGCTCCACCACCCACCCTGCCTCAATCCAGGGGCACACAACCCCCATGCCCTCCTACCACTCACCCAGCAGGGACGAGGCGGGCACGGAACAAAGCCGCGGCTCTTCCGGGGGGCACGCCACATTTCTGGAGGCAGTGCAGCAGCTCCATCCCATACATGCCCTGCCCCAGCGGTGGGAGGGCATAGTCACCGCTCCCAGCGTCACTGCTTTCTGCCTGGAGCACAGTCCGGTGCAGCCTCAGCTCTGCCCCGCACAGATCTGGGGGCACACGCCCCCCCCCCCATGCCCTCCAAGACCAGCAGCGGGAACCATTGGTTGAGCCACCAGACAAGCAGTGCACAGCGGCAGGAGCCACCGCCAGCCCCTCCTTGAGCCCGCCTGGGAGTGCTCATCCCAGCCCCGGTCCCAGCTTCAGTCCCTCCCTCACCGCGGGGGACACTGATCTGCACCCCCACACCTCTTCCCTTCCTCCTCCCCTTCTACCACAACACACTTACCAGCTGCACGCAACTGTATCAACTGTCGTAAAGGAACCAATCCCCCATTTGTAACACTGTTCCTATGGGGAAATTGGTTCCGAATTATAACATTGCAACTTAAGATGCAGTTTTCAGGAACCACTTGTGCTGTAAGTCTGAGGACTGCCTCTATATGCAAACCAAGATCTAGCAACTGCTTAAGTTAGTGAACAGAATCCCACAGGCTCCAATGGAACTAGATCAGACCTTTAGATCCTAAGCAACTACATCTTCCACTTAAAGACAAAGAAATAGGTTTACTCAGCACCTGTCTTGATTAGGAGATCAGGTTCTTAGCTCATAATTATTATCCCTAAGTCTTCAAAATAAAGATCTTTCTTGTAGTTTTACTTATTTTTCCTTCAGATGTGAATATATGGCCCGAGTTGACCAGGCCAAATCTGTATTCATGTGGGTGAACCACAAATACTTAGCACCATAACTTGCAGAATCCGGCTCCACCTCCATACTGTTTGTTCTGCACTGCTCAATAAAAGCACCGATCCTGCCAATACTAATTCACCCATGCAACTTTCTGCATGTGAATACCACCGTTAACTGGAAAGGGACAACTTATGTACACAGTATTACTCTGTTGCAGAACCGTTTGTAGGACTAGGGCCTTAAAAGGAAAATAGCTGAGAAAAAGAATCACAGTTGCATCAATTTTATATACCTACTTGTGCTTCTATCCCCAAAAAACAGCAAGACAAAAAAAAGTATGAAGCAGATGATTTGTAGACCAAGATGAAGGTTCAAAACTAATCAGCTGTGAAGAGTATACCAGCAACAGCTAGTTTGTGCTTTTTCACAGGTGCTTTTTCTTCCTACTGACAACAGACTTCATTCATTACAGGCTGCAGTATGTTTCGGATTTCATAACATACTTCTGCTTTCTTAAAACTAATAACTGCTTGAACTGCCTTGTTCACAATTAGGGAAAGCAAATGGCAATTAAAATAAAGACGTTTACTGTTCCTGATCAACAGCAAACTGAGCAAGATGAGATGGAATGTTTTGGCAAACTACTTGACATGGAAAAAAAATCTAATGAGAGGAGCTTGAAATGAGACTAGACATTCAGTGTGACCCACCTCCAAGCTAGAGGGCTGGTAAAATGTGTGGTATTCAGTAGTTTGAGGTCAGTGGGAACTGCACAGGCTCCAAACTTTCAAACTGTTTGTTTTTTAATTACTGACCTCCTTTCAGTGTAAACACACTGGAATAGCATACCTACAGCATGACAGCATTCAAAAATTTCAGGCACTGGCTAGTTCCAGCTGCTGACAAATATAATCATTAAATACTGAAAAGGCATCACATAATCAGAACCACATGCACTGCATCCTGTAGTTTCAAATTTCTTATTAATAAATAGAAGCATGCTTCAAATCTCAATTTCTGTTCAGGATTTCTCTCAAATCCTCTTCACATTCAGCCCCAACTTCTCTATATTCACTGAATTTACTTCAAACCCTTTTCTCTCTGCTTTCCAGGCACCTGACATCTCTCTATGATCTATTATCTCCTATGCAGTCAATTCCCACGCTCCTTTTTTAAATAACACTAGTCTTGATTGCCCATTTTAAATTTTTTTTCCAAAACCATTTTCACTCTTTTTCATATATTAACCTGCATGCATGGGAGCAGCTCCCCATTAAAATGCACAAAGCTGCCTCATTGTCACCTCCCCATTCCTCCTTCAAACTTCTATTACAATGGACTCAAGGCCCCCCTTGGAAAATGCCAGCTCTTAGTTTTCACTTGATTTTTGACTAGAGAACAAAAATAGTAAATGTGCACTGATATCATATCGGCATCAATAAAAGGAAAGCTGACATTAGTGGCAACTGGCTTTTTTGGCTGATGTGGCCAATAATGTTACCAATAAATTCCGTGTGCATGTATGCAGCTGCAGCGCAGTCCAACAGCATGGACAGCAGCGTCTGGCTGGTAAGTCTGTTGTAGGGGAAAGAAGGGGTGTAGGGGTTTTGTCCTGGAATCCAGGACAGGTACTGTCTCAGAGTCATGCAGCCTAGGACTGGGATTTAATGTTCCCATTTTGGGACTGTTCCACCCAATTAGGGATGGGTGGTCATCCTATCCTCTATCCGAAGAGTGCCAGGGCCCTCAGGCCCCCATGTACTTGGTGCCTATGTCCACAAGCAAACTCTGACACCAGTCCAGTTTGGGGGGGTGTTTGGGGTTTGGTTTGAAAATGACTTTTTCCCTG
>NW_017729031.1:81455104-81464313 GCF_001723915.1 Gavialis gangeticus
GGGGGGGGGGGGGGGGGGGCAGGCCAAGGCCCCCATGGCGAGGGAGGCAGTGGGGCTGGCGCTGGGGCAGGCACTGCAGAGCCGGGATGGGGTGGGGCAGGGTGGGACGGAGCCGTGAGCATCTTGTCCAAGGGGTTGCAGGGGGAGGGCGGCTCCTGCTGCTGCACGCACCCCAGACAGGCATGAGGTCATGTACCCCCCTAGATCTGTGCACGGTATGAGAGTGGGCTGACCCTGTGGGATGTGGCCGGGGGGTAACGCCAAGCTCTTCCTGGTAGAGGATACTGGGCCAGGGTTAAGCTCAGGATGGAAGGCAGTAGCACTGTGAAGAGGGCAACAGCTACCACAAAGTTCGCCATATCCCCCCTGCCCCAGGGGGAATTACACTGCCCCCCTGCTGGGAACAGCCCAGCACCACCCCCAGCCCCAGCCTGCAGCGGCAGCCTACCCTCATCCCACACACATAACTGGAGGGCACATGCCCCCACACCCTCCCAGGGTATGTGCAGCAGCAGGAGCAACCCCACACCCCCCGGACAAACCATGGCTCCGTCCTGAGCCCCACCCCACCCTGCCTGTGCAGCGCCTTCCCCTACCCCAGTCCTAGCCCCAGCACCAGCCCCACTCCCTCCCTCACTGCAGGGGTCTTGATCTGCTCCCTCCATGCCCCTTCCCTTCCCCCACAACAGACTTACCAGCCAGACGCTGCTCTTCATGCTGCCAGGCCACATATTGGCAATTGGATCAGTACTGGCCAATATGGCTTGCTAAAAATCAGCCCTTGGTATCAGCGCAAAAAATCTCTACACCTCTAAAAATAGAGCAATTTTTCTGTTGCAAAAAACTCAGAAAGACTGTAACAGGTCAGAATGGTTGTGATGCTATGGATTCCTGTTTGAAATCTCTGGGTTTATCTTGTGAAGCATGTCTGCATACTTAACAGTGCTAGCATTGCATGGTACCCCATGGCATCCTTGAAAGCAGCCTTGGCACCCTGGTTGAGAATCACTGCTCTACTGTGATGTCCATTTAAAAACAAATAACAGACAACTCTGCAGGCAACTGGTTTATTCTGATCACTATTTCTCCTCCTGACCATTATGTTCACATTGTTTTTTTGGGCTATCCCTCTGATTATTCCCTCTCACCCCATTACCTAGACTTACATGTAGACTGTAAAGTCTATTCAGCAGAGAGATGGTCTCTTTGGTATAAAAGTGTAAAGTGGCTAATATAACAGGCCTTTGGTCTTTCTGTACTACCAAAATACCATTGGCTGCTGAAACTGCAGGACATATGGTTCTGCTATGAATTATAGAGAGCTTGAGTTTCCAGGGCCTGTCATTCTAGCATCTTTTATGAACACCAGAATTATTTTTAAAATCATGACCTGGGACTGAAATTACAGAAAAAGTTACAACCAACACCTATGAATTGCAAGCTATAGCTGAAGGACAAAACAGAGATGAAATATTTCTTCTAACACTAAGATATATTTATCTATTCAGAAATGTAAGTAAATCCTTTCAGACAATGGCACCTAGATTCAAAGCCATCCCTCAGAAACAAAGCTCTAATATGACTATCCATTGCAAGGAATAGTTATGTATGCAATAAATACTATTATCAATTTTACATGCAGCAAGACACTACTATTTAGCTGAATGGCAATTCCATCAAACCCAAACAACACACACACAAACTTTAAAAAGGTGTACAATGTTTCTAAAAGTTACCACTATGCCCCTTGAAACAGAGGAAGTTTTGGAGTCAGGTACCTATACACAAAGTTCTTACTGAGGAAGTCCATCTGCGGCACTGTGGAAACATGAATCTTTACTTCTTTAGCTCCTGCTATTTGGCTCAGATAATCCACTGTCCATTTGGCTGTGCAAGCACCCAAGTCTATTCCTTTCAGCACTACTGGCTTTCTCTGAGAAGTGAACAAAAACAAATTTATAACATATTATCACTGAAAGGGTCATGAAATCCAGCAATTTCCAGATCTAATTCTTGAAGCTAAGTCCAAGAACACGTCAGTTTAAATTTCACTGAGTCTTTCCAGTTTGGCTGCACCAGGCCAAGTGATGTGCTGCTTCTAGGTACACTGCTACATCGAGATATTTAAAAATAAATTTTACATGCTGGGTTTGTGCCTCACCAATAGTTATCCCATCTCATCACCACGAAAACATTTCGTGCAAACATATGCAAAAATTAAGCACAAACAGATCTCAGATATACAGAACAGATATACAGGATCACTCAGGTTGAACAGAGTTTTGATATTCTCTTGAAGATCTACTAAAATTCTTCTATGTGGGTCCAATATACGCTGCTTTTATATTTGGGGTGTCAAACTCACCTGGAACCCTGGGCAGATCGGGGTGGATCCAACACGGAGCTTAAGGACTGCCACAGTGGTCACTGATGATTGTGGGGTCTGGCAGCAATGTAGGCGCCTGGTTCAGTGGAAGCAGTGCAGTGCAAAGTCTGGAAGGAGATGGGGGTGGTGCTCGGTGGCAGGAGCACAGAATCCATCAGCAGCAAGCCAGGAAGGCTGCCGATGGCCATGCCCAATGGGACAACAAGGCCTAACTTCCATTACCCTCCAGTAGCTTGATGGACCAGATGAAGACGCTCCACAGGCCAAATCTAGTATAGCTCCTATGACCCTAGAACACCAGGGCATCACTTGGCCTGGTACAGCAAAACTGGGGGCCTCAGGGAAACTGAAACTGACTTTTTGACACTCCTAGTCTAGATCATCCAAGCACAGTATCGTTACTCTGCAATGTTCCAGGATAGCTCCTCCTTCCCCCCCTGTTATTCTCATCACATCGCTGTGCCTCAATGTAGAAAGACAGGCAAGCTTTTCTTTTGTCCAACCAGCAGCAACAGGCCAGTGGTTCCATACCCAAAAGGAGGGCTCACCCAAGCAGTGATGCTCAATGCAGCATAACACGCTCCTCATACAGGGTCAAAACAGGCACGTTTTTGAAGTGGTTTCCAGAGGCACCTGCACACTCAGCCACATAAATGCCTGGGGGGCTTGTGCTGGGTTTGCAAGTTCTTTTATCTTTTCGGAGCCCAGCTGCTCCCCCCATCAGGAACCACCGGGGCAGCAGGTATCCAGGCTGGGGCTCTTCCAGGAGCAAATGCCTTGTGTCAAAGAATGGTTCCTGAGTGGAAGAGGGGCTCATGGAGACAGGCGAGTCAGGGAGCTGCCACAAAAGGCACAAGGAGAGGGGCACATCAGAGACCCCCTGCTCTCTGGCTGCTCTTGGCTTCCCATGGCCCAGCGCCTTCCCCCTGGCATCAGTGCCAAACCATGTCTCTCTGCACCTTGCTGCCTGCCATATTTACATGAACGGCAATGCTGTACGAGTCACCAGTGTTGCCAGGTCTTTAATATGAAATTGTAGTATTGGAAGCTCAAAATTATCTTATTTGCTGAAAAACTATTGTATGCTAAAAAAACAGGCAAATGAGTATGCAAATAAGTAGCCCTCTTATGTACTTTATATTGTTCACTGTAAGTCAGCAGTGAATGAGAACTGAGTCAAAGTCAAGCCATTTCTTTATTCTGAGGCAAGCTGTCACAAGAAAGTGCTGAAACAAGCCCCAAAGTCTCAGCCTCCTGTGGGCTAAGATCCAGTATAATCACGGCACTATTCTGTTGCCCAGACTGAAAGGCACTGCGTAGTGGACGGTGCACCCCTGTCCAGTGCACTGTGGACACGACACCCCATGAATCCTGTATTTAGCTTCCCAGTGGCCAGCGTGGAAATGTGGGACTCTTCCCTAGCTTGTTCTTGGATCTGTTGGTGTTTGGGCTTAGGCCTGCATGTAGGATGCCTGCCAATGGATTTGGGAGTATTGGAAGCTCCAGACTGAAAAGTCAGGGTGGAGGATACTTGCCAGTTGTAACGCCACATATGGTGTTTGAACAATTGAGTTTTTTTGCTCAGTCAAGAGGATTCGGAACCAATTTGGCTGATTTAACCAGGACATTTAAAAAAAAAAAAAGCCCCAAAGTCAGTTAAGACTGACTTACTTTGGGGCTTTTTTATTTGGAATTTTTTTTCATATTCCAGGGCAAATCAGTCAAAGGTGTTCTGAATCCTCTCGATTAAACAAAACTTAATGGTTCAAAAACTTATGTCATCTTCCCTCACAGCGACTTGGGCTTTGCCTCTGCTGGAACAACGAGCTGCCTCGATTGAGCACCCCTGTAGTGTGGAGCACTGCTACCGCTCCCGCCGGCGCCTCCATCGCGCACGGCTGGGAAGAAGCGCACAAACAGGGCGTCTCTCGTACACCTGGCCACGCTGCAGGCCACGCACGCTGCGAGCGAGCCAGGCTATCAAAGCTCTGCTTGGTAGTGAGTGAGTGATGCCCACGCGGTACGTGTCCGAGCTGCACTGTCCACTCGACAGAATACAGCCCAGTCCCACGACACGTGCGGGTAAGATTCAAACGGGAGCGGGGACTGCAAAGGCAGTAGCTGTTACTGGGGTGGGGGTCTCATCTCACCTGTGGGTAGAGGTCCGCGAGGAAGCGATCCTGCGTGACACCCGTGTGGCAAGACACGGCTCCTGCCGGTTGCGCCATGACGGTGTCAGCGCGCGGGGCCGGAAGCGGCGGGGCGGGGCGGAGGAAGGTCTCCGGGCCGCCGGCGGAACTGGAAAGCGTAGCCCGTGCCCCCAGCTCTGCCCCTCCGGGCTTCTTTGGCCGCGGCACCAGCCGGATCCGGCTGAGGGCGCCGTAAGATGGCGCTGTCTCGAGCGCTGTGGCGGGGCCTTTGGCCGCTCCAGGCCCTATTCCACCCCGCGCTGCCGTCCGCGCTCCGCGCCGGCTTGCGGCCCCACGCGCGCTCCTGCAGCAGCAGCAGCAGCAGCAGCAGCAGCGGCGGCGGCAGCGGGAGCATTAGCAGAAGAGAGCAGATCATGATGAAGATGTTGGTGGCTGTCTTGCGCCCGGTGCGCAGTCTGTGCTTTGAGGGGTTCAGCTCTTTAATCCGCGCCACCTTCGACCCCGACTTCGACCCCGAGGACTTCGTGCGCGGCTCCAAGCGGGTGAGTGCGCGCGCACACACCGAAGAGCCCTGCGCTGGCGCTGGCGCTGGCGCTGCCCCGGGCTGCGTGAGGGGCAAGCGGCTGCTGGCGACATTGGCAGGGGGCTGTGCTCAGGCAGCCCTTTAGCTGGGCAGCTGGGGGTGCATTAGGTGGCCTGGGCGAGCCCTGCCTGACTAAAGAGGAGAATCTGTGAGCTCCAAAGAACAGAACCTGTGCACGCCTCCTGGGCAAAAGATGTGTTGGTTGCCTCATCTCATAGGCACATGAGGTTCTTTGGAGGAAGGGTGTTTGTACACGAAAGCTTGCAAAGAACAATTTTCCCAACTGTTTAGTTGGTGTAATAAAAGGTATCACATTTCCCCAAAGGACCTTGTCTGCCTGGGGGAAGGAGAACACCTACACCTCAAGAAAAGGCAGGGCCATGTGTTTCCTTGACCCAGGTTTCTTCTACTCTTTTCTCAGATTGCAGTAGATGTCTCCCAGGGTGAAGATGTAGCAAGCAAACCAAACTAGAAAATGCCCATGCAGCTTTGATCTTCCCTTTCAGGCCATGCCCAGAGCACTGCTGGATAAATGTCCCTCTGCTGTCGGAGCACTTGTCTGTGCAGTTCTGCAGAACTTGGCTCTTTCCTCGTTCTGTTTTAACATCTTTAGAAAGCTGCCGTATGATATTGTGAGGCTCTGCAGACTCAGATCCAGCAAGCCCGCAGATGACTTCCATGTTTTCGTGGTCATTGACCAATCTCTCCATGGGGCCTCGTTGAGATCAGCATATGGATGAAAAGCAGCTGGCAGAAGCTGAACCCAGGCAAGATGGAGGTGGCCTCTTAAAGATGGAACTGTCACTGTAGCTTAACTCATTTGAGGGCATAATTTATTTGAGAGAAGACTCATCTGAGTTCTCTCTCAGTATTTAAATTAATTCATAGCTTCTGTATCCTCTGGGAATCATTGCTGCTGCTCAGTTCTTTAATGGCATCTAAAATGCCTTTTTCCATCCATATGCCATCCTGCTGGGGCATTCCTAGGCACAGTAATCTGTGATCTTGAGAACTGATTAATGTCATTCACCCTACTTGAAGGACACGTGCCCAGAATATAGGATATAGGTAGGATTTTCCCTGTTGTCTGAATGCTGCCTTGCTTTTGTATAGGCCATCAACCAAAAGCAAAAAAAAACGTTTTATAAAGAAGTAAAAAAAAACAGATGGCTAAAAGGCCCTATATAACTGCACAGTTCACTCTTGTTCCCTTTGTTTGGTACAAGCCTCATCTTCCATTTTGTGTATATTTCTCTTGCTATGCACCTTTTTTCAGATGTGGGTAGTCAGTCTCTCCTCCTGGGATGCTGATCTGCTTTGTTAGCCTTCAGATTCCTCTAAGAATCACACATTTTGGATTCTTGCATTACCTCCTACTGAGAATGCAAGATGTAACAGAGCACACATATTTTTGTGTGTAAGCTCTGTTGTTGTTTTCTTTCTGTTGTGAAGCCCCAGCTGTATTGTTGATGCTTCGTAAATAAGTCATGTGAATACAGTATCACTATATAAAGCCATATTGGCAAAATATTGGGGTAGCAAAAACTATTTGGTACAATAACTGATTTTATAGACCAAGTTCTGTGTGTGTTATGGGTTTGGGAATGTTGTTGGGAAGAAAGTGGGGAGAGTGTGTGTGTTCGGTTTCTTCCTGCTTTCTTCCCAGCAACATTCCCACACCCTTAATACAGACAGAACTTGGTCTATAAAATCAGTTATTTGGTGGGGGGGGAGGGGCAGGGACATGTGTATCACTTTCTTGACCTAGCAGGAACGTGAAAAGGAGTCTTTATTAATAGATGATCTAAATATTCACAATTTGAAGGATAATTCTTATTCTTAGATAAGAACATTCCAGTTAAGTCTCACCTCTGGTTTCTTTATAACGGTTTTATAAAGTTAAAGATTCAAAATGAACACTTCTGTTGTTTCCTTTCCATGAGTTTGTAGTCTACAGGCATAAAAATGCCATAAGGAATTGAGCATACAAAAAAATTAGAAGCTATTTACAGAACCCCCGTTGTTACCAGTTTAGCACGTTAACGGTTTATTTGGGAGACCATAAAATAATGTGTAGAAGAAATCTTAGTAACAGAACACTTAACGTGCACTTGTTTTATAAGCATTGCTCATTACTGAAAAACAAGCTGACCTGGAGTTAATGGAATATTTGCTCACATAGTTCTTTGTTTTATAGGCTTTTGTTCTTGTTTCAAACCAGCTGGCTCAAAGTAAACTTGATCTCTTGGAAGAACTTGTATCAGATGAGGTAAATATGTCTGACCCTTTAATCTGCCAGCAAATTCCCAGTTAATAAAAACAGATGGTTCTAACTTGATCTAAAATGAGACAAATGCTCATCTGGAGAATGATGCATGATTTGTAGACATAAATTAAAGGAGAACATGTTGAATTGCAAGTTACTGTGTAAGGCAATCTGTTAAATTATTCTTAGCCCTAGGGAAATGAAAGAAATGCCAGAAAAAGGCCACTGAAGTACCAAAAAGGGACTATAAGGATGTAATCATTACAGGTAAAGGTGGATAACATAGGAAAGACTTGCAAGCATCTGCTCACCTGGGCAAATTGTTTGAAGTTCCTTCAGTGTGACTTAGTTCCACCAGTACTAGTCACTGGCACCAAACTGTAGAAAAACGTGCTGTCATGGGAGTGCTCTTCTGTGAATCCACCTAATTGGTATCTGTCTCCTTGGACATGTTCCTAATATTCTAAACTGAAGACTTCAGTTTGCTACCTTGAGGTAGCAAAACCAGCTAATAAATCCTTTACTAGTGCAAGTCCTACGTTCCAGTGAGTTCTTAACTTCCTGGAATGTGGTCTGGATCACCTTTGGAAAGGGCTGGCACAGACTCTGAAGAGTCTTCTGGAACACAGGTAGCTTCCCATCCTTTTTCCAGCCCAACTCCAGGGGTTTAGCAAGCATTTATAAAGTCCAGCCAGAACTGAAGAGCAACAACCAGCTATCAGAAAAGGAGAATATGTGAGAAGCCCTCAGAGGACAAGAGAAAAGGAAGTGGTTATCAGAAGCCTATCTGTACTCTGAGCTGATGGAGGCTGAAACTTTGATACCATGATTAGAGCAAGGGTAGGGTAGTACAGCTACTTTGATTCTGGTCTTGCTGGCTGGCCTCATGTTGCAGATTGGACCTTTTGTAGATTAGATTGTACACTGGATGGAGCATGGGTTCCCTGAACCTGCCTTATTTTTAGTAAACCCTGATTTGCTGCTATCATAATGTAAACAAATCTGCACATCAGTATGCATCAAGAAGTAAAGGTCCAGTCAGTGAAGAATAAATTAAAAAAGCATTTAACAACTGCTTCATTGGCTGCTATTGTCTAACCCAGTGGTCTCCAAACTTTTTTGATTGTGCCCCCCATCAGTAAAAAAATTTTGAGCATGCACCCCCAATATACTTATATTTATTGGGGGCACCACTGAGGGCGCCAGCCCCTCCGTGTTGTGGAACTCCTACTCTTCCCTCAGGATACGTGACCGTCTGACATATGGACTGAGTGAGGGTGCCAGCGTCAATCCATATATTAAATACTAGTAATGCTTAATTTCTTTCTTATTTTTTTTAGATAAAAAATAAATATAAATATAAGTTCTAATAGTTTCTTCCCGCACCCCAGTGGATTGTCGCGCGCACCCCACTTTGGGAGACCACTGGTCTAACCTGTGCATTAAATGAGGCAAGGAATCTCTGCAGTTAGGGGAAGAAGCAACAACAGCTCAGGCACAGCTTACAGCTCCCTGGTCCCAGGGTACCTCCTTGCTACTCAGCCTTGGTACAGGCACAGACAAAGCTCCATGGTTCCACAGGCTGGATCCAGTGGTTCTGTGGGCCAGATGTTGCTGACCCCTAATATCAGTTGTCTCTCTCTTTGGAGGAAGAGTCCTCATTTTAATAGTATTCCTTGTTTACATATCACTATTAGGGCTATAAAAGATTTACAGATTTGATCACAATTAGTTGTGCTATTTAAAAAAAAAACTATAAGCACTCAAAATTATGCACAGAAAAGCTCAGTTATACAAAATTATACAGGTACTTTTTATGGTTGG
>NW_017729031.1:81464324-81466605 GCF_001723915.1 Gavialis gangeticus
GTGAATTCAAGCAGGCAGTGGTCACTGTCGCCCAGGGTGTCAAGCGCCCGCAGCTGCCTCACCAGGTAAAAATAGAGATTTATGCCCATGTATTTGAAAGAATACATTTTCCTTAGGCATAT
Source organism: Gavialis gangeticus (assembly GCF_001723915.1). NCBI lineage: Eukaryota > Metazoa > Chordata > Crocodylia > Gavialidae > Gavialis > Gavialis gangeticus. The sequence goes on from NW_017729031.1 coordinate 81,464,447, forward strand.
GAATCTTTAGCAATGTACATGATGGAATTCATCAATTTTGAGAATACCCAGAGGCTTTCAAATGTATATATATTTTAAAAGAGCTCCAAGCTGTCAAAAATGGTCCTGAAACGCAGCCTTGCAAAACCATTCACTGAGAATCACTATTGAGAGTTCTGTTCATAGCAATTCATCTTTCTGTTCTTCTTGTATGCTTTGTACTTTTGTACAAATTTAGGACTATTCACAAGAGTTTTCCTACTGAAGTCAATACAAGTATTTATATAATCAGCTTCATAATTTTAAAAGAAAGCACTGGAGCTAAAGACAGTCTAGACAGACTAGTATGTAAAAACAGGCATGAAGGTGAGTTTATTTATTATGTGCACACTATTAACTCTGAATTAAAGAAGTTTCTTGTTCATGAGTTTGTACTGGTATAACTAGTATTTCTTTCCTTTTCTTTTTTTTAAGTATTTGACAACATTTCTTCACTACTTTGGAAACAGATGCTTGGATATGCAATGAGTGTGTCTACATGAGATGCTTCACTGCCCAGTACCATGCTAATTACTATGAAGTAAGTGGTAAGTGTCCACATCTACACATGCAGAAGCTTACCACACAGTAACTGGCTCTAGTCTAATCACAAGTAAATTTGCTACCTGCAAATACAAGTAGCAAATTTACAGAAATTACTGCTATGCAGTAGTGCATGTGTAGATGCCTCACTGGGAGCAAATGTGCTCCTGGTCAGCTGGCCAGCAGGGGGCAGGAGATTGCTCCCTGTCCCCAGGAACTACCTGCTGCTGGGGTGTGCTTTATCACAGGAGCCCAGGTGGGGACAATGTCTCCCTGACCCAGCAGCTGGGATCTCCCACCCCCTGCTCGACAATAACAGGGTGGGGCTGGGAGCTTCATATCTCCCAGCCTAAGCCCCATGGTGGCAGGACCTGGGCTGGTAGATTCTTCTCTCCCACCACCAGCTCCACAATCACAAGGCCACTACTAGGAGAGAATGATTTCCCAAACTAGGCTCTGCAATAATGGAGCAAAGGATCTTCTAGCATCAGTCCCAGATCCATGGAGTTGGTGCTGGAAGAGAAGGATCCCCTAGCCTGAGTCCTGTGACCACAGTGCTTGGATTAGGAGATAAGGAACTCACAGCCTGGATTCTGTGATCATGGAGCTAGAACTGGTAGCTCCTGCTGCCAGAGCAGGGGGACATTCTCCCCACTCAGGCTCTGGTGGTGGAGCCCACTCAGGCAGCAGGCAGATTTCAGGGGCAAGGAGAAATGTCCCAGCCCCTGCCAGGAGACAGCAAATCTTCTCCCTCGTTCCAGCATGAGTAGTTTACTCTTGTAGTATTGAGAGTTTATGCTTGAGTAGTTTACTCAAGAGTAAACTGGTCCTGGATTATTTGCACAGGTAGACATGTCCAATAAAGTGCACAATATATGAATCTTGACAGTGGGGAAGGAAAAATAAAACAAAAAACAAAACTTGTGGTAATATGACACGCAGAGCAGAACAGAAAAAAAAGCAAGGAATACCAGGATGTTATGGAAATATGAAGCTATGGGGCTCTTGTACACACTATGGGTTTTAATCTTCATTAAATTAAATAGATTTCATAGATTTCATAGACATTAGGGCTGGAAGGGACCTCGGAAGATCATCGAGTCCAGCCCCCTGCCCAAAGGGCAGGAAGTCAGCTAGGGTCATAGGATCCCAGCAAGAGAAGAATCCAATTTGCTCTTGAAGGTGTTCATTGTAGGTGCTTGAACCACCTCCAATGGCAGGCTGTTCCAGACCTTGGGGGTTCGGACAGTAAAGAAATTCTTCCTTATGTCCAGCCTGAAATGGTCTTGTAGTAGTTTATGACTGTTCAACCTCATCATCCCTTGGGGCACTCTGGTGAACAAACGTTCCCCTAGATCCTGGTGGTCACCCCTGATAAACTTATAGGTAGCCATCAGTTCACCCCTGAGCCTGTGGTTTTCCAGGTTAAAGAGCCCCATGGCACTCAGCCTGTCATCGTAAGGTCTGCTTTCCTGACCTCTGATCATGCACGTGGCTCTTCTCTGGACTCTCTCAAGCTTCTCCACATCCTTTTTGAATTGTGGAGCCCAAAACTGGATGCAGTACTCCAGCTGCGGCCTCACCAAGGCCGAGTACAG
>NW_017729031.1:81466621-81466826 GCF_001723915.1 Gavialis gangeticus
CCGCTTCTGACTCCAATGTCCACATCATTAATGAAGATGTTGAACAATATGGGTCCAAGGACAGAGCCTTGGGGGACCCCACTGGTCACAGGGCACCATGATGAGTGACTTCCATCAATTACTACCCTCTGGCTCCAACCACGGAGCCAATTCCCCAGCCCAAGGCTCATGGTGGGCCCAAGGCCACAATTGTCCAATTGCACCA
>NW_017729031.1:81471826-81473601 GCF_001723915.1 Gavialis gangeticus
GGTCCTACCACGGAGCAATTCCCCTCCATGAATCGTGGTGAGGCCTCAGTTAGCCAGTTTTGTTAAGAGGTGATCATGGGATACCAGATTAAAGGCTTTTTTAAAGTCAAGATATATGACATCAATCTCTTCTCCCTTGTCCAGGTGATAGGTCACCTGGTCATAGAAGGAAATGAGATTGGTCAAGCAATACCTACCTGCAACAAACCCATGCTGAATATCTCTTAGGATGTTGGTGTCAGCCAGTCCATTAAGGATGACCTCTTTAATAACATTTTCTAAGATCTTCCCCGGGATAGAAGTCAGGCTGATGGGCCTACAGTTTGCCAGATCCACTTTTATCCCTTTCCTGAAGATAGGTACCACATTGGCCTTCTTCTAGTCTTCGGGCACTACACCAAAGCGCCAGGAGTTTTCAAAGATCCGTGCCAGGGGCAGGGCTATGATACTCTCCAGCTCCTTGAGTACCCTGGGGTGTAGATTGTCAGGGCCAACTGACTTGAAGGTATACAGCTTCTCAAGATGTTCCTTCACAAGATCAGCATTAATGGAGGGCAGAGGATTTCCCTCACCCGGATCTCCCTGTCCCGTAGCGGGCATGGGCGTCCCATGGGACTGATGAAAGACCAACATAAAGTACCCATTTAATAGGTTGGCTTTTTCCTGGGCGTCAGCTGTCAGTTGTCCCATCTGGTTCATCAGGGGTCCAATCTTGCCCTTGCTTTTCCTCCAGCTTCCCACATATCTGTAAAAGGATAATGGACTTTTTATTGTTCTTGATGCTCGAAGCTAGTTGGAGTTCAGTTGCAGCCTTGGCTTTCCTAGTTTGCTCCCTGCAGGAACAGACCAGTGCAGAATAATCCTCCTTGGAGGTGAATCCCATCCTCCATTCTTTGTAGGCCTTTCTTTTTAGCCTCAGGATATCTGCTAGATCCCTGGAGAGCCAGGGGGACTGCCGTGCCCTCTTGCTGCCTTTCCTCCAAGATGGAATGGAATTAGCTTGTGCATTGAGGATCGCTCCCTTGAGGAGCAACCACTCTTCTTGAACTCCCCTCTCCCTGGGGTCATTGTCCCTTAGGCCCTCACTGACAAGCCTCCTGAGCTTGTCACCGTCAGCTTTCCTGAAGTCAAGGATGTCCGTGTTGCTGATTGACTTGCAAACTTTACGGTGGATGGTGAAGTTGATCAGCTTGTGGTCGCTGTCACCCAGCTTCCCATCGATCACTAGGTCACGAAATAGGTCATCCCCAGTAGCCAGTACCAGGTCGAGCAGCGCTTTGCCTCTTGTTGACCCATAGATTTCTTGAGTCAGGTAGAGGTCATCCACACATTAGAGGAAGCTTTGTGACCACTCGGATTTTGCTGAGTGATCCTCCCATGAGATGTCCAGGTAATTTAAGTCACCCATGACGATCATGGTCCTGGAACACGCGGCCTCATCCATTTCCCAGGCGAACTCTTGGTCAAGCTCTTGACTTTGGGTGGGAGGTCTGTAGTACACTCCCACTGGTGTGTCTCCTGTGCCGTGTTCCCCATGGATTTTAACCCAGAGGGTCTCTAGTCATCCACCCTGGTCGCCAATATCAGCTTTCAGGGACATGTGGCTTTCCTTAACTTAGAGATCTACACCCCCGCCCCTTTTATCTACACGATCCCTCCTGTACAGGGTGTAGCCATCTATACCCGAAGTCCAGTCAAGGGTGGAGTCCCACCAGGTCTCCATTATGCCTATGACATCATAATTATTTGCACTGAGCAGGAGGACGAGCTCCTCC
>NW_017729031.1:81478601-81488045 GCF_001723915.1 Gavialis gangeticus
TCCACACCACTTACCTCCTCCACTCCCCTTCCTCTTCACAGACTTGCCTGTTAGGCACTGCTCTACATGCTGCTGGGCTGTGTTCCTGGCTGCCTGCAGGCTGCATCTGCATGTCTGTGTGCTTCCTCACCCCCCTGCTGCATCCTCCTAAAGCCTGTGCCTGGGCTGCCCTGTGGTCCTCTCTGCTGCCACTGTTGCCCCTGCAGGGCAGCCTGGAGGCAGCAGTGATGGTGAAAGTGTGTAGCTTGGGTGCAGGCTCCAAAACCACGTGTGATTAATGCATAAAAAAATTATTACGCAAACAATGAGGAACACGTTAAGCGTGTGTGTTAACTGCAATTAATTAACAGCCCTAATCCCTATTTTTTTGTAATGCTGAACTGATATGCAGTGTTGGCTTCAAGTTTGGAATGAAGTGTAGGGTTAAGAAAAGTACCATTCTTCTCAATTTTAGGTATTTGAAGTGTGGAAGAAGAGGCTTGCTTTACTGTCTGATGACGACAAGAATGCCTTGGCTGTTGATATGGATAAAATAATGTTTGCATCAGCAGAACGGACTGGCTTTTACCGTGACAGTGGTAGGTATAGAATTCTAAAACATTTCTTGTTATAGAAACGTTCCCGGATTCTGTTTCTCTTCTTAAAGCTTCATTTTGATGTATTCACTTGGTTTAATTGTAAACTAGATTCTAGTAAACTAATAAGCCATTCACTGGCTGGACCTTTACTTCTGCTGAATTTTGCACCTCTTTTTAAAGGACATGTTTTTATCTTTTTACTGTTGCTAAACTTTATGAAGATGATTTTAAATACCCTTGTCTCTTCCTTATCCTCTTTTGCATTCTTTTAGCCTTTTTTCTGGCTCTTAGTTAAATGTATGGTAGAGTGTAAGTAAAAGATCTGGAATAAGATTTTTGTTTTCTTTCTAGGAGGAAGAGAGTTTGTTGTAATCTGGATGGGCTTTTGGTATAACTGCAGTACTGTGATCTCTGAAGTTGAAATTTTCGGGTTTCGACTTGAAACACGTAAAAATATTTTAGCAGCAAAGTACGAGTAAGTTCCAGTCTTTCCTAAGGCATGTCTACATCACAACTTGTAGTTTAATTTAGAAATACCTGAACTAGCCGAAGTACTAAAAACAGTGTAGCTGGGGTAGCACAGAGCCTAGCTCAGGCTGATTTATCTTGCTTCTTGTCTAGACCAGGGATAGCCAGCCTGCGGCTCCAGTGTCCAAACTTCCGAGTCCAAACTGAGTAATGTGCTTGCTGCAAGCAGTCGCATCACGTGACGTAATGGCTATGGAAGCTGGTTGCTGTGTGTTTTGTGCAAAGCTTCAAGGAGATGCATATTAACTTCTGAAGAGGCACATGTGGCTCCAGAGCTGCGGGTTGGCCACCCCTGGTCTAGACTCTTTCTAGTACCTAAACTAGATGATTAAAAATGGACTTGAGTTCCAAACTCTGATACAGTCTGCTGTGTGGATAGACACTTTGTGACTGTATTGTATCTCACCCTTGTGCATTAAAGTTCCCTTATTATTTGACCCAGCTTCTCTTCTGGAGTTCAGCTGGGTTATTTTTCTTTCTTTCCTCAAATATCCCCTTAAGATTATTGTATTTCAACCTTATAGCTTTGCATTATTCTGAAACAAGCTCTCTAAATCTGTTAGAAAACAGATTCATGTAACAAACTATTTTTAATCCCTTCCTATACTTCAGCTGCACCCCTTAGGAAAGGTGCCTGTAGTGCAATAAGAAACAGTCCTCAGTCTGTTTCTTCCTCATCACTCTTCTCAAATACAGCCTTCCTGCAAAAGCATGCAGTTGGCTCAAGAAAACAGCCTCTGAGAGAAGAAAGATTGAACTGAGTGTTTTCTGAAGGGAAGCCAAACAAAGCAAACATCATCTGGTGTTTGAATAGTTCACATCACTGTTCACACACTGGTTGAGAAGATGTATTTTCATAGGAATTAATATACAATATCTGTTATAAAATGTGTCAGTGTCAGAGCTATGCAAACTATTTGCACTGATGACATGGTAATAAAATAATATTCTCCTAAGTTGTAAAGAGTAAGAGGCATGTGGCATTTTAGTGCCAAACTTACGATATGGTGGCTGTCCTTCTAAAAAATTATATTCCAAGAGATGTTATGTAGGGTCCAAACCTTGAGGAAATATTCCCTCTTTGCTTTCTGTCTAAGCCCACCTCTGCTGTATTTGAAACCTATCTCAAGGTTTTTTTTAAGACTCTTTTCCTCTTGAGGGACATAGTCTGAGTCGTGTCAGCTCCTGGTTCATGAGTGCAACTAAATTGTGTGTTCTGCCACTTTCAGTGGAAAACAAGGGTCAAATGGATAGCGAAACTCAACTTTTGAAAAGTGCCTGTCACTGGAGTGTTAAGTGGTCCTGCTTAGGGAAGGATTGGCACCAACTGTTTGGGCATCATAGTTATACTGCTACTGCTCATGGTCACCCTGGCCAAAGAACATAATTCCTGTTTTTGCTGAGACAATCTCATTTTAAACATCTGTCCAGGGAATCCTGTTAGATATGCTTTTATCCTGCTTTCAGCAGGATTCCTGGGACAGGTGTCCTGGTGAAAACAAGCAAGTTCATCCTCCTGCTCTCCAGTGCTCTGTGCCCCACTGCCCTGATTTGAGACTCAGAAAATATTGTTTCCCTATCCATGGGTGACTTGGGGAACACTAGTTTCTAATGTAATTAAACTTAAGGTCACTAAAAGAGTAAATTTTAAAAAATCCTTGAAAACTCAAAAAACAGAAGCTGAAAGATTCCAGCAGTAAGGCACAAGCTAAAGTACACAATGCTTATCTACTAACATTTTATCAAACAATGGAAATGTATAGAAGGATTCGGTGTTTCCGTTAGCTCCATTTTTACTAAATCTAGTGTACTATCTAAAGGATTAACTTAATTTTACTCAGTTTTTTCATGCCCCCCCACCCCAGATCATTCAGTATAGAGTATCTAGTTAGTAGTTCTGAATTAAAAAATATCTGTCTGCTCACATTAAATTGAAAAACTATTTAGAAACTAGTTTTGCTGTAGACCACCTTCTGGGAATTCCAAAGGTGATGTTATAAAAATCGGGTAGACAATTAATGCCAAGGTTTCCTTTGTTCTTATTGAGGTCTAAGCCAAAACTAACCAAAAAGACTCCTATTGATTTATGTAAGCTTTAGGTCAGCCTAGATGGATTTAAAATTTTAATTTAATCAATTTTAATGAACTCTTCCATTTTATTTCAGTAGTTTTTCTTACTGGTTTATTTAATCATTAAAATATTTACATTTTAAACTTAAGTAGAGTCTTCACACTAGGTAGGCCTGATACATTTTTGCTGCCTAAGATGGTACACTAGCTCTGTACACTTATCTAAGTAATTATATAGCTTTTTAGAAAATGGTGAATTATGTACTGCTTATTTACTAGAAAATTTTGCTTATAATTTGTATCAAGCAGCTTCATTAGAATGGCAACTAGAATTTAATTAAACACTCATTTAAAAACACCATCTAATTTTTTAAAAGTAAATATGCTTAAGTGTTTTGGATACATAAATTTCTATGTTGATTTGGAAACTGAGTCAGGTGCAGTGTGGGTAGGGAGAATCTATAAACTAGGAGTATGAAATCACCCACTTTGATTTCAGTGGATGATTCTGTTGAGATGAGTGGTGGTGTCTTTTTGGGTCAGGATAGTCCTTAATGTCTGTGGTTTTGGGGTTTTTTTGTTTGTTTGTTTTTTTGCCAGTCTGTTTTGCCCAGTAGTATGATTTCTAGGTTCTCCACAGAATAAACCATTTCATACAGTATGTGACCTGTTGCGCCATATTTATAATATTTGACCTCAAAAATAAAATGTCCTGCCACTGTTTTCTTTGTGTACACAGAAAAGCATACAGCCTCTGATTCAGAGTTTTTGATAGAAGGTCATGGGTTCAGCATATTTATTGTTTATTTAAATATTTTAAGAGGCTACCATAACTTAAAGGTTTAACATAATTTGCAGTAAATGAATACTTCATTTTAAATAAGCATTTATTTTAAAAATTATTTAAATAAGAGAAAAACCCTAAATTTATTTTTTTTTTACTATTATTTGAAAAAAAAAATAGATTTGCCATCCCTGCTTGTCTGCTATAGAAATACAGTAGTTTGATGTTTTAGTCCTACACCCTGGGGAGGGAGTACGGAGCGGGGAGGGAAATAAGTAGCTCCCAGTGAGTTGTTCAAACATCTAGGCTTTTAGAGGAACAAAGATTAAGAGAAGTGATTTGAATAGCTTCTGTATTTTTTCCAACATTTTAATAGCATTAGCTGCTTTCTAAAAGTTTAACTTAATTTTAATAACTCTTAACTTATTGTGCTGATTTCCCTAGGTTCCGAAGGGAAGCTTCACGAGCTGTAAACCCAGAGTGGACTATTACACAGATTGAATATCCACAGCTAATATTATAAATTTCTTTGACAATGACTTTTATGGATCCTTAGTGTGCTGGCAAACCAGAAAGATGCCAAGAGTTTTTGTGTCCATGTTCTGTAGATTCATTTTTGTATTTTTAATTTCCAGAATTAGTTTTTTCAATTTACAGTACCAGATCAGTTGCTCTGAAAACATAACAATAAAGCCTTTTTCCACAAGTCTCTGCATCATCACAATACAAATTTAATTTGCAATAGGTCTCTTCAGCAGCATTTGTGAGAGCATCTGTTCAGTTTGCATTAACTGAGTTACAGACCAGTGTTACAGGTACGTGTATATGTTGTATACTAAGAAGATATTCTTGTATTGCTAAAATATAACTTGTGTAACACACAAGCTTCCATCATGGCAAAGCAACTCTTCCAGGATAATACAACATAATAGACAACCAAATTAAATTATTAAAAGGGAGGGCAAAACTTAGAAAGTAGACATTGATGAAGTAATAGCAGATGACAAATCAAACAAACTTGGAATGTCATCTGAAAGGTCCTTCCTGATGTGGATTGCATATTTGAGGGTGTCTGACCACAAAGTGGAGTAATAGAGATCCATCCATGGGGCCTGGTGTACTTGCCTATTCTTACCTTACTTATTCCAAGGTGAGTTCTGATCTGGCCCCTTCATATACTGGCATATCCAGTTTGGAGAGGAAGCAGTGGGATTTCTGAAGCAAGTTAAAAATAACAAAATTAACTGCTGGAATGCTGAAAAAAGTAATTTGAGATAAAACTAGAAGAATTCAGGATATATACATTAGCTAAACAAGAATTGGTAAAAGCTGTAGTATTGTGTAGAGAGGTCAAAGGCTATTTTAAGTAGAATGCAATCAAAAAAGGGAGCTTGTGTCTGAATAAAACTAAAACTTGTTCCAGGATTGTGGTTACACTGCAACAGTATTTCAGATTAATTGAAGCCTCACTTCTTGAAATACTTCTTTGGAACTAGCAGGAAAGAGTATATTAAATAAGCTTATCCTTCATTCTCCAAATAGGTCACATCAGGATAATTTCAGCAACATTTTAGCCCATTCATGTTGTGTAGTGCTAGAGGGAAATCTTCTCTACCTTCAGAAGCCCTAGGAAGATGGTATATATTAAGGTGATTTTTTTCAGCATAGCTAATCCTATGTGTTGGGAATTCAGACCTCTGACCATTGACTCCACTGAAGCATCATGAAAAAGGAACTTCAGACGGGTATGGCAGACTTCAGGAATAGTTTCTAAACTTTTGCTTCAGTCTGACATTGGTCAGAAAGGATGTTATCTAGAGTGGTATAATAAAATACCAAACTTTTGTAGAGAGTACTCTAGTTTTAAGACTTTTCATGCCAATAAGAGATGTTTAAAGAATCATCAAAAAAGAGGCAAACCTTTCAGCAGAAATAGAGGTAGAAATCAGTTTGTTTGTTTTTAATTAAGTGTTTTGTTCATTGAAAAGTTGATTTAGTGTCACTGGATTCTAATTTGGTAATAATGCTGTACTTTTAGGAAAGTACAAGGACCTTCCTAATGGAAGTGGATAACACCAAGTGGGGCTTAGTGCTTTATGTACAGCCTCCTGCTTTCAGTATTAGGGCTTAGCAAGATTTAATTTTGTTGCTCTTCCCTAATCATTATAAAATGTACTGAAAATTGCTTTCTAGTTTGGCATTGAGGCAATGACCAAATAAATCTGAAAGTGCATTTAATTTACTGAGCTAGAATTAAAACTGTTTAACAAATGAGGAGCTTCTGTGCAATTAAGTTGGAAAGAGGGGTTTATGTTCTAGAATCAGCTGAGGAAACAAGCACCGCTGAAGGAAAGTCAAGTCATTTGAAAATATAGTGTTTGTCTGTTTGTCTCCCTCCACACATCCCTCCCCCTCCGTGAGTCTGTTTTATAGAGTTAGTAACATATCCATGCTGATTTGTGAAATGTCTATGCCAAGGAAAGACTAAAAAAGCTTGAAGAATTTGGACAAGTGTTCTTTTTATCTCTTTTAAAGGGAGAGAGGGAATCACTGACTGGGAGCACATATCAGCTGTTGTGATCTAACTGTTACATCTATGTGATCCTATAGCTAAAATTGCCCTAATTTTGACCCTGAATTAAACGGGGTTAAAGTCAAAGCAGTTTTGCTCCTTTTGGGTAGGGACAGAAGTTACACACAAGTGACTGGAAACTGGTTCAAATCTTTAACACAAAAGGGCTAAGTACAGACATTCAAAAATCCTGAGGCTGAATTGATTCAGTCATCACAGGTTAGTCTAAATTGTGAAGATTGAACCAATAAGCAACTGAACAGACATTCTCTCTTGATTCTGGAAATGCAGCCACATGTCTGTAGTGGCTCAGGCCAGAAGCTGGGGGGTGCCCCATGCCTTCCTGGTTGGCTGGAGCATACCGCTTGGGCCAATGCTACTCTGCCTACCCTGCAAGGTGGGAGTGGGGGGTCTGTGGGGAGGTGCAAAGCGTCCTGGGATCTTAGGGGACTGTGAGTTAACTTCAGTCTGGAGGGGATCTGGGACAGAATTCAATAAGCCAATTTAACCTGAACAGTTGGATCTGATACTAGATCCATCCAGGTTTCTCTTAAACTGGTTTTGGCCATTTTGAAAGCAGTTTGTGTGTGCTGAATTTCTGTTGTTACAGATTTGAACTGGTTTCCAATTGCTCGTACTGGTTTACGTGTAACTTCTGTCTCTAGTCAAGAAGTTCAGCGCACATAAGCTGGTTTTGGCCATTTTGGAAGTGGCTTACAATAACCTCCCGCTACTCCTGCAGAGAAAATAAATCGGGGGGGTTAGGTACTCCCTTTTCCCTTCCCTTACCTTCTTCCCCCTGCAGTTCTTTCTCCTCCACTCCTTACTGTTAAACCTGCTCACCCTGAGCATGTGGAAGTGAGGCAAATTTGAAAACACTTGATATTAAAATAAATGCAGTTTACCATATAGGCAAATTATTACACGTACCCATAGACTTAGTGAATCCAGAATTGATGCATTTTACCTTTTTTTGAAACTCTTGCAACTTTTAGCATGGGTAATTCATGAACACACTTTTAATTACTTTTGTACTGACTTTTATATAGTACAGTCTACACCTGATATTAGTCCAAAAGGCTTATGATTCACCACACAGTTACTCAGGCTAGGCCCCAGCAGAATCAACAGCATTTCAAGCCGTGGTGACCCCACAGCTCAGCATTGTGTGTGCGCGTGCTGCAGAGGACACCCACCCACCTGCGCGCATACACCCACACACACATACAAGCCATGTGCTAATTAGCCCCTCGCTTATGACTGGAACTGGGTGCTTTTGTCTTGAGTCCTGGGATCCTCTGAAAAATTATGTGCAGATGAGGTGCAGGGCAACCTAATCATACAATAGGCTGAGGGGGTGACAGAAGGATTTTGGGTGAACTGTTTGTGGCCCCATTCTATGTTTGCCAGACATTTAAGGCTGGTGAAGAAACAGGAATCATTAGAAATGGGAAAGAAAGATGCAACTCAGCTGTGGGAATGAATATGAATTTGAAATGTATTCAGTGAAATGCTTCACTATGATTTGAAGAAGAGTTGGTGCTGAGGGCACTTTATGCAGTGGGTAGTAACATGCATCTTATTCAGACTGCAAATGTAGCAATTTTGGTACCAAGGGGAGGGTATCAGGGCTGGCTCTGACTCTCCTAGTGCTGGCCTGGCATTACAGTACCTCCAGGCCCAGTGCCAGTTCCCTGTGGAGGGGACACTCACCCATTTGAGGTTTTTTTAAGGGCAAAAAATACAACCCCCTAAAAGGTTCCCATCAGTATGTTTGCCCCATATGGGCCATGTGTTTTATAGTCATGCTCTGAATTGGCTGCACTTAATCAACTTCAGAGTTGGTTTCCATTACTGAGCACATGCTGCTTTTGGCAGAAGTTTAATGATAGACAATGTAATGAAGTTTCCTTGTATGTGATTGTAAGACAAGGGTCATACTGGTGGGGGGGGGAACCTCATCTTATTTGAATGTAGTATCTACAGTCATAGGCATAAATACTGCATTAACTGTCAAGCTTTGGCATATTACTATAGAATATATATCTAGACTGTCAGCATTATGGTTTTTAACTGAAAGCATTTTATTGGCCTGGATTATCAGCTCTGCACTTAAGATCTGGATGTGGCAGGAGACTTTGAGGACATAGAATGACACTGAAGAATCTCTCTGTCTCTCTCTCTGTCTCTTGTGGCCTTGGGGTTGCCTTTTTCCCCAACAACCAAGGCTCAAATGTGTGCCAAAGATGCAAAATTAGGAAGGGACTTGAAAATGCTGTGGTGTAAATCACACTTTCCTGAACCTCTGTTTTGTGATCTCTGAGGCAAGTAATTTTCCACAGTTCAAGTGAGGCAATGCCAAATTTTGTTTTGAAAGAAATTAACTTTACAACGAAAATGAAAGGTGATTGAGAGGTATGTTTGCACCCCGGCAGTTCTGCAGAGTTAGTTTTTGTCTTAAAAAACAAAGTGAAGAGTATAGAAAGAGATGTATTTTGTAGTCTTTTATGTCAGTGAGAAGTGCAGAAGAAAAATACTTTAAACAGGCAAGTTCTCCAAGCCTTGTAACTTTGCATACGACAGGCTGCCATTACTGTGATCTCCTAATTGAGCCCTTAAACTTTTAGCAACCTTTTGGTTTTTCTAAGCAGAAATGAAACAGGATAAGACAATATGTCAGAGGTCTTTCACATTTTGTGAGGGGGGGTTGCTTTTTATTTTAGTTAGCTTTCAGGATTTTTAGGGGTTCGCCTTGTCTATCTTAATTTTGTTCTTTACATTTTTTGTGTGTGGGTTTTTTTAAATTAAGATACTAAAAAATCCCAAGGGGTGTGTGTGTGTGTGTGTGTGTGTGTGTGTGTGTGTGTGTTTGTGTGTGTTCCCTTATTGAAAATGGATTCTTTTTATTATTT
>NW_017729031.1:81493045-81494275 GCF_001723915.1 Gavialis gangeticus
GATACTAAAAAATCCCAGGGTGTGTGTGTGTGTGTGTGTGTGTGTGTGTGTGTGTGTGTTTGTGTGTGTTCCCTTATTGAAAATGGATTCTTTTTATTATTTACCCTTGTTTGTCTCCCTCCCATTATATTCTGAAAACATCTGTTGGACTAGACAAATCTTTGATAGCCATTTCTTAAAAGCATGCATCTGCCTTTAAATTAATGTGTTGCAGTTAATATATAAGATAGAAATGGAGATTTTTCCTTTCAGATGACTGGTTTAAATAGGCAGTCTCAGTAGTGGGGATACATAGGAGAAATTGTGCAATGGCAGATTTACTTTTTCATTATAATAATAATCAGCACTTAATGGGGTTAAAATATAAAATATATGCTGGTAGAGCTGTGCGAAACAGCTGTGTTTTTTATTCAGTTTCCGATTCAGCCGTTTCAGATGACAGTGATTCATTTTGGTGTTTCGGATCACCGTCCTGTTTCATTTCGGCCAAATCTGCTCCAAATCTGTTTCGAACAGGCTGCAAGCTTCACGCAGCTCTGCTGCCCAGCTGGGCAGGACTTGGCTATGGGGCCCCAGTGGGGAGCAAGACAAGACTGTGGGTGGCTTGTCTGGGAGAGGGCTGCTTCCCTCTGAGCAGGCAAGGAGACCCCTGCGTGGATCTCTGATCCCTGTCACACCAGGTTGCAGGGCAGGGAAGCAGTGCAGAGCAGTGAACAAGCCTGCTGGTCCCTGCCGCATGACTCGGTTCCACAGGGAGCAGAGATCTTTGCCGAGATCTCCTCGCCCCCACCTGCCCTGGATTTCTGCTCCCGGTGGAGCCAGGTCATGCAGCAGGGACAAGTGCTGCCCTGCTGCGCAGCCTGGCTCCACAGGGAGCAGAGATCTGTGCCGGGGGTCTCCTCGCCGCCTCTGCCCACCTTGTGCAGCCCCACATCACTGGGGCAGTGCGGGGCAGGCAATGGTGACCGGGAATGTCTCCTTGCCAAAAAGGAGGCTTACTCCCAATGGAAAGGAGGGGTCATCACTAAGGAGAACTATTCTACAGTTGCTCAGGGATGTAGGGGGATGGTTAGGAAGGCCAAGGCAGAGATGGAACAGGGGCTGGCTTCCCGGATTAAGGACAACAAGAAGTCCTTTTTTAAATACATAGGGAGTAGAAAGAAGGCCCCAGGAAATGTGGGGCCCTTGCAGGACAAGACGGGGAATCTGGTTGTCACGCCAGACGACAAA
>NW_017729031.1:81495047-81509561 GCF_001723915.1 Gavialis gangeticus
GGCTAGGGTCTGGAACCAGCTTCCATGTGAGGTGGTGCAGGCTCCCACCCTGGGGGTTTTTAAGAGGAGGTTGGATGACCACCTTATTGGGGTCATTTGACCCCAGTGCTCTTCCTGCCATGGCAGGGGGTCAGACTAGATGATCTGCTCAGGTCCCTTCCGACCCTAGAAACTATGAAACTATGAAACTATTTCAGAGGTGTTTCAGAGCCTTCCGCTTCAATTCAGATTCAGTGTTTCAGGCACCAAAATGGCCTGAAATGCCTCCAAAATGAAACAGCTGCCGAAATTTTGCACAGCCCTAGTGGGGATACATGGGCAGCTGCAATAAAAAAAAAAAAAAAAAACTGGTGGTTTCAGTCTAACTCAGCATTGGACAAAATGGTAGATCTGGTTAACAGCCGGACTCCATTAACCAGCAGTCCCTGCCTGTGTCGCTGCAGCCAGTTTCCATTAAGGCCACAGGAGGGATGGGGCTGTGGCAGCATGGGGTTGGGATTTCCCTGGAGACCTAAGCAGCACTGGCAGGAAGCTGCTCCAGGGCTGGGGCCAGGATTTTGTGGTTGTGACAGCATGGGCTGGAGCCAGGGGAGGGCTATGATTTGCTGCCCGCACACCCTGGACAAGGGCATGCAGGCAGCAGATTGTGGTTATGCTGGGTGGGGCAAGGACATAATGATGGGGCAGTCCTGTCAGAAAAGTTAAAGCTCCCTGGTAGAGGTGGTGG
Organism: Gavialis gangeticus; assembly: GCF_001723915.1. Lineage (NCBI taxonomy): Eukaryota > Metazoa > Chordata > Crocodylia > Gavialidae > Gavialis > Gavialis gangeticus. The sequence goes on from NW_017729031.1 coordinate 81,495,775, forward strand.
AGGGAATGTTGTTCTGCCACTCCATGTTCTGTGGATAAATTGAACTTAATTTTCATGCCTTACATAAGCACTGAGGGTGCTTTAAAAAATCAAATCATGTTTTCCTGTGTGTAGGCTTAATGTCAAAGAATAAAATATCTAAGAGCAGAGCTTTACTAGAAACTCTCCCATGTCTTAGAGCCTCCATTATTTTGCCCTAAAAGCCACACACATTATGTATAGCTTTATGCTGTGTTTCCCACCAGGTAAAAAGATCATAAGAACTGTGATCCTGGGTTAGATGCTAAGAGTTTTAAAAACTCATAAGCCCTGTGTATAACTAAAACTTTTTAACAAGTAGATTCATGGCTCGTGAAACATGTAGGACTGGCATGACCAAAACGATGGAGTTCCTAGCAGCTACAAAATAAACGCTGCCTGGTTAGCATCATTGTAAGTCCTGTATCCCTCCTGCCAATTTGCTTCAAACTGTATAAAGAAGAATCATTATGTAGAGTCTCAGGGGTGTTGATTGTTGGTCTAAGGACATAGGCAGACAAAGTTATTTTGGTATATGCGATAACTTTTGTTAGACCAACTGAATAGTTGGAAAAAATGTTCTTTACAAGCTTTCAGGCACAAGCACCGTTCTTCAAGCATAGAGTCTAGTGTTTGCGTACCCCCTAGGTTTGAATAAAAGCTTAAGCCTCTCACCAGAAGCAAGCTTCCTATGGCCCAAAGCACACAGACCATGCCGGGACAAGAAATTTAGAACCTACTAACACATCTCCACCACTCTCATAATAACTGCACCCCACAACAGTCATCACCTTCCTGAATCTTACATCTGCACTTCCAGAAATATAATACATTGCCTCCAGTGCACTGAATGTCCAGATGGAAACTGTATAGGAGAAACCAAACAACAATTGCGTATCAGAATGAATACACTCTGAAATCTATCAAAGGCAAAAATACCCAATTACCTATGGGTGCACATTTCTCACAAGATAACTACTCTCTTTCCAGTCTCTCAGTTGTAAACCTCAAAGGGGATTTACAAAACACCTTTCATAGACAAGTCTATGAACTTCATAAATCTGCTGGATACAAAAAATTATGGACTAAGTATAGACATTGGATTAGTGGCACACTTGTTATTCATTGTTAGCAGTCCCTCAAAGTTGAGGATGACATCCATCAGGCTTGATTGGGTCCTCAGGGGACTGAGGAGTCCAATTCTGGATACGCATACTCTTTGGCAATTGGGGCATGTTGTTGTGCAGGGCAGTGGGATTCGCAGCTCCAGTTGGTCTCCTTCCTCTGCTGCCACTGTTCCGCCTCAGTATCGAGTCGTTGGGCCTCGAAGTGGTGTGCACCTTGGTGGACCAGGTGGTGCCACACCAAATGCTCAGCAGCCTGCTCCTCTCAGCCGTTGGTGTCAATGCTTGAGGGTGACCTTGAGTGCATCTTTGTACCATTTCCTTTGGCTATCCTTTGAGCGTTAGCCAGTGGAAAGTTGGTAAAAGAAATCTGGTGAGGGAAGCAGTTCTCAGACATCCAATGCAGTGCCCCATCCATCAGAGCTGATTTCTCAAGAGCAAGGTTTCAATGCTGGTGGACGCAGCTTCATGGAGGACGCTTGTGCTGGTATGGCAGTCCTCCCATTTGATCCCCAGGATTTGACGCAAGCAGTGCTGGTGAAAGCTCTCAAGGGTCTTAATGTGGCGTTGGTAGATGGTCCAGGTTTCACTGTAGAGGAGGGTGCTCAGCATGACAGCCTTGTAAACCAGGACCGTAGTTGACTTCCAAAGGTCTCTATTTTCGAAGACACGTTGTCGCAGCTTGAAGAAGGTGACACTGGCACAGTTGACCTGGTACTGGACTTCCTTATTGATGGTAGCCCATTGAGAGAGGTGGCTGTCAAGATATGGAAAGTGCTCTGCATACTCCAGAGCCTCCTTGTCTACGTAGATAGTGCAAGGGATGTTCAGCTGGCCTGGGGAGGGTTGGTGAAGAGCCTTTGTCTTCGATGTTCAAGGACAGGGCAAATCTCTTACACAAAGTGTTGAAGAGCTCTAACATCGTTTGTACATCATGTGCAGAGAGCCATCATGCAGCAATCGTCCGCAAACTGAAGGTGTTGGATGTCTTTGGCTGTGAGTTTCATTTTTACCAGGAAGCGCTCAAGATTGAAAAGCTTCCAGTCCAGTCAATACTGGATACTGATGCTGGATGGTAGATCATATCAGATAGGTGGATGATGATAATCGTCAGGTAGATGCTGAATAGGGTGGGGGCGATCATGCAACCTTGTTTGACCCCGCTTCCAGATGCAGAAGGCATCAGTTTCAGATCTTCCACTCAGGACAGTGATGGTCGTATCATCATGCAGGAGCCTCAGCATGCTGATAAACTTCAGCGGGCAGCCAAGGCATTGGAGGATGGTCCACAGAGCTTCATAATTTAAGGAATTGAACACCTTGGTCAGGTCAGTGAAGGCGAGGAACAGTTCTTGATTTTGTTCCCAACATTTTTCTTGAATCTGCCTGGCAACAAAAACCAGTGCCCCAGGATGGTTGTAAGCCACACTGGGTTTCCTCGGCAACGGGATGAAGGCGGTTTGGGAGGATGCGGGCCAGGATCTTACCTGCAATGGACAGGAAGGAAATCCCCCTGTAGTTCCCACAGTCAGATTTTTCCCCCTTCTTGTAGATGGTCACAATAGTTGCATTTTGAGATTCCTGGGGATGTCCTCTTCATCCCAAAGGCAGAGGATAAGCTGGTGGAGTCAGGATGTGAGCCAAAAGCCACCAGCATGGTAGACCTCTGTAAATATACCGTCTGGCCTGCAGGCTTTGTTGGTTTTCATCTGGTGGATAGTCTACTTCAGCTCTCCGATGGTTGGTGGATTGCCAAGGGAATCCACCACAGGGCATTGCAGGACAACTTGGAGGGTCTCCTTTGATACAGTGGACTCCCAGTTAAGGAGGAATTCAAAATGCTCCTTCCAACACAGACAGATGGCATCATCTTCAGAGTAGTCAGGAACCATCCTGTGATCAGAGGGGGTTTTGTCCAGTGGAGCAAAGTCCACAGGTTTTCAGTGTAGCCCTGGATCACGTGCACCGTCTCCACCCGCTAGTTATTCTTCATGTCACAGATGCATCGCTGGACTTCAGCCTTCAGCTGGTGGTACACTGACATCTTACGCCAAGTTCATGGATGGCTTTGCCAGGCAATGAAGGCTGCATGCTTCCACTTGAGGAGATTGTGAATCTGAGCGTCATTGGCATCGAACAAAATTAAGCTTTATAACCTGCCTAACATTGGTAACACGTGGTAACCTCTCTACATTTTACCAAATATACTTTATCACCTGTCAACCTTCCCCTCTTTTGTCCCTGCCCCCTCCCCCTGCCGCACCTATCTCTCACCCATTAACTCCTATCCCCTGTGATCTTCCCTGCCACACATTTGCATTTTCACAGACCTGCATTCTGCATATTGGCTTAAGCTTTTATTTGACCCTCGAGAGTACACAACTACCAGCAGACTTCCCCTATGCCTGAAGAAGTGTGCTTGTGTCCAAAAGCTTGTAAAGAACAATTTTTCCAACTATTCAGTTGGTCTAACAAAAGATACTGCATTTATGCAAATAACCTTGTCTGCCTATGTAGGGTGTCAGTTCCTTTCCCTTGGTCCTTCCACTCTGCTTTCATGCCTACTGTCTTTTTTTTCTCTCTCTTGTACATTTGTAATATCATTGAGGCCAAGACATAATTACAGTTGCCCCTACAGCACCAGACACATGAATGGCACTGTAAAACTAAAGCCTACTCTAGCTTGTGAACATGTATATCCCCAGTTTCCATTCTCTCTTACAACCAGGGATCCAGATTTTCCATTTGCTGTGGAAAAACGTGGATTTTCTCCTTTTAAAGGAAAGGAGAAAATAATAGCTTTTCTACTTTAAAAGAGAAAAACCCAGGAAATGGAGTTTCCCCTCACAGGCTGGCAGAGTTCCAGCCTGCAAGGGGCTGCTTAGGGCTGGAGGGAGCAGGGGGCACCACGTGGATGTGTGTGCATGCATACATGCATGTGGCAGCCAGGCAGCGGTAAGTCTCCAGGTAAACCTATTTTTAGGTGTGGCGGTGGGAGGGTGGTAAGGACAGGCAACATGGTAGGGGTGGCACAGGACACAGGATGGAAGGGAGGGCACAGGTGATATGTGGGGGGGACGGGGTACACATGCCCCCCCCAGATTTCTGCCCCACAGCAGGGTGCAGGGCTTCAGCTGGGCCAGACCAGCTCTGGACTGAAGCCACCTCTGAGGTCCCAGCAGGCAGGACCTAGCATGGAAGGGAATGCCGTGCCATGATAGCCAAGGTGAGACACCCCCTGCCCACCCAACAGCAGTGGGGGCACAACTTCATGCTGCCATGGCGCCTCATCTTGGTAGCCATGGTGCAGTGCTCCCTCCCGTGCTGGGTCCCACCTACCAGGCCACGGAGGTGGCTCCTGCCCAGAGCCAGTCCAGGTGCAGGTCAGGAGTGAGGGGCGCTGGCAGGGCCAGGGGGCTGCAGGTCAGAAATGAGGGCTACCGGCAGGGCTTGGGAAGCTGTGGCTTGGGCGTGAGGGGCAACAGCATAGGCAGGAATAGGGCACTGGCATATCAGGGCTGCTCAGCACCACAAAGCAGGGGGGTGGGGAGGTGGTACAGCTGCAGCTGGACCCACATTCTGGTGAGCACAGGGGGAACTCTGATTTTTCCATGATTAAAAACAAAATCAACTGCCAAAATATATAGGTACATGGAATGAGTTTTATTATAATGAATGAGACACTGGGAGGCTTCCAGTTCCTTTAAAATTGTAAATATATCAATAAAACCTTGTGTTCAACTGATGCCTATATATGTAGTGTTTCATTTTAGTCGTGGAAAAACATGGGTTTTGGGGATTTTAATCAGCATTTGCAATTTTTAAATGGAGAAATCCAGGATCCCTGTTTATAACTGAAAACAAGGTGACTGATTTTTGGGTGTGGTTTCTAGGGCATGGCTCATACCCCCTAGCACAAGCCTCATGCCATCAATTCATTTTATATAGACAAAGAGCAGTCAAATGATACACACTTGGGCTAAATTTGAACGGGTGACATAAAGGTGAAAGATTCCATGTTCCTGTGCCGATCCCCTGTGCAATATCATATTTCTTTGACACTTGGAACAGGTCCCCCTGGGTTTGTATTTTTTTCATCTGAAACTGCAGCTGTGCTTCTGATCACTCTTGAGCCCTTGTCTGTAAACAGCTGCTTGGCACAGTTTCCATGTGTGAGTCAGTAAATCATTACAAATGCTCATTAAAACTGGCCAAATAGAAATACAGAACTTTTATCTCCCATTCACCAGTAGATGTCCTCACTCACAAAGCTATCATGTGAGTGCATGTAATGCTAATATGAAGCCAAATGGAAGATTTACTCATTAAACTAAAGAGGCTTTCAATAAATTGCGTTTAAACAGTCTCTGAAAATTGTAGATTTGGCTCATCTGGTAAACTTCAGTTTTGGTTCTGGGTTCAACTATGATGTCCTCTAGCTTTGTCATGCAGTCTACCATCCTCTTAAATTGATAAGCCAAATCCCTACTAGTAAAGCTTGATTTGGTAAGTGCATTCATCCAGATATCTTAATTGCTGTCAGTAATAGCAGATCCAATTCTGTTGCCATTTCAGAGAGTGTTTTCCCTCCTTCTTTTCATTGTCCTGATAATTTGAGAGACGTTTAATTTTTTCGTTCCATCTCCATTGTTTGTTCCAGATTCTTCCAGCCTTCTCTTGTGGTTATATCTAGTTAATTATTTTCAGGTGTCAGTATCTGCCTTTTCAGCTGTTGGCACTAAAAGCCATACCTCCTTTTCATAACAAGGATGATAGTTTTCTTCCTAGGTGGGCCAAGTATCATTTTTCTCTCTTCACATTTGAAGAGCTTGTTTAAACTTATTGCTTGCTCCATGACAACTGTCACTTTGTATCAGTGCCATGTATCATTTTTTAGGGGTGCACCAGTAGAGATTTTTGGGCCAATACCGATGGTGCTTTTTTAACGAGCCATATTGGCCGATACTGATCCGATTGCCAATAGGTAGCCAGGCAGCTTGGATAGCAGTGTCTGGCTGGTAAGTCTGTTTTAGGGGAAAGGGGGAGAGGGGAGGGAACGGGCAGGAGGGGCAAATTGAAGCCCCCATGGTGAAGGAGGAAGTGGGGCTGGGGCAGCTGCAGGGGCTGCACAACTGGGGCGCCCCAGGGCACAGGACAGAGCCATGACTGGGAGAGCAGGGGCCGGGGGCTGAGCCAGCAGGTGGTGGCAGTGCTGAGAGGAGGGCTATGGGGGTGGGGGCTGCAGCCACCCCTGCATTCACTGTAGCCCCCCACAAAGCCCCCTCCCAGCACCACTGCCACCTGTCCTGAGAGCAGCCCTGGCCCACTCCTCCTGGGAGGAAGAGCCCAGTGCCACCTCTGGCCTCAGCCCGCAGCAGCAGCCTGCCCTCACCCCACATACAGATCTGGGGGCAGATCTCCTCACTGCCGGGCTGCACTCCTGGCCAGCTGTGTGCTGCAGCTATATGCGTGCATGTGGCATTTATCAGCCCCAGTATGGCCACATCAGCCAAAAAATCCAATTGCCAATACTGTCAGTTTTCCTTATATTAGTGCCCATCTGATATGGGACTGACATTGGTGCATCTCTAGCATTTTTACCTCTTCCTCTTCATTCTTCTTTCCACAAATCTCTCTGGTGTACTTGTATTTCAAACAGGAGCTCCTGGGCATGGGCACATAACTCACCATTTATGTTTATAACTCCAATAATGACTGCACTGGCTTTATTTTAAAGTAACTCTCATCTCATCCTAATGGGAAGCTTTTCCTAATCAAGGGTCCTGCTCCTGTATAAGACTGTATCTATACTTTCTCTATCAACATTCCATTAAAAATAAAAAAGCAAGGTATAAAGTTAGGCTTTTTATTTTGTTTCAGTCTCCCTGCCTTCCCCTCCACTGGGGGTTGCTCTTGAAAATAGGCTTGGTGTAGTAATACACAAAAACAGAGCAAGGTAGGCACATGGTTAGGGTCAGATGACATTTTTGTCAAACTATCAAGAGAGAACTGTTCAGGAGCATAAATCTAGACAAGTGACACCCCTAAGAAGCCTGCTGTCCTTGATTTGCTGCCATTGCCAGGTCACCTAGCTGAGAGTCTGACATTTCAGGAGTGATGCAGTTCTTTGCTATGAAGAGCTGAGAGATTTAACAATCGGGGAGACAGGTGCTGTGTTCTTAATGGAGTTTTTCAGCCAGATTACATTTTGCCTTGTCAGCCTTGACAGTATCCTTTTTAATGACAAATTCTATTTTAGGTTTCTGACTTTTAAAGTGGGGAAGGGCCTGAGCTGCAAAGATCAGCGGCAATATGTTTTTCCCAAGGCTTTCAACAGCTGTAATACTACTGGATATGATGCATCAGCATTCTAGGCTCATTTTTTAGAATATCACATGCAAAATATTGATGTTACCCATTTCTGGAGGCCAGACAGTCTATGTAACATCACTGGGAATACAGGCCCTGCTTTCCTAACATTTACCAACTAATTTTAACAGGGAAAAGAACTAGGTGCTCTACTCTGGTTTCTGCTGCAGGAGCCCTTTGGCCTATGGGAGAATTCCCCTAATACACAGGTAGCATAGGCCTGGTGATGTTTTCTATGCTGCCATTTGCAGTCAGTGGTGTTGGCATGGCAAGCATGAGGTCATGGAATGACAGAGCTGGAAGTAGGGTGACCATATGTCCTGGGTTGGCCAGGACACTTCCCGGTTCGATCAGCCAGTCCTGGTCAGTTGATCAAGTCCTGAGCCGGAGTTCGGAGGGGAAGGTGTAGCTGCATGGCACGCTGGGCAGACAGCTGGCAGGTAGTTATGGCAATCTTCAGCTATAGCACAGCTGGAGTACTGTTGTAGTTGCAATGGTCCAGGAAATGTATGAGCGAGGTGAGGCAGAGGAAGGTTTGTGATGGCTTTTATTGGACCTATTTCTCCCTCAACAATACAGTTTGTCCAATAGATATCACAAAAAAATCCTGGCCTGAATTATTTCCATAATTGCTGGTAGAAAAGCATGCTTTCATCTTCTCTGGTGTGATTACCATTCAGGGAAACTCAACATACGTTACAAATGGATTAAGCAAGTATTCATGAGGTAACTTTTGCATCAGGATTTTTGTTTTGAATTCCTTACTCTGGGAGCACATAGCAATCTTTGGTGATAGACAGTGGAAGCAAAGTTAACAATGCCCTATTTCATTTGGCTTTGGGGCTGAGGATGAAACTGCTGCAGGAAAAAACATGGAACTTAGCAAAGGCTTCAAAACCTACTTGAGTACCTAAGTAAACACAGTGGGTGTCTAGACAAGCACACGTGCATTTCCCCAGGGACAAACAGCAGTGGCACAATTATGTGCCACTGCTGTTTGTCCCTGGGGAAATGCCTGTGCACATGCACTCTGGTGTGCAGCAAGTGGCCATGGGTGGGGTAAGGAAGCCTAGGGCCAGCACCTGGGCTGGCCCCAACAGCCTTACCTGGGATCCTGGGGGCTTCCTGCAGCTCCAGCTACAGCATTCTGGTACGTGGAGCCTGGCCAGCAGCCAGAGTGTAGCTCCAGCTTGGCCACCTTTTGGTTTTGGCCAGCACATGAGACTACCATGTACATTGCCCCACTTTTTTCAGGTGTGGGTTTTTTTTGACACTGGGATTTCCCAGTGTCAGCGAAACCCACAGTGCTGCAAATTAGCAGTGCAGCAAATGCCTGCATGTGTGGCGTGTATGGTTTGCAGTGCAGACCAGTCTGTGGCCCTGCATACCACACATGCACACTTGTCTGGATGTTCTCTGGTGGTTAGTCCATGCTAAGCTGTGGGCCAGCTAGCAGTACCCCAGCTAATTTAAGCACAAGCTGAAGTATGTGGAAAAAGCTGGCTGAAGCTGGATCCAGTCAAGGTTAGAATCTATGCTGGTAAGCAGAAGATAGCATTTGGGGGAGTTTGTAGTCGCAATTTATTTTTCCAATCTGTTTAATCAGCCTATAGTGCAAGAGTACCCTTGGATTCCTTGTTGACACTAAGGTCCCTTCTAGACATTCAGGTAAAGGCATGATAGGATCTGATGCACCACACAATCACACCTCCTGTCATGCCACACTCATGGCAGGAGACATGGTTGCAGGATCCAGTGTCAGATGCTATCTCTCCTTATTGCTGGTACAGAGGGTGCCCAGGATCCTGTTCCCAGGCTCTCCCTGCACTGGTGTACTAATAACAAGCTCCTGCAGCTGGGAGGCCCACAGCTGATGGGATTTCCAACCATAGCAGCACCCCATGTGTCTTCTTAGTGTCAGAGCTTTTGTAGAAGCCAAACTGAGACTGTAGAATGAACTTCCCTAGCAGCTAAGGGTAATTGCAAACTTCACCACCCCCTGTTGTAAGTGAAGGTGCTTTTCTTTGACCAGCCATTAATGTGCTTCATTTCAGTAGAATGCTTCTGTATGCAATCTGCTTTCTCTTTGGATAAAACAAACTTGAGAACAAATGTGTGATACATGCCAATAGCTTAATGAGGTATTGACAAGTGCTCAGATAAGTTCTGAGCTCAGTATAAAAACCTCAGTGTAATAATGTTGTTTAGCAGCCCTGGGGCTGCCTTGGTAAAGTTGCTGTATGTTGCACCAGCCCCAGGCCTGCTGTGCCTTACATTAGATGTAAGAAGAAGCATAAAGCCCCTTTGCCATCTCCTGAGGGGCACCTCTTGGATCATATCAAGGAAAACGTGGAGTTCAAATTCTGTACTTGATAAAAGTACAGAATTTTGTCTGAGTTAAGGGATAAAGTTAGGTGCCAGACTGATTTAATAGATTTCATAGACATTAGGGCTGGAAGGGACCTCGGGAGATCGAGTCCAGCCCCCTGCCCGAAAGGCAGGAAGTCAGCAAGGTCAGAGGATCCCAGCAAGATAAGCATCCAAATGCTTCTTAAAGGAGTCCAGAGGAGGTGCTTGCACCACCTCTGGAGGGAGCCTATTCCAGGCCTTGGGGGTTTGGACAGTAAAGAAGTTTTTCCTTGTGTCCAGCCTAAAGCAGTCTTGGAGGAGTTTGTGATCGTTGGACCTTGTTATCCCTTGGGGCGCTCTAGTGCTCCCCCAGATCCTGATATATACCCCTGATATATTTATAGGCTGCCACAAACTCGCCCCTGAGCCTGCTCTTTTCCAGGCTGAAGAGTCCTATGGCTCTCAGCCTCTCATCATAGGGCCTATTCTCCAGTCCTCTGATCATGCATGTGGTTCTCCTCTGGACTCTCTCAAGCTTCTCCACATCCTTCTTGAATTGTGGAGTGCAGAATTGGATGCAGTATTTCAGCTGCGGCCTCACCAAGACTGAATACAGTGGGAGGATGATATCCTGAGATTTACTTGAGAAGCATCTATGGATGCAAGCCAGTGTTTGGCTTGCTTTACCAGCTGTGACATCACATTGGTGGCTCATATTCATCTTGTGGTCAATCATGACCCCCAAGTCTCTTTCGGCCTAGCATGGCTGAGCCTATAAGCATGCTGTGGGTTTTTTACCCCAAGGTGGAGTACCTTACAAACCTGATGACCCACACTGTTCAACATCTTCATCAGTGACTTGGACGAGGGGGTAAAAAGCACCCTGTTCAAATTTGCTGATGACACTAAGATGTGGGGGAATGTGGGCACGTTAGAAGAATAGGATGGGATTCAACACTGACCTGGGGAGGAAGAACCAGCAGCATACCTACAGGCTGGGGAACTCCCTTCTCATCAGTGCAGAGACAGAAAAGGATCTTGGAGTCGTCATTGATGCCAAGATGAATATGGGCAGGCAGTGTGGGGATGCAGTCACGAAGGCCAACTGCACCTTGTCATGCATCCACAGATGCATCTCAAGCACGTCGAGGGAGGTGATCCTCCCCCTCTATGCAGCACTGGTCAGGCTGCAGCTGGAGTACTGCGTCCAGTTCTGGGCGTCACACTTCAAGAGGGATGTGGACAACATGGAGTGGGTCCAGAGGAGGGCCACTCGCATGATCAGGGGGCAGCAGGGCAGGCCCTATGAGGAGAGGCTAAGGGAGCTGAACCTGTTCAGCCTCCACAAGAGAAGGCTGAGGGGGGAGCTAGTGGCCTGTTACAAACTAGTCAGATGGGACCAGCAGGCGTTGGGGGAGTCCCTGTTTCCCAGAGCACTACCAGGAGTGACTAGAAATAACGGTCACAAGCTGGTAGAGGGTAGATTCAGATTAGACATCAGGAGACGCTACTTCACTGTCAGGGCTGCTAGGATCTGGAACCAACTTCCAAGCGAAGTGGTGCTAGCTGCTACCCTGGGGGTCTTTAAGACAAGGCTGACAATCACCTTGCTGGGGTCGCTTGACCCCAGTACTCTTTCCTGCCGTGGCAGGGGGTCAGACTTGATGATCTGCTCAGGTCCCACATGTTGTTGTGGGAACCCGCTGGGCTTCCCCTGGGCCCTACTGCCCTTGGTTCTTGTCATTTTTGATAGGAACTAAGGGCAGATGAATATTAATTTTCTAATTTTTTTAGGGGCCCTACAGGCTGGATAGAATAGCCTTGTAGGCCAGATCTGGCCCATGGGCCATATTTTGCCCACATTACAGGCTGGAAGGGACCTCATGAGATCATCTGATTCAGCCCCCCCCACCATAGGTGGGAAGTCAGCTGGGATCAAGTGAGCTCAGCAAGAAATATATCCACCTGTTTTTTGAAAGAGTCCAGGGTAGGTGCTTATACCACCTCTGGGGGGAGTTTGATCCAGACCCTGGACACGCCCACCATAAAGAACATTTTTCTTGTCTAGTCTAAATCAGCCTTCCTGGAGTTTATGGCCTTTACACCTTGTTATCCCTTGGGGCGCTCTGGTGAACAGCTGTTCTCCCAGGTCCTGATGTACCCCTCTTAGATAGTTGTAGGCTGCCACCAAGTCGCCCCCTGAGCCTTCTATTCTCCAGACTGAGAAGTCCCAAGTCAGGCAGCCTCTCCTTGTATGGCCTTCCCTCCAGGCCTTGGATCATATAAGTGGCTCTCCTCTGGACTCTCAAGCTTCTCCACATCCTTCCTGAAGTGTGGGGGCCCAATACTGGATGCAGTACTCCAGCTGCGGTCTCACCAGGGCTGAGTGAAGCGGGAGGATGACTTCCCTGGTTTTGCTTGAGATGCATCAGTGGATGCACACCAGAGTTTGGTTAGCTTTGCCAGCCACAGCATCACATTGGTGGCTCATATTCATCTTGTGGTCAATCAAGACCCCTAAGTCCCTTTCGGTCGTGGTGCTAGCAAGCGTAACACTGCTGAGCCTGTAAGTATATTGGGTGTTCTTCCTACTAAGGAGCAGCACCTTACACTTCTTTGCATTGAAAGCCATCAGGTTTTGGTTGGTCCACCTTGAGAGTGTGTCCAAGTTGGCCGGTATCCCAAGCCTGTCCTGCGGTGTGACCACCGTCCCCCATAATTTGGTATCGTCCGAAAACTTGACCAGTTCACATCTGACTCCTGAATCCAGATCATTGATGAAGATGTAAGAGTACCGGCCCAAGTACTGAGCCCTGAGGGACTCCACTGGTCACCCTGCACCACGTTGATTTGCTCCCATCAACTAGTACTCTTTGGGTCTGACCCCATAGCCAGTTGCCTAGCCATCAGCTCATATGATGATCAAGGCCACAGTTCCCCAGCTTAACCATGAGGACATCATGGGGAACTAAGTCAAAGGCCTTCTTGAAGTCCAGGTATATGACATCCATGTTCAGGGCATATGATACCTGGTCATACAAGGAGATGAGGTTGGTCAGGCAAGACCTGCTAGTCACAAAGCTATGTTAGCTGGCATTCAGAAGCTTGCCTTCCATTAGTCTGGTGTTGATGGTGTTGTCCCTTGACAATTTTTTCCAGGATTTTTCCAGAGATGAACATCAGAGTGGTTGGTCTATAGTTCCCTGGGTCATCCCTCCTCCCTTCCTTGTATTTAGGGACCATGTTGGCTCTTTTCCAAACATCCAGAACCTTGCCCAAGCACCACAGTTTTTCAAATAGCTCTGTCAAGGGGGGTGCAATGATGTCTGCCAGCTCCTTCAAGACTCTCAGGTGCATTCTGCCTGGACCTGCGGGCTTGTGAATGTTCAGTTTCTCAAGGTGTTCATTAATCTGATCCACAGGCCCATCACCCGCTCCAGGATTGGTTTGTGCCGTTCCTGGCAGTGTGATCCTTCTGGGAGGGTGAAAAACCAATGCAAAAAAGTCATTTAAGAGATTGGCCCTTTCTTGGGCATCGGATGTCAGTTGTCCCATTGGATCTCGCAGAGGCCCAATGCTATCTTTATTCTTTTTCTGACTTCCCACGTATCTAAAGGAGGACTTTCTGTTGTCTTTGATTCCCATAGCTAGCCTGAGTTTGGTTTGTGCCTTGACTTTTCTCGACTGCTCGCTACAGGTGCGGGCAAGTGCAGAGTAATCCTCTTTCGTAATGTTTCCTGTTTTCCAGCTAGTATAGCTACACTTTTGAGCTTAATGAGGTCCAACAGTTCCTTATTCAGCCATGGGGGGTTCCTTGCCCATTGACTGCATTTCTTGTGAGATGGTACGGCTTTGCCCTGTGTTTCAAGGATTATGTTTTTGAGAGAGGACCATTTCTCGTGTACTTCCTTTGCTGGGGGGGGGGGG
>NW_017729031.1:81514561-81522511 GCF_001723915.1 Gavialis gangeticus
GGGGGGGGGTATGGCCTCTAATTGCCTGACTGACCAATTCTCTCAGTTTGCAAAAGTCAGCCTTCCCAAAGTTAAAGACTTCTGTTTTACTGAGGGGTTTGCCTGCTCTTTAGTGAACTAAGAAGGTGACCAATTCATGGTTGCTGTCACCAAGCTTCCTCTTGATCTGCAGATCACTCACCAGGTCCTCCCCTTTGTCCAGGACCAGATCAAGCAATGCCTCTCCCCTAGCTGGCCCATAGACCTCTTGGATTAGGTAGAGGTCACTGATGCATGTGAGAGAGCTTTGTGACCTGTCAGATTTGGCCATCCACTCATCCCAAGAGATGGGAAGTTGAAGTCCCCCATGACGATTGTGCCTCGGGAGTGCGCGGCTTCGACCAGTTCCCTATTGAATTCCCGATCTAGTTCTTCCTCTTGGTGGGGAGTTCTATAGTAGACTTGTACAAGTAAGTCACCCTCCCCATGTTCCCCTCATTTTTCCCCAGAGGGTCTTAAGACGCCCTTCCTGGTTTGGAAACTCCATCCGCAGGGAGGTGAACTGGCCCCTGACATGCCTGAGTTATCATACTGACTTGGGATCTGTGCATGCTCAAAAAGACCTGCTGAAGCGCCCAATCTATAGAGATGCTGGGGAGCCAGCTCAGACTAGTGTACTTCCTCTTCCAGTAAAGTGTTGTTTTGTTTTTTCACATCTGTCAGCAGCCTAAGGGTGTTAGTTTGGGTCATTTTTTGTCATGAAGGCACCTGTCTTCCTGGAACAGCAGAGGCATGGAGGCCAGATGAAATCAACTAGTTTCAGTAAGTCATTGACCATTTATCAGATCACTTTTGGATCCTCAGAAATTTGAAACAGTTTGTTCTAATGCAGTGATTTTCAACCAGGGTGCTGGCTGCTCTCAGGAGTCAGGCATTTCCTATTGTTTAATTACCAACTGGGTGACTTAGTTGCAGTAGCTGGGCAGTCATTAGCTGCTGGGATATTTCCTCTTCAATAGTTGTCATTGCTCAAATGTGTCAGTCTCTGCTGAGGTGGCAATTGATATATAACAAGTATCTGCTGGGAGAAACAATATCTACATTCTTTTTGTTTCATTCCCTGCAGTTGCTTCAATTCAAAGCCCAAAGGATCAACATCTCTGTACATGTGCAAACAATGAAGACGATTCTGTACGTTTATGAAGCATAGGGAATCTTTAATCCTTTGCAAATTGTGTACACAGCTCAATTATTACTTAGCAATAATATTTGCATTGTATATAATTTTTGTGGAACTTCACAGAACCCTTTTTAAAAGAAACAGGTTTTGCTTCTATAACCCAGTCCTTTTGTTTTTTGTCCATAGCTTTGTTGCTGTGTTATTTCTCTATATTTTGCTTCTCAGGTTCCTGGTCTCTGGGATCATCTGAACTATTTCCATCACTTTTTTGCAGAATATAAATACATTTAATGGACATGCCTTTTCCCTTCAGTTATGTCCCAAAACTACATTAAAGAATGTTGCGAAGTCTAGGATTCAAAATCTAGGAAATGCAGTGCAGTAATTAAGATTGCCTATGTAACCTTGAAGTGGCCCCCCTGTGCATATACCTTATGAGAGAAACTTTACACATTAATAGAGTATTTTTTATCATAAGACCCCTGCCTCAATCAGTGTCCAGGATGGATGGTGCTCAGGAAATGAATGAATCAAAGGAACCTTCTGGATTGTTCAACATCTTCATTAATGATGTGGACATTGGAGTCAGAAATGAACTGGCCAAGTTCACCAATGACACCACACTTTGGGGCAAAGCATCCACACCACAAGACAGGCGGGCGATCCAGGCTGACCTGGACAGTCTCAGCAAATGGCTGGACGAGAACCTGATGGTGTTTAACACTGAAAAATGCAAGGTTCTCCACCTGCAGCATCCTTATAGGCTCAGCAGTGCTACATTGGCTAGCACTATGGAAGAAAGAGACTTGGGGGTCATCATGGACCACAAGATGAACATGAGCCTGCAATGCAAAGCTGTGGCTAGTAAAGCGACCAAAACGCTGGCTTGCATCCATAGATGTTTCTCAAGCAAATCCTGAGACTTCATTCTCCCCTTGTACTTGGCCATGGTGAGGCTGCAGCTGGAGCACTGCATCCAGTTTTGGGTTCCACAATTCAAAAAGGATGTGGAGAAGCTTGAGAGAGTCCAGAGAAGAGCCACGCGCATGATCAGAGGTCAGGAAAACAGACATTACCATGACAGGCTGAGAGCCATGGGGCTTTTTAGCCTGGAAAGTGCAGGCTCAGGGGTGATCTGATGGCCACGTATAAGTTTATCAGGGTTGACCAGCAGGATCTGGGGGAACGTTTGTTCACCAGAGCGCCCCAGGGATGATGAGGTCAGACGGTTATAAACTACTGCAAGACTGTTTCAGGCTGGACATAAGGAAGAATTTCTTTACTGTCCGAGCCCCCAAGGTCTGGAACAGCCTGCCATCGGAGGTGGTTCAAGCACTTACATTGAACACCTTCAAGAGTAAATTGGATCCTATGACCCCAGCTGACTTCCTGCCCTTCGGGCGGTGGGCTGGACTTGATGATGTTCTGAGGTCCCTTCCAGCTTTAATGTCTATGAAATCTATGAAAGAGGCCTACTCAGTTCCTACAGCCCTTGGCTGAAATATGCTACCTGGCTTTGTAGGGCTGGTACATACTCGTGCTAGCACATACTCAAGTTTAAGGGTTAGCACATACTCATAGGGCTAGCACATACTCATGCTTAAGAGTAAGGGGACTGAACATGCCCAGCATTGACAGAAACTTCAGAAAACCTAACTGTCCAATTCTAACAAGTGTCTGCTTGATGCATGCATATGGAAATTTTCAGAAGCGTTATAGCCTGGCCAGATCTTCAGAGGCTTGGCAAGAAACACATCCTTAGCAATGAATCAAATCCTTGCCAGCTTTCAAGTCTTTGTTCGCAAAGCAGTGGGGTGCTAGGGTTTCTCACTGAAAAGGTAAGAATTTTGTGACCAGGACAAATAATGGATTTCACTAAACCACAGGTGGCAAACATGGCCTTCAGTCTTGATGGGAGGACCTTCCTCCAGCTGCCCACACTTGGCTGCAATACCTGCAAAGCTGAAGCCCCAGCAGCACCACAGCTTGTTCCCAAAGCAGCAGCCAAGCACCTGGGCAAGAGCTGCAGTGCTGGAGTCCCAGTAGCATTGCAGGAAGAAGCCTAGCATGGTGGCTTGTTCCTGTGATGGCAGTCAAGCATCTGGGATGCCAGACCTCTTCCCATCAGATCCCAGACCAACTAGAGTAGGTACCATCTGCACTGGATCTGGCATGGGGGGGAGAGAGAGGGAAGGGGGTCTGTGGGCCCAATCGAGCCCAGGGAGTGGCTCTGTGCCAATCATCCAGCCCATGGACTGGTCTGTACCACTCATCTGGTCCTGTGGATCGAGATAAGTTTGACACACATGCCCTAAACTCATTCTTGGAAAATGCAGGACTGGTTTGCTGAAACTTTCAAATAGTCTTTCAGGGAGGGTCAAACACCTGATAGAGAAAATTTCAGCCTATCATTAAGATTTTGAGAGAGTTTTATAAGCAATGAAAACAAAGTTACAATGGGTCCCATTTGTATAAATACGATAATTTTTAGTCAGTCCAATCTCACCCTCAGTAACTGCTGACCTGCAGCTGAGGCTTTTGTGCAGTACTGCATCAAAAGGCTGCACAGATAACATGTACAAATTCGATTCCCATGTGCACCCTGGGACTTGTGCAACAAAATGGTTACATCGCTGTATGCTAGGATGTGCGCTGCCATGACTTGCCTGGATAAATCTGCAAGGTATGTTGCCTCTGGCTAAGCTTTATGCAGCTCATCTCTATAAGGCTGGGGTGTTGAACTCATCCCAGACCCTGGGCTGGATCCAGACAGCAGAACTTGCAGGCCAAGTGCAGGCAGAGGCTGTGACAGGATGGCAAGTGGCAGATGTGGCAGGGCTGGTGGTGACAGCAGGGCAAGCAGCAGAGGCAGCATAAGTGGCAATGACAGTAGGAGAGGCAGCCATAGGCCAAGCTGCCTCAGGATAAATCGTGGTGGCTCCAGCAGTAGTAAACCAAGATGCCATGGGGCAAAACAAGGACTGTGTCTGCACAGCTCTTGCTCACCTCCTTGTTGCCAGTGGCTGTGTCCAACAGGGCCCTATGGCCCCAGATTCTGCTGCAGACCCCACCCTTTGCTAGCCCCAACTCTATATTCCCTGGCCCACCAGGAGCTGGGATCCAGCCCACAGGCCATATGTTTGACACCACTGCTAAAAGGGATTTGTACCAGTGCAGTTACGTTAACATAGTTATACCAGTTTGTATCTTCCTAGATTGGATGCACCCTTTCTTATATATTCTAGTGGGATGTTTGCTAGTTATGCTATTTCTTTATTAGTGATAGGGCTTCTTTTCAGGGGAACTGCAGTGACATTTATATTTAAATTTCCTGTGGTCACTCTAGCCCTAACTCAAATTCAGCAACTTGCTTAGACATGAGCATTTCCATTGACTTCAGTTTTGGTTTGCTGGGCCAGAGCCTTGCTACATAATGTTTCTGTCTTAGCCTTCCCACACTAAATAGTCCTACAAGCAAAATTCTAGTACTTACAGATTCTTTCTGTACCCCTTCCAAATAAAGAATTGACAGTAGTTTCCCTACAACTGGATTGTAGCCTGTGCTATTTCCAAAGAGATTAACTGGATCTTCAGTGCTTCTTGCTTCCTCCTACACTGATCTGTTAGGTTTTGTAGTTTGTGAGAGCTTTTGTGAAGGAGTTCAGAATCTCCTCTATCTCCTTTAAAGCTCTTATTTGCACTCACAATAGGCTGTCTGTTTTAACAGATTTCTGTATTTCTCCCTTGTGCACTATGTTTCCTGTTTTCTTTGTGAGCAGCACTGTATGTAATTGTTTTTCCATTCTTAGTCCCTTCCTGAATGATTTGCACAGCTATTTTGGAACATTTGCTCTGATATGCTTGCATCTCTTGAGTACATTTGCTCTTTGTGTTCAGCACTTCCATTTTTAAACATGGCCAGATTCACCTTCTATCATTTCATTCCATTTGCCCATGTTCATGTCACATCTCTTCAAGGTTTAAAGTCACTTGAAGCCCAGCTGTGCTAACACAACATGCTTTGATTTGATTCCAAGACAGAATACAGCATGTTCTGAATTGAGTGAAGTGGCTTGATACTATCACTTCAGCTGTTCTTAAATTGCTTACCTTATCTTGGCTATTGATTAAAGCCACATCCTGATTCTTACTTTTCCAAGCACTGTATCCAATACATTGTTTCATAAAGCAACCACTGACTAAATCTGTATTTTCTGACATAAGGACTTCATGTGCCTTAGGTTTTTCCAGGTTCCTATTGACAAGGCAGAAGTCGCACATAATTAAAATCCTGTCATTTTAGCATGAATTATTTTATCAAGTCATATTTTATTCACATGCCTTTCCTCATTTGTTGGCTTCAAACATACAGCCATTAGCTCTATCTATTGCACGATATCAGCCTAGATTAATTACTTATGGTTTCCACTTTATGAAAAATCTACACTTCATTATTTTCATGCTTTACCCTCTTGTCTTTCCTTCCTTTCTCCAGAAACCTGCGTTTTGAATTGATTTAATTTTTAAGACTAAGCCATGTAACATCTGACTAGATTGC
Source organism: Gavialis gangeticus (assembly GCF_001723915.1). NCBI lineage: Eukaryota > Metazoa > Chordata > Crocodylia > Gavialidae > Gavialis > Gavialis gangeticus. The sequence continues at coordinate 81,520,279 of NW_017729031.1, forward strand.
AGATTTCACTTGTCAGAATTCTGATGAAAGCATTCTTTTTCTGTAACAACATTTGAATCAGGTTGCTGTAACTTGTAGTGTAGCTAGGGCAGTTCAGCCCATCATACCTCACAGCCTGCCTGGACCTAAATGTAGGGTAAAACCAAAAAAATCAAGTAAAGGATTTAAAATCTCTGGTGTAATTGTCTCTCTATTAACATCTACTTATGTAACCTTAGTAATATGATCCATCATGCATGCCCAATATAAATATTTTCCAATGACTAGGGTGGATGGAAAAGATGCCAAATCTGTGTGGAATGGAGGTACTATATTTTCCCTGCATACAGCACACACCAGAATATAAAATGCACCATGCTTTTGAAAGGCAGAATTAATTTTAAAAGATCTTCCCTTGAAGTAAGTGGCTGAGTAAACAGCAGCTGGGGAGCAGAGCCTGCTCCTTTTTCTGCTCCTTGTGAGTCTCCTGCAAATTTTATTTTCACTTTTTCCGATGACTGACATTTTTTTATCGTATTTCTTTCATATAATGTTCACTACAATTCCCAGCAGCTAGTTTTGGGGGGAAGAGTGCATGTTGCATGCTACAAAATATGGTAACTTTGGGACTAAATCAAGTGACATTTCTTAGAAAGGGAACATTTAAGAGGTATGTCACTTTCAGCATCTTATGCTTACTTCTCTTGCACTTAGTGGATCTCAGTACAGGAAGGAATCTGGACTTTGATTTATAAGTACAGACAAAATGTATAACTTCCCATGTGTTAATGTGGTCTATGGATAATTGTCAAAAGTATTCCTGAAACTACCTTTTGGATCTGTAAAATAACATCCAAGTATGGTAATTTTAATAGCAGACTATGAAAGATCATCCCTAATTTGAACAGCATAAGATGTGAAGCCCAGAGCCATCAATGCATCTATAACTTGTATTACATGATAATAGTACTTAAAATGTCTTTTACTTCAGTCATCTTTCAGGTATTATATTACTAAAACACTAGCTTCAGAAGCATACCTGAACAATATACTTCACTAAACTTGTTATACTACTTCAGAATTACCAAGCAGTTCAGTAACTCTAAACCTGACCTACCTAAACACTTCAATAATAGGATAAAAGGATCTATATAAAGCTAGGGCTAAACTTGTGTCTAAATTGTTACAGTGCATAAGTAGAAACATGTATGCATGTATGATTTATATATAAAAATAAAAATACGCACAACATTTTAACCTGACACACTTGCTAAATAATTGTGAGAAATTAACGTTTCATTGTGTTAAAGCAAGGCTGCCCCACTGGTGACCTGGGGGCTGCATGCAGCCCCTGAATGGTTAAACTACAGCCCTTGGACTTCTGGTTTAGGCACTGCTTCTCTCTGCCCTCGTCCTGCCAAAGCTTTGTCTAGCCAGGTCTTAAAAACCTCCAAAGGTGGAGATTTCACCATCTCTCTGGGTAACCTGTTCCAGCGTTGTTCTACCTTCCTCCTAGCTGTGTTTCATTGTGTCGGGGTGGGAGTATTGTGTGTCTTGCAGGATTGAGCTTCAAGCAGGGAAACAGTTTAGAAATACACCCAAACCAGATCTCTCGAGTCAAACAACTCCATCTAGGATCTAGGAATTTGAATTACAAGTTTTACATACAGTCCTGTCCAACCTAAACCTGAATCTCACAGATGCTTTTGGCAAAGGAGACAGAGAAAACTAATGCAAATGTTGGTCTTTTCCATCTGGGTGTTGATAGTGTTCAAATACTCTGGTGCTGAATGTGCAACAGAAGCTTACACAGAGGAAGTGAGTTCAGATCCAAGCTTTTTGACTTTTTACATCTGGATCTGCAATCTGTATGCTGAACCGAGCTCTCAAACTAGCGATTTCTTTTCAACTTTCTATCAAGATACTGGAAGCAATAACAAAAAAAGCCATGCAATGCAATGAATAACATGGTAAAAATAGCACTTGACAGTTCTTGCGGTGGGTGGGTTTAGTTCTCTACCAAAATCTGCTGAGCAGCTTTTTAAAGCCAGAGCAGGAAACCCCTGAATTTAAGGCACTACTCTCACAGGATGAGAATAAAATAAGATGCTTTGGGACCTGAGTAGCTTTCCACTAGATAGTCCAAATCCAACCATTAAATCTTTAATTCACATGATTTGTTCCATTCCTTCCCTGCTATCGTGCTGTATGTAGCTCTGTGTGTGTGTGTGTGTGTGTGTGTGTGTGTGTGTGT
>NW_017729031.1:81522549-81525785 GCF_001723915.1 Gavialis gangeticus
TGCAGTGTGTGTGTGTGTGTGTGTGTGTGTGTGTGTGTGTGTGTGTATCAAAAGGTAAGAAGAGAGGGAAGCCCCTTGGGTTACAAAATTAGGAATCTGAAATTAGGCTTTAAAATATTCTTTTGGAGTAAAATTTTCAGAATGGCCCAAGTCCCATTATCAAAAATGATTTAGGCATTTGGAAGCCTAAATACGATTGACATTTTTACCTTTAGGCCCCTAAAGTCATTTGATTTTTAACTGGTTGAATGTTCATCATTTTCCTTTGACTCGGAAAATGCTGTTGGGTGTACACACATTTTAAGTCAGCTCCTCTGGGCCAGGGGTGACCAACCTGTGACAACCCGTAGGTACCTACCCTCATTTGGTTCTGCAAGTTGATCAGAGAGCTCAGCCTTCTTTCATCTCTGTGACCTATAGGCTACCTCTGCACATTACAGGCATTGCACAATTAATTGCCCCATTACCTTAAAATTGGTTAATTGCCCAATTTCCTTAAAACCAGCTACACCTGCAAAGTAACTATAACGGAATAAAAAGCTCCAACTGGCTATAAAATTAGATCTAAAAAAATGTATACTAACTTTATAGCTGGTTTCTATCAAGCTTTAATTTGCTTGTGTAGCAGGACTACCCCTGCAGCTGGGAGCCCTGTCACCTGACAGGGCTCCCAGCTGCAGGGGTTCACCTTGCCTACTGTGAAACCCCAGAGCCCTGGGGATTGCGGCTGCCATGATCTCCAAGGCTTGAGGGTGCCTGAAACCCACATGGGGCTCCCAGTCCTGGCTCTGCATCCCATATCTAACAGGTTTCTCAGCCCAAGCTGGTCTCGCTCACAATGGGGGCTGACCCCTGCAACTGATGGGGTTCCTGGTCCCAGCTGCGCCTCACTCACAGCGGGGGTCAAGAGCCCCACAACTGACAGGGCTCCTTTTACACCTCACGCATAGCTGGGACTGAGAGACCTTGCAACCGATGGGGTTTTTGACTTGGGCTGCACTTTACACAACATATCACGGTGTCAGTTATGGGGTCTCTCCATCAGTTGCAGGGCTCTTGGGCCCAGTTGCACAAGGCATAGCCAGGACCAGGAGCCCTGTCAGTTGTGGGTCTTTCAGCCCTGTTGCACATGGCCCACATAGCTGGGAGCCCCTCAGAAAAGGATTGGGCTCTCCCTGTACTGGCAGTCAGGTGCGATTGGATCTAATGTACGATCCCACTAACATACCATCAGCAATGCTCCTTTATTAACCCAAGGTAATGTCCACCTTGGGTTAATAAAGGAGTCTTGTGTTCTTTTCAGTCTCCAACTGTTTTTTTACATTCCATAGTCAAGTTTTGTGTTTCTCTATCTATGTTACCTGCTTAATGTTTTTTATTTTCTTTTACTTGATACAGAATTGCTAACCCAACCTCTGGAAGTCCTTTCTAGCCCTACTTTTCTATGACTGTATGAATTCAAGCATTCAAAGACTGTGATTCAAGTCCCCTCTTTCCCAATCAAAAAACTGGCGTAAAATAATTAAATGTAAGGAAAAGTGTATTTTTTTAATGGTGTTCTATTTTCTGATCATAAGGTCACATTTACAAACTTTTCTTCACAACTACAACAGTTAGGAACTTATGGGGCTTTTTTTTTTTTTAAATGAAAACTGACGCTGTCCCCTAATAACAAGCCCCAGGAATTGGTATTTTAAGAACACCACCAAATATAATAAGAGATGTGTGAAAAAAGCAGTCACTAGAATTGGAAATGCTGCTGATTCCAATTTATACAGGGGTTAAAAAACAAAAGTGAACTAGTAGACCAGTGCTACTTCTAGTAGCAGAAAGGACTGTATCTTTGCACAAGTGATCACAGTTGTGGTTTTGACTTTAAAATGCTTTCTTTTTTTCTCTTTCATAGGATGCAACTTAATCTAATAGAGTAAAATAATAACCTGCTGACTATGGCCTTGTCTAATTCATTGTTTTAATCCTGTTACTACCTGGCTTGTACAAGAAGCACATTTAAACTCACTTTTTTGCACAGCATAGTTTCTCTGGACTGGGCTTTTTTCACGTACTAGACTCTATTTGAGGAGACCTCCCTTGTTTGTTTTTGCTATCATCTATTTATGAGAGAAAAGCTTCTATAATTCCTTATCCTAAAAATTAAAATCTTCTACTCTGTTGAAAAAAGAGCAGGTCCCTTATTCCCTTTTTAATATGCACTTTTTGAATTTAAGTAATTACAAGCAAAAATTCCTACCCAGTAACAAAATGGCTTCTTACTTACTAGGCTACAGTTCCCAAGAGGCCACAGGCAAATGTCAGAGGTCATATTAGTTTCTTAGCTATAAAACACTCTGACACCAGCTCCTTTTATTCATGGGAAAATTAAATGCAAGAAAGGTGCTTTACTTGGCAAGGAATATTGCTGTCCAGCATAACATAATTTGCAAACCACTATGTCCAGAAGGTACCTTTATATTTAAATTATAACCATCCATCCCTGTGTTGCAAAATACACCTTTAATTTTTATGATTCTTTTTATTTACTTCCTCCAAGAAACATAAAACTGCTCTGAAACTGAAAAAGAACTTTTAAAGAGCCTGGAAAAAAACCTACCAAAACTCTTGATCAGTTTATTTCCTATGACAGAGTAAAGTTTCTAGTATTACTCTGTCTTCTGTGTATACATGCATGGAAAACACACACACAACAGAGATTCAAGCTAGTATATGGAGTTGTACAGCAGTTTGGGTATTTTCAGAGGATAAGCAAAACAGACAAAGACTTTCAGATTCTAACCAATCAGGAACTTGCTATCCTGCCATAGAAATTAATGCAACTGAAACAGTTGGGGTACTTGTACACATGCCAGGGGTTTTAGTCCTCAGGGTTGCAAATTTAGTCCTTAGGGTTGCATTCCATCACTGTTATGGTGAAGGGCCCAATCCTTGGTTTTTTGTTTTGTTTTTTCTGGCGGAGCCTTCCCACAGCAGTGGCAGCACCCCCCAGGGCTGCCTGGGTGAGCTGCTAGCAGGCTGCGTGCTGCCCCAGCTCAGAGGCAGCACCCGGCCTGATCCAACTCTTCCCCAACCCCAAGCTGGGGCAGTACCTGGCCCACCTGCAGCCTGCCCAGGTGGCCCCGGAAGGACTGGGGTTCTCTACAGCTCAGGGGCTGCTTGGCCTACTGGTAGCTTCCCCCTCCCTCCCCCCGGCGGCAGGAGAGGCGGGCAGGTTCTGCCAA
>NW_017729031.1:81525911-81543436 GCF_001723915.1 Gavialis gangeticus
AAAAAAAAAAGGATCAGACCCTTCACTGCTTCCGCCTTTAGTTGTCTGCTGAAGGCAGAAACAGCAAGGGGCCCAATCTTTTTTTCTGCAGAGCCTGCCCACCTCTCCCACAGCCAGGGGCAAGCTGACTAATAGGTGAAACACATCATTGCAAACTACATTGCAAACTAAACTACATCAAGATGTAGTTTAGTTTGCAATGATGCAGACTTATTTTAAACCTCCAAAACTCCTGCATGTGTACAGCATGATACTATTAAGCCACACAGTGACATTTTTGTCATGTATACATGGTAATGGCATCATGTGTACAAGCACCCTTGGGCATCAAACTAAACAAGGACTACTCTGGGACAGGTAAAGATAACTGGGATCAAAAATGTTATTGGTTATTCAGATTGCTAAAAGACTTTGCAAGGTGGATATCATTAGGGTCACAAATTTGTAATTGGATCTATATTTGCAGATGAGTGCCCCCACGCAGAGAGCTGTGAATGGTGACATTAGCTACAGTTGAGAGATTGTGATTGAAAAATATTTGTGGTGACATCTCTTTGAAAGCCACCTGAGTACAACTTGTCCTCAGTCCTTTGCAAGGAAATCTTGTTCATGTGTTGCTCTCACACTTCAATGGCCTTTAGTATTATTGTCCTCTGTTTAAGATGCTGTGGGGAAAGATATTTCAGGGAAACAGTGGATGGCACTGTTGGTTTGCAGCTATCAATCAGTAATGGATGCAAACCTTAGGATGCAATATTTTGAAATACCTAAATCATAATTAACATCTGAAACATGTCAGCTGTGCCTAAGACTGTCTAATCTGTGATGGAGGGGGTTGTAACAAAAACAAGATTTAACTCCTATTTTGAGGATACTGCTTATCAAAACTTTTGGGAGAAAAGCCACTGAACAGAAAAACTATCTCCATCCAGCTTTGTACTGGGACTTGATGGGAAAGGAAATAAAGCTTAGCTGATAATTAGGCTAATGACAGCAAAGGGACTCTACAAGGACAAGAGTGCTTTGGCTGAGACTAGATGTTTGCATGCCTGTCCCAGATTACTTCCTATGATTAGACTGCATTTTGTCAGATTGAAGGAGGGCATGTTTTTAAGGACATTCTTAGAAACCTTTTGTTGTTTGTGTTTGCAGGGCTTATGTTTGTCCTTACTAGTGTCTGTGTTTCTGTTGCATTATGTATATCTGTGCCCAGTTTCTTGGACTCAGCTGATCTTGAAGGATATGAAATAGTGACTCCCCTGTAACAACAGCTTAAGAACATGGCCAGGTGCCCAGGACAGCTGCTGTGGAGATTGTCGCAGTAGTGACCTGCTGTTCCTGCTGCCACCACAATCATTCAACTGCAGCAAAACCCACTTTTTTACCCCCTTGCCCCCATCCCTTTCAGCACCCAGGGCCATTGACCTTGTTGCCATGCCCTAATTACACTACTGCCTGTGGTAACATTTAATTATTCTCTGCTTTCTTTTAGGGGGACCAAGGTAAGGTCCTTTAAAGTACAAATAGTATCTTGTGGTGAGAAATATGAGGGAGAAGGAGTTTTATGATTCAGCTCTTCTCTTGAATATATCTGTGAAACGAATGAACAAAGCTCCTGTGAAAATCCAGGGTAGTGCATGATTGCTCAGTGCTGAGGTGTCTTTTATTTTAAATGACATGATTAGAGAATTCTCCAGGGTCAGAAGCCCTGTGGCAACAATATACAAAAAGGCTCAGCTCAGTCCCTCAAAATGGCCCATTCCCTAAAATAAAGTTACTGGTGTTTCCAAAAAGCTTTCTGATAAAATGTCAACCATATGGTTAACTAATACAATGAATGGAGATTAGGAAGCACTGCTGGGATTGGCTGAAGTGTTTGCTCTTATGGGTGATCACCAATAAGCATATGTGGGGGAGTGGAGATTGTTTTCAACTTTTGGGCTGTTGTCTGGGGATGTCTATTGTGGTTTCTTATCTGTGAGTTCATAATTTAATAGTTTCATAGTTGTTAGGGTCGGAAGGGACCTGAGCAGATCAGGGGGCAGGAATGAATGCTGTGATCATATGACCCCAGCTAGGTGATTATCTAGCCTCCTTTTGAAGACCCCCAAGGTAGGGGCAAGCACCGGTTCCCTTGGAAGTTGGTTCCAGATCCTAGCTGCCCTGAGTTATTTGTTATGTATTGCAAGCTGCTCTCAGTATTTCTGGATATGGTGAGATATAAATCTAAATCTAAATAATAAGGATAGTCCAGTGGGCTCCTGGAAGTTGAAGCACATGTCCTGCCATAGAATTTGGGGTCTCTAAACCCCAATGGATGTGGCAATAGGTGTCAGCCCCCTGAACCTGCACTGCTGCCTGAACACAGCCCCATGCTGCTACATGTCTCTGGACTCATGCTGCCACCTAAACGCAGCCCTGTGCTGTTGCTTGCCCCAGGATACATGCTGCCACCCAAACGCAGTTTTCTGCTGCCTTCTGGCTTGAGGGATCTGGCCTAGAAAGAGCCTCTGAAGTCAGGATCCAGTCCAGAGTGAGTTTGACATCCCTGCTCTAAGGGAAACAATTTTTAGCTGCCAGGTGGCATTGCAGTAACTCAGTCATCAAACTACATGGACATAACTTGCCTTTAATCAAAAATACTTGCAGCACCACCCTCTACAATAAAATGGTGGTCAGGCTTTGGAAGACATAACAGAAATTATAGGCCTGTACTTGATATTTTTTCTTAATGATTCATACATTTTTTCTTCAACCTGCCGCCTCCTCCACATAAAATGTTGTCCTTTTAAGGACACCTAAATCCCTAATGAGATCACTGTGGTGACTTCATTCCACAATGTGCTTAAATATTGACTAAAATATAGTCTAAATCAGTAGAACAAAGACATGAACATAGTTATCTGCTATCTTCCCTGAGGCTGAAGTGGTTCCCAAGAGTAGCAAGAGAAATCTCTTGATTAGACTAGTATCTGAAAGTATTTCTGGAACCCCCCTTCATCAGGGAGTTAGGAACCTGAAGACAAATTGGAATTTAGCTGTGAATCCTATTAAGTTGGGATGGGACTGAGGGCTCTGGAGATTGTCAGGTAGATACCAAGAGCTGTGTCTCATCTGTGGAAATTCTCTGGCAACTCTTTTTTCATTTTATTCTTGTATCTGTCTCCAGTGGGTATGACCCATGTTCTTCTAGAAAAATAAAACAAATGGCAAGCTTCTGTTCACCAATTAATAGGTGGTAAATAAGGACATTCGTGTCAGCAGTCTTGAATATGCAGTAGGGCTTTTTGTCTCCCTGTAGTGGCAATACTAAGGTTGCACGTGTGTATGCTGCTGGTCTAGGCCAGTGGTGCTCCATGTTCTGGCCTCACAGAATAGACGAATGGCAGAGGGACAGGCCATAGGCTGGATCAGACCCTGCATGCTGGGATCAGGCCCCACACAGGTTCAATGTACCAGGATTGGGCCCTGTACTGCTTTGCATACTTGTTCTAGTGCACAGGGCCACAGGCTGTGGGGCTCCCTATGTTTTTGTCAGGAGCCCTGCAGGCCAGATGACCCAGCACTAGGGACTGGATTTGGCCCGCAGGTTGAGGATTGAGCACCCCTGCCTAGACCAAAACCAGACTTTCAGAGGTATTTAGGTGCCTAACTATGCAAATGGGTGCCTAGTAAGATTTTCAAATATGCAAACCAATCAACCAAAATCACTCACTTTCTTCCCCTAACACAGGGGTGGGCAAGATACAGCCTGCGGGCAGGATAGGGCCTGCCAACTGAATGGACATGGCTGCCCCTGCAGTGCTCCACATGGGGCTGAGCCCCACCCGCGTGGGCTGAGACAGCCTACACCATGTTCCTACCAGCCCGGGCCCCAGCTAGTGCACAGCTTCTGCCGGGGCTGTTCCCAGTGGAGCTGCAGCTGGCTGAATGGTCATCTGCTCCCTTTACCTCCAGCATGAGCAGCCAGGTGGAAGCTTCCCCCACTTCCCTGCCTGTCTGCCTGCCCAGAGCACTACAGCAGGGGCAGGATTGGGAGAAGGAGCATGTGCTGGAGGCAAAAGGAGCACAGCAGCACCTGGCTGGCTGTAGCCACACCAGGAACAGCCCCACTGGAAGTTGCATGCTGGCCAGGGCTAGGGTTGACAGGGCTGTTCAGCTCCCCTCGCTTCAGCTGTGGCTGCCGCTCCTGCTCCTATTGTACCACTATGGGAATAGCCCTGCCAGAAGCTGCATGCTTGCTGGGATTTGGGCTGGGTCCAGAGCCTGTGGTTGTGGGTGGGAACATGGCTGTGGCTGCCCCAGGTGGGGCTCGGCTCCATGTGGAGCGCTGCAGGGGCAGCTGCCAATGAGGCAAGTTCTGCTTCACATGGCCCCTACCTACCTCCCCCTCCCTCCCCTCACCCCCAGCTGGCTCCCAAGCAGGACCTGCCCACCATGCACACACCCTGCCCCTGAGTGTATCATGCCTGTCCCACTCCAAAACACTGCTCCCCAGAGCTCCATAGGGAGTTTTGATGAGTTGGTCTATGACAGCTCATAAAAATTCCCTATGTGCCCCCCAGGCCCAAATGATTGCCTGCCCCTGCCCTAACATATCTATCTCTAAACTTCCCTATTTGGACTTAGGTATGTAACATATTTCGTGATTCTGAAAAAAAGTTACTTGATTCGTAAATAATTTAAAATATGAACAATGATCATGAGGTGCTGGGTTCAGTCCTTGAAGGTGAGATCACCAGGAGTCCCGCTACCAGTCATAATGATAAGTTTTGTCCTGTGGAAACTTGGTAGTGTGGCAAGTCCACGCCCCACTCACCCCACCTCTGGGCTCCAGGTGGCTGGTCTGCATGCAGTCTCTCCAGGACCCCACAGCTGGAAGTGGAGCCACGGATTGGTCTGGCTCCTCAAAGCTCCCACGGCAAAAGGAGCTGGTCCGACATGCACTGGGGAGAGCAGGAAGGAGGGAGAACTAGCCGCACCTCCAGACACCTTCTTCACTTGGGAGGGGCCAGCAGAGTTTCAGGGTGATGGACCTCTGGGCAGCGCAGCAGCTCTGATCACAGCAGGGGCTTCCTTACTGCATCTGACCTCTCAGCTCTTAAAGGCACAGGGTCCACCCAAACCAGAGGTGGCCCACACAGACCAGACAGAGGCAAGAAAGAGCCCAGGCTCCTTCAGAGTGGTAGTAGCCCACAGATCCAGGGGCTCAGAACCTGTCGAGACTGCACTCACAGTGGACATGGCCCACAGGTACACGCAGGGTGGGACCGGCAGCCCAGGATACACCGACCAGTCCCGCCTGGGAAGAGAACCCAGCGGGGAGCTAGGCTACAGAACCTACCATACCATCATGCTTTTAGGCCCTGAGACCCACAATTGGGCAATGCCAGACTCATAGGGATAGCCAGAGCATGGGAAGATACCCCACAGGGCATTATCAGAAGTGGTCAGTGGTCAGTCAATCCAGAGCCCAGTGCTTTTGGGGTCACAGCCTTGAGTCAGGAGTTATGTGATGGCCGCACAGTGTACCCCACATGTAGGTGAGGAGGCAGCAAAGAAGCACCTGATGCAGTGAGCACCATTCCCTGCTTGCCTGCACCGCAGAGAGAATTTCAGTTCTAGTATTGTTCAGTTGCTTCTTTTTGGATTGGAGACACCTGTACCACCAGCTGGGTAAGCGGGGCAGAGACAAACCACTCAGGAGGAGCAGACAATGTCTGCAGCATGTCCACATCCCATTGAGACCCAAGCCAGACACCCAAGTGGAAAGGGGTAGGGTAAAGAGGAGGTAAGGAGCCCCACAGAAGAAGCACCAGCCAAAGCACCAAGGGTTTGAAAGAACATCTCCCAATGGAACCTCAAATAATGTCAAGTTGTGGCAGGTGAGTAGACCCTTGTGCAACATGCTTAGGCAGGCAAAGCAGGTCAGCAGCAACATGATGCACATGGGCCTGCCACAGGTAGTTTTAGGGATATTGTGAGAGCCTGGAAGGCATTCACCGAGTGTGCACCCCCAACCAGGCATATGAACCACATCATGTTATGACGTCCGCTCTACGATGAGAGCTCCCTATCCACACCTGCCCGGCTTTACCTCCTCAACAGGTGAAGCAGATTGGGGCCAATCCACAGCGTGGGCAATATCTGGAGGCCAGTGGCAGAACTGCGGGGAGCCAGAGAAGGACAGCAGAGGGGGAGAGGAGAGGAGAGGAGCCTGGGAGCTGGAGACGTGGGATGAAGAAGAAGAAGTTCGGGTAAGCCCTTGGTCAGACCCTGAAGAGGCAGTGACACCCTCACCACGGTAGTGAAGAGAAGGGTGGAGGACGCCAGGCGCTGGAAGGCAGATCAGGGAAACAACCTGGGAGCGGCGGAGGTGGCGTGTCTGAACCACTCGTGACGGGGGGGCGTTTTCTTCGGTTTTTTTTCCCCCTTTGATGTCTCCCCACCAGTTAGAGAGCCCAGATCGGGGCCAGGCATGCTTCCGAGAAGAGAAGGGGAGCATGCCTTCAGAGGGGCTCCATGACTGAAATGGAGGCAGGCAGAAAACCCTGAGCAGCAAGAACCGTGCCCATTCCCAGCTGATTGCTCTGGAGGGAATTCCCCTCCTCATTAAGTGACACGTGCTAGCAATTAAGCCTATTGTGGTCTTGATTTAAAGCATCCAGCAGGAGTCCAGGGCGGGCAAGTAACCTGCTGAAGACTCCTGGGGTAACTGCCCCAGGCAACTGGAACCAGACCTTGAACATGCCCAGAAGAAGAAAAGGGCAAAGGTCATAGGACTTTTAAAAATAAATAAATAAATAAATAAATAAATAAAATGAGAGAAAGTAGAAAGCTTGGCTCTAAACGGCTCCCTTTCCTCTATTCCAGTTTTGGACTTTGGGCATTGGGGCAGCCCCTACAATCGATCCGGGCATGAGATGGGTAGTCACCACCTCCCTTTTGTGAATCTCATTTTATCATCAAAGTCGTGGCAGGCAGGAAAAGAAAGGGCACCAGATCTCGCCCAGCTCGACCGTAGGGGCACAGCCATCCCGAGAGGGCAGTGAATGTCAGCAGGACGTAGGGGTACACGCCCATACATGGTGACTGCCTGACAGGTATGCATCAGAAAACTGGTATGTCATATGTTTCAGAACTTTATGTATCATGCTCAGCTGATAAATTGATCTATGGTGTCATTTCAGTTCTGTACATACTCTGTCAGTTTTATTATGCTATTCAGGAGATGTATTTTGTAGCTGCTCAGGAAGCAATGCATTTAATTCAGTATGATTTACTAAGTGGCCTGTCTGTATCCACAACATTAATGATTTTACTCATTGATAGATGGTGACTGACAGAATATAGGCCATGGGCAGATGTTACATTTGTAGTGCTATTGCAAGCGAGTGTATAGATATACACCTTTCTGTAGCACAACAAAAAAGAGAGTACCTTTGCAATTGTAGTAGCAGCAGCAGGAAGACCTGCTACTGTCACCACAGAAATGCCAAGCAGAGCTGCTAAGTACTGATAACCTGTTGAAGGTAGTGGGCTGTCATGGATTGGGCGCACTGAGAGAGTCTCCTGAGGGGTGGAGAGAGCAAAAGAGAAGCCCCCTGTTTCCCCTTGAGTCAGGAGAGTTCACCTTTGAGATGACTTAGTATCTTTTCAGCCAGGGTGCTCAAATGTCTGCATACCCCAGAACACTCTTTTTTGGTAATACTGTGAAGTGCTGAGTACTTCCTAGCTCTACCAATGAATATCTGTCCATAGCCTTAGTGTGCTGCTACACAATAATGGAAAGCACACATTTAAATAAAATGTGAAATTCATATATTCACATCACTATATTTATTAATTGAAAATTTAAAACTGAACGGCATCCCATGCTGTAGTTACAATATTTGCTACAAATATCAGTTGCAAATAAAAAAAACCCCAAAACACTTATTTGGAAAAGTCTAATTTCACCCATGCCCCTGTCCCCAGACTGATAACACTTTATTGTTTTGGGAGATAGTGAACCACCAAAATAGCAAGTGTGGTCAGTAGAGAAAGTAGAATCCACCTCCAAAAGCTAAAATCAGAGGAAGTAACTTAAACCAAAGAAGTTCTTTACCACATCACTTTGAACAGCAGCCCGGTCAAAACTTAGATCAAGTTCAGAAATTAGAATGTTGCATATTTCAGTAAATCAGTATATCAGAAACAAGAATGGTGACAGCTTAGCAGTACCCGCCCTTAAATATTGCAGTTTCCTTGAAAACTTAATTGAATTATGTAAATGTTAATATTTCATGACAGGTTTTCACTGTACTGGAATACTACTGCAGGGAATGCTGCCTTCTCATCTTTCTGTTACATTCAGTTAGTTATACACAGCAAAATTAAGTTATAGAAATGCAAGGCCTTATAGTGTATAGCATTCTACAAATGGGCTAGAAAGTGTAATCTGTGTGTTGCAACTGATCTTCTGCTTCACTGATGCCTTTGATACTGTGCCCCTCTTGCACCTAACAGAGTCAGTTTCCAGGATTTAAATTGTGTCCCTCCTGCAAGACAGTTACTTCTGTTAATGATCAACCGTCTCCTCTACCTCATTGAACACCTGCACCAGTTAAGTGGTTGATTTGTTGCTTGTATTCAAGAGATCACAAAATTATCTCTCTTGGGGAGAACTGAGAAGGTGTCCTTTGAGCTAGCGTGGGAAGAAGTCCACAATCTTAGACTAGGCTGTCTTTGTTAAAGCTCCAGCAGGCTGTTGATATCCATGACTTGCTTCTTTGAGGAAGTTCTAACAGTGACTAAGTCAACCCTCTTCCTACACATCAAGTCAAATCAGTCCTAGGGCTGCTGCAACTGTTGGGACACTTCAGATGCTGTGCATCATTGGTAATTCTTTGGGCAAATGACCTGGTAGCACCCAACTCGTCTCCAGGTATGGATGGTCATTGGCTCACAGGGGGTGCAGACAGAAGTGCAGCTCCCAGCTGTAACAGAACATTTTCTGCAAAGCGTTCTGAGTTACAACGTTACCCCAGCCCAAACAGAAGTTCACTGCTGGTTCCAGGGGGGAAGGGAATATAGCTGGGATCCTGCAGCCAGGTTCCCACAGCAATGGCTAGGCTCTCTGCCAGTGCTCCCCGTTTTCAGAATGGGAGGAGGGAAAGGGAGAAGAGGAAGCTCATCCTTGGGGCTCCCTAGCTGGTGCTAGGTGGAGTGGATGAATTGGAGCTGCCCCCCGCACCTGAGGGGGGCTCCAATACACCCACCTCTCTGGGGGAAGGAACTGAAGAAACCCCAGAGTGAACACCCTCTGCTCCCTTTCTTTCCCCCACCCATTCTGAAAGCAGTGACAGGCTGGGAGCTTCATAGACATGAGTGACAGAAGATGCTATATTTTGAAATGTCTTCATCTGATACCTCATGCAATTGGTCACAACTATAAGCTGCTTTCTGTAGCCAGATTGGGCAAAAACTGTCACATCTGTCTGTGCCCAGGGAGCTCATCTGCCCTTTGACAGGTCTTGTTTTTAGTCTTGCTGAGTGTTCACACACCCTCCTCACCCAGGCTAGCCCATGTGGGTGCACTGGTTTAGTCACTGAAAACCCAATCATGGCTGTAGTGGTTTACATGGTACCAGATAGCAGACCAAGAGAGGTCTGGCCTGACAGGGCTTCCACACATAGCTCTCAGGAAAGAAGCAGCAGCAGCACACTTAGAGTGATTAAAGACTCTGATCTGTTTCATGTTTCTTGAAAACGGAGCCAATGCGTTCATTTTAGTAACAATAACCAACCTGCCTGTGTTACCACTGATGGGCTCTGGAAGTTCTTATCCTTATAAATGGCTATTTATATCTGCCCTGTAAAACCCCCACAGGATACATTTATGGAGGAGAATGGAGTAAGTACCTCTTTCTTTCTAGCTGTCTTCAATAACTTGCTACTTTGTTGGCACACTTAGGGCTCCTCTACACATGCAGATAAAGGCACAGTGGGATGTAACACGTGATCCACACAGTCACACCTCCTACCATGCCACACATACATGCCAACAAGTGTGATTGTGAGATCCAGAATAAGATCCTATCACACCTTGTTGCCAGTACAGGGGAGCCTGGGACCACCACCCCAAGCTCCCCCTGCAGCAGCAAGTAACAAGCTCCCACAGCTATGAGTCTTGCAGCTGATGGGAATCTCAGCCCTGGTTGGGCTTAGGACACAGTGAGACAGGAGTTCTGTCAGCTGTGTGGGGTGTCTGCAGTTGTGAAATCGCACAGCTGTGGTCTCCCAGCTGCCAGGGCACAGGGTACACATGCAAATTAAGGCTAGATAGAAACCAGCTATAAAGTTTTTACAGTTTGCAGCAATAACTTTATAGCTGGTTGTACCTTTTTAAGATGCCATAGTTAATTTGCACAGATAGCCAGCCTGAATTAAATGCACAATTAACCAGGTATTTGTACAAATAGAAGTAACATGTGGAGGGGGCCTTAAAGGGTATATTTCTGAGAGAGATTTTGCTCCACCCAGATCTCCTCTTTGCTGCTTTCTGCATTGTGCATAAACGTGAAAACATTTTTTTTCTTTTACTCTCTCTCTCTCCAGATGTTATAAAATTCAGGGGCTTTCACACATGCACGCACACACACACACAATCACTGATATATTTATTAAAGGCCAGATCCTCTACTGGCACAAGTCAGCATAGGTCCATGGAAGGCAACAGATTCATACCACCTGAGAATTTGTCTCTAAAACTTTACAAGAAATCCCAGCCTCCTCAGCGACAGAGAACTGAACACAATGCTGCTAGGACAGGAGATAGTCTTACCAGTAGTGGATTTAAACTTAGTACAATTTCACTGGAACCAAAACTATCCTGTAAGATGTAGTGATGCCATTTGGTATATGTGGCATGAAAGTTGTAGCTGTGTTGGTCTACAAGCAAAAGCAGTCAATGTAGTAGAGGCAATATCTTACATTAGACTAACTAGATAGTTGCAAAAAAAATATTTGCAAGCTTTCAGGCTCGTGCACAGTGTAGTGCATGTGTGTGTGGGGGGGCTGTCTGTGTGTATGGTGCAGTGGTGGGAGGAGTCTGGAGGCCCAGGGCTTGTACTTCGGCAGCCTCTGGGGTGTATGGCCCCCAGCCCCTCAGAAGTTGGACAGCCCTACCTTAGAAGATGACAGCTATAGTGCCATACTTCCATATTAATATTCAAAAGAAGGAGGAAATCAAGATATTTACGTCCTAGTTAAATCTCTTTGTCCTACATCATAGGTTGGCAACCTACAGCCCACAGGCTAGATTTGGCCCATACAGCCTTTGTATCTGGCCTCTGGAGCAATGCATTCAGTGTCAGAGGGCTCCCTTTGTGGTGTGCTGCACTCAGCCACATGGGGCCTTCTGCAGAGGTGGGGCTCCTCCCATGATGCACCACAGTTGGGTAGCATGGGCCCCAGCAGAGGGGGCTTTTACCACAACATGCAACATCTGAGTGGTAAGACGAGGTAGAAGCACAGGCAGGTCCTAATGCCTGCCCATCTCCAACCCAAGCTGAGTCATTCTGCACCCCACCCTGACCAGAAAACATTGCTGTCCCCTGCCTAACAGAATTAGAAGTCTAGTCAAAGTAATCTGCAAATGTTATTTATTTGAAAGTGTAGCAGGGCACTAAGGTGCCTGCTACTTGAAGAGCAGGAATGGCCACCAGGTGTCAGTTGCCAGGGCAACCAGGAGGAGCTAAGGGCCCCCACCTGTTGAGTCAGCTGACCGGAAGGGACAGGGCTGACTTCTATAAAGCACAGGCTGGAGGCTGAGAGTGGGATCTTGGCTGGCAGCCAAGGAGAAGGAGTGCTGCCTGACTAAGCAAAGGGTAAAGGCCTGAATGCGAGCAGTCAGTTGTGCTAATGAAGGATGGAGCACCCACAGAGGGCGACTCAAAGGAGGTTAGCCGAGCGGTTTAGCTTTGTGTTATAGCCCAGGGTCTTGTGTTATTGTTTTGTTGTTGTTGTAAGACCGGAGGACTGGGAGAGGCTATAAGGTGATGGAAGAGGCCTCATAGGGGGTCCATGGCAGTGTGGGAACCTCAGCCCCAGAGAGAGGAGCAGCAAGAAAGGTGCCAGAGAAGGCACAGCATTTGGGATATACTGCCCCCCACACCTGTGGGGGACGTTTCCGAGACAAGGCTGTGGAAGCCAGAGTGCCTGTGGGGCGTGATTGCGAGACAAGGCTGTGGAAAGCCAGAGCGCCTGGGGGGCATGATTGCGAGACAAGGCTGTGGAAAGCCAGAGCACCTGTGGGGTGCAGGTCCGAGACAAGGCTGTGGAAAGCCAGAGCGCCTGTGGGGCGTGGCTGAAAGACAAGGGCTGCAGAGTGCCTGAGCGCCAGAGGGCACACTGAAAGACAAGGGTTGCAGAGAGCTTGAGCACCAGAGAGAGCACAGAGAGTAAGATAGACCAAACAACATCCGGTACATCTGCGAGGCTTGGAGCGTGGTACAGAAGTGGTTGGAGCCATGCATAGCCCGTAAGGCTGGGGTGTTCGGAACTCCTGTTGTATAAACAAGGATCGGGGTAGTGGGAACCATGACCAGGAAGACGAGAGGCAACCTCCCTTTAACTTTCATAAGATCAAGATGTGGCAGGCGAGAACAAGGGTGCATTAACGCAAACTTGGCACAGTAGGGGGCACTAGGGGAGAGCACAGCAACCCTAGAACATTTTCCTCCGCCTGGTACAGAAAGCATGAAAATTCCTTAGCAATTAGATGCTAGAACTTCTGGGATATGAAACAATGTGACTTAATATGACAAGCACATTTAAAACACCAGAAGCGTTTGTATCCAGCAGGCATCTCAGTTTTTATTATAAAAAGATTGGGAGAGGTTCTCAGCTGGTATAAGCTGCCATAGCTCCTGTAGTGTATAGGAATTGGGTAATATGCCTTAAATATGAATTATATTCCAGAAATCACCAGACTCCTGCTTGAGCATCTATGTTGACATGGCTGGGTCTCAGAAGATGTTTATAGATGTGTTCCAGGAGGTGGGGTGGGGACCTTTTAATTAGTGCAGCTCCGAGAGCCGCGCTAATTAAAGTGCCTGAAGCATCATGTGTATCAAAGAAAAATGGCAGCAGATCACTTCAGACTAAAGCTTGCTGAATAAGCTTTAGTTTAAAGAGCCCCACCACCATTTTTCAGTGTGGGGACATTGACACAAGTTATGCTGGAGTCTGCGTAATTACCACACTCCAGCAAACTCAATTAATCGGGTCTGCTCCTGCTCCTACGCACTGTCATTACAGTGTGTCGAAGCAGCCTCCTTGCACATGTATAGGAGCCCATAGCTTCTATATGGTTAGTAAATATAATTATGTTCATCCCCTGTGCCCATGTGGTTCTTTCATATGGTATTTGTTGCATGAAGTTTGAAAGCAGTTCCATTGACTTAACTAGAACTGTACCACTTTATACAGGTGGGTTTGGTTCTTAGTTGTGCTTTGAAAATGTGAAATGTGAGAACACCATATGTGAAGAACATTTCCTCTGGTAATCAAAGTTTTGTTGAATCTTCTTATACCCAGATACATGTAACAGCAACAGGTTGATTTACTCA
Source organism: Gavialis gangeticus (assembly GCF_001723915.1). Lineage (NCBI taxonomy): Eukaryota > Metazoa > Chordata > Crocodylia > Gavialidae > Gavialis > Gavialis gangeticus. The sequence continues at coordinate 81,539,525 of NW_017729031.1, forward strand.
GAAGCTAAAAGATAGAATGTGACAGCTCTGTCACTTAAGTATCCTTCACACTGAAAAGTAGCCTCTTGGGGAATGTGTATACATGCCCCTGACTGCGCAGTACCCACTGGTATTGCAGAGTCCTGGTGGCACATGGGTCATTTTCGACCCTACTGCACAGTACCAGCAGCATCACAGTTAGTGCTCACCAACACTGTGTTGCCGAAGCTCATCGCTACGGTGATGTGTCTCATGTAGCTGTGCCCTTGGTGATAAAGAAACAGCATGACATTAGCAGTTGTTGGACCCTCTTGCATTTGTCATTTTGGAATACAGTGTAAATCTTTAAGTTAACTCACTGAGTGACTTCAAGTTTCATGATCAAGTTGTTCTTCCTAATGTTTAGTCATGGGCCATATGCCAAGAAATTTGTCATGTGGCAGACTGAATGAGCTGACAGGATCATTCTACCATTCTGTGTGTTTGCAAGTTTTATCCCAGCTAAAAACAATTAATAGCGATAACAATTAATATTGATATTTACATTGTGGCTAAAAATAATTAATAATGATAATCTCATGGAAGTTTCCTTCCTTCTTATGGTTATTCAGCCCCTTAGCATATTTCAGTGACAACCTCATTCGATATCAGCATGGAGAAGCAGTGCAAGTATAATTTATGTATCTTGGGCTACCTTTAATGTATTATTTTGTCCTGCTCAATACAGTCTTGTATTCCCTTTGTTTGCTCTGCTTTCATCTTGATAAGTTTTCTTCCTTTGTCTCCTTCTGCCTCCCAGCATATGGTTCCTGCACACCTGGAAGCCTGATTCTTCTCTGATGTATATTTGTGTAAGTCAATGAAATTGCAGTAGTTTGAAATCAGTGGAAGCAAGAAGAGAATCCAAGCTCTGGTGCTTTTCTGTCTCTGCACATGGAACCAGTTGTTGCTCTTCCTTTGGTTCCATGAAGTGTTTAGCTGTACACTGTAATAAAGCTAGGGGTCCCAGTGCTAAACAACTGTTGTTACAGGCAGAGCCGAGCAGCCTTGATAGTCTGCGTCATCCTTTGCAGAGGTGAATTGAGGCTGTGCCAAGCCAATAAAGACTTCTGTTGTAAATATAAAATATGAAAATAGTGTTTTAATATGAAAATATGAACACCTGAAAATATCATGTTGCGATTTGTTATTATTTTGTTTCCTGAAATGTAGAAAGACAAGGGAAAATTATCCAGGATCGGCTATCCTTGTACATCAGTGCTTGTTCAGCCTTTTCTGCTGTTACCCACATTGATTTGGGTTTTTTTCCCAGGCTTTGAATTCCGTAGCAACATTTTGGCAACATCACTTGCCAAAGTGATGCATCCTTAGTAAACTGTCATCTTGTCCAAATAGACTTTGCTGTTCCTAAAGCCTAGAAAACTCTTTAACTTAATTATTTTCATATTTTCTCCAATGGTTATTCTTTCCCTCTTTTGGCCTCTTCAGAACTGAGGCCATGCCCTGTTTGTAAGACCATTTTTATAGTCTTAGGCTGACATATAATGCCTATGCAAATATTACGTGCTACTCAGCAAAGTAAACTTCCTTTTAGTCTTTAGTTTATTTCAGAATGTCAGCCACTGGTTAACAAGACAAGACAGCAGACAGAAGAAGAGTGATGTCTGCTTGTTTCTGACTCTCATTTTGATTAACAAACATATGGAATGTATCACCGCATGGTTGACCTGAAGTTACAGACCAAATCCCCAAGATGTGCTGTGCTCAGTGCAGATGCTGGTGTCCGGAGGCCAATGGCTCTAAATTACCATTTTGTTCCAATGATACTCAGTCCTATCAGGGGCTGAATCAGCCACCCAGTAGAACTTAAAGCACCCCAATGTTATTAAGTACTACAGATATGGAAGGAGCTGCTCTGGGGAAGATCAGCTGCCAAGAAAACCAGGAGCATTCACATTCTCCCTCTGGATGCAGCGTATGGTTAAATACCACCTCCAGCTCCTGATGGTGGTATAGCTAACTCATGCACACTAGACGGTCTGAAGTCACAAGCCAAAACAGACTCCAGAATGCACCAAGAAAAACAAGGGTGGAGGAACAGTACTGTTTCTCTCCAACCTCAAATGTAGCTGTTCCATCCCAGAAACAAAAATGTTTTAAGTGCATTCGTATATAAGGGAAAGTGGAAGCTAAGATTCCCTGAGATATACAGACCTCCCAATGGAAACTGTCAGTTCCTGGAGGAATACCTATAGCTTCCATCCATCAGGTACTGGAATCCTTCAGATTCCTTAATTTCAGTGACCATAACCATGTCAAAGACAATCTTGATGCAGCTGTACCACTTGACCTCATGGCCTATGAGCAAACTACAGGGTTTTCCAAGGTGGACTCTGTTCCTACACATGCAGTAGAATGTGTGTTGAGTCTTGTCCTTATCCTGGGATTGAGGACAACCAACATACATTCTTCTGCATGTGTAGGACTAGAGGAGAATCCTCAGATAATTCTCCTGAGAATCTATTCAACTTTGCTTTAGTGATGCTGAATTAAAGCTTTGAAATAGTTTAGAAGAATAAATTATTGAATAATTGGTGTCTGGCTAGGATGATGTCTGATTAAAAATTAGCCATATTTTTTTTTATGTTTGCCAGAAAAAAAACAAACAAACCTTGGCCTAGAATTTCCTCACTAGACTAAACATGGGAACATTTTTAAGAAGTGCTGTTAGGGCTAGCATATTCTCAATACCCATTCAGAATTTCTTGCATGAACATATAAAACAGTATCTTTCAGTGTCTCCTCCTCACATGTAACCAAGATTTGCACAATGCAGCTTTTTGTTCCAGAGGAGTCCAAAAGCCAGCCTTGCAAGAAGTAGGCCTGTGCAAAGCAGCAAGTATTTGCTTTGGATTGAGATTTGGCTGCTTCAGAGGGACAGTGATTTGATTTGGTGATTCGAATCACTGTCCCAATTAGATTCGGCTGATTTGGATTCAGAGATTTAGTGTCAATTCTGCAATTTGGTCATAGACTATAGTGCAGAATCACTATAACTTTTGTCATTTTTTTGAAGATTCAGATGAAAACCAGGGATGATAGCCCCTTCTGAGGGCATGAAGCCTGCCAAGTTTCAAGGAGAGAGGTGCAAGGGTTTCTGTGAAAGTGCACCTCAAACTGTTAAAAGCAAAACTCATATCACTTTTGTGTGAGTTAAGGTAAAGCAGAATGAAAATGGCAGAGATGGTAGCCCTTCATGTGGGCATGAGGCCTGCCAGGTTTCAGGCAGAGCGGTGCAAAGCTTTCTGTGAAAGTGCACCTCAAGGTTCTGAAAGCAAATAAAAAAAGCAAACAGTGTGGAGTGAGGAGGGTGGCACTCACTCCACCTGCAGGGGAGCTTGGGGAACCCCAGCAGCAGGAGGTTCACCTTCAGGAACACCAGCTGCTCCACCAAGCCAGGATCCAAGGAGGTGCAGTGGGGTGTCACAACATTACCAGCAATTCTGAACACCCTCTCGCTTGAAAGGCCAGGGCTCACCTGGGCCTGGAGTGAGTGAGGATTTGGTTGGGGGGCTTCTGGAGGGGCTGGACGTCTTTGGGTCAGCTGGCCCAGGTGGTCTTCACCCTAGAGTCCTAAAGGAACTGGCTGGGGTCATTGCAAGTCCCCTGGCATGGCTTTATGAACACTTGTAGTGCTCTGGAGAGGTGCCGGAGGATTGGAAGGAATCCAACGTGGTTCCCATCTTCAAAAAGGGGAGGAAAGAGGACCCGGGGAGCTACAGGCCAGTCAGCCTTACCTCCATCCTGGGCAAGCTGTTCGAGAAAATTATTCTGGCACACATCCAGGAGGGGCCAGCAGGGAACTGCATGCTCAGGGGCAACCAGCACGGGTTCATCAGCGGCAGGTCCTGTCAGACCAACCTGGTGGCCTTT
>NW_017729031.1:81543696-81544997 GCF_001723915.1 Gavialis gangeticus
AGAGGAGGGTGGATGACCACCTTATTGGGGTCATTTGACCCCAGTGCTCTTCCTGCCATGGCAGGGGGTCGGACTAGATGATCTGCTCAGGTCCCTTCCGACCCTAGAACCTATGAAACTATGAAAGACTGGTCAGGGGACAGGACAGGTGTTCCTGGGCAACTGTGGCCAGATCCTGCCACACCTGCCTGTGGGTTGCCCAACAGGCCAAGGGGTCGCAGTGCAGCAGCTCCACATCCTTGGTGAGATAGGTAGCCACCAAGGCTTCCATGCTACCTGCCTGATGGTGGGGTCTGGTGCCTCTGGACCCCACTATTGAATCCATGCCGTTGGCCCACATTAGCAGTGGCTGTGATGGAGGAGATTGGCTTGTGGTTGGAGTGCTGGCTCGGGAAAGTGGATCCCCCTATTCGACATCCCTCCTCCTCTGCCTTTCTGCCTCCGTAACTCTGTTCACCAGCACCTCCATCCAGTGATCGAGGGTTTTGCTGCTGCAGATGCCCCCCTTCACCCTTGGGTCACACATGCCTGCCAGCACATGGACTATATTAGACTGCAGTGGATCCAGCCGTTTTTTGATGCCCTCCTTCAGCTGCTTCATCAGTGCTTGCACCTCTAGTGACAGCAGCTTGCCTCAGCCAGGAACATCAATCCCCTGGAACGTCTCCATTTCATTCTCAAGTTCCCTCACTATGGGGATCTGGCTAAGGAGGGCATCACCAGTGCTGAGGCTCTCAGTAGCTTTGAGGAAGGGTTTGAGGACCACCAAGATCTGGGAGATGATATTCCACCCCGCTTTGTTAAGGGGGCCATTGATCCCAATCTCCCCAACCAAGGCTATCTCATGGATGGCTTTCTGTTGCTCAACCTGCCTTTCGAGCTGGTCGTTCCACCGAGTCTCCACATCCTGCATGATTTTGTGCTGCAAGATGCTCAGCTCTGCCTGTTTGTCCTGCAGCATCTTGCCCCCATTGATGCTCCAGTGGAAGTAGCCTGCCACCTTCCTGCATTTCAAAATGAGCTGGCTGATAGTGATGATGCCATCACCAGAAGCCCTGTCCCCCTCCAAGGTGTCCCTGACTATGAGGTGGCACTTGTGTGCCACAGAGCTGATGCCAACAAAGTTGGTATCATGCACCGCCTTCACCATATTGGCCCCATTGTTGGTGTCCATGAACCCACAGGTGAGCTCGCCCTGCCCAACGAGCCGCCACTGCACCATGCTGTTCATGGCCACCATGATCTCCCTTGTCGTGTGGGGTTTATCTATCACCTGTGCTTGAAGGAGATCCCACCAATAC
>NW_017729031.1:81549997-81550251 GCF_001723915.1 Gavialis gangeticus
TTCAGACACAGCTTGATATGTTGTTTCTACATCCCTCCCCCACAGCACTGTGACTGAAAGGAAGTCAGAGAAAGATCACCGTCACTGGCCAGCAACAGAAGTCAATATCAGAGCAGTCTTTCTCTGTCCCCCCCCCAACCTTTTCCATATATGGAAGATCACCCAATCCCCCCTTCCTCTTCTCAGTTTCTGTTTGCCGCAAGCCTTCCAAATCTCTCCAAATCGACTCAGAGGCTTCTGATTCAATTCAGACC
>NW_017729031.1:81555251-81557410 GCF_001723915.1 Gavialis gangeticus
GTGAATTGCAAGGCTACCTGTAGACCTGCCTTCCGCAGCTCCTTCCTCAAGTACTCCCTGCATGCCTCATATAGGCGGGGCACCACTGTTCTGCTCAAGGTAGTATGTGCAGGCACTTGGTATGCTGGAACCATGAGTGCCATGAGCCATCTGAACCCTGGATGCTGGCCATCCAGAGCAAGCATATCCCCAGTGCTCTGGGTGACCTTGCTTGCCATCGGAATGCACCCCCCTTTGTCTCCTCCTTTCCCCCACTGGTCCATGGTTGCCTGACTCTGCTTCTTGGGGACAGGGGCTTTGAAGCAAGAGGGGAACTTCTTTTTGGGCATGCTCCCCCTGGTGCCAGACTGAGGAGGAACAAGGGCAATGGGGTACTGCAGCGTGAGATGCAGCAGCATTGCCATGGTGGTGAAGTGTTTTACCTCCTTGCCCCAGCTGATCTGCCTTCGGCAGTGCGGGCAGGTAGCATACCTGGGATCATGTGCCACCTTAAAATGATCCCACACTATGCTACCTACCCATTTCTGGGTTGAGGGTGGGGATCCTACCTTATCCCCCTCCTCACCAGTCAGAGGCACAACAGGATGAGCTGAGCCACCTGCTCCCACAACCTCCTCTGAAGTGCCTTCCAGAGAGGGAGACCTGCCTCTAGGGGAACTTTGAGGGGTGTGGAGCACAAACTCAGATTCCCCCTCCCTCCCCAGAATTTCCTTCGCTATGGCCCTCAGCTCCTCTGCTTCCAGATCCAGCTCCTCATCTGGCAGTGGAAGGCTCACTCTGGGAACTAAAATTGGGGTGGAAAATGTCATGCTGCTGCTGGTTAGTGGGGTTAGTGCTGGTGGTGCAGGTGCAGGCACTGCTACCACCTCCTTGCTCCCACTAGCAGCAGAAGACTTATCACTGCCAGAAAAGAGAGTGCTTGCAGCTCTCCCTCTGCCCCCTCTCCCTCTCCTGCCAGATGACCTGGCACCTGCCTTTCCAGCACGCTTCATAATGTTTGGTGTGATGCAAAATGTGTATGTATGTGTGTGTGTAACATATGTTGTGCAGTGATAACACACTGTCAGGGAAAACACAGATTTCTTTTTGTGGAGAGAAAGAATCAAGACAGACTAACAAGAACGAATAAGAGGATTTTAGGGGAAGAATAAGTTGAAAGGAATGGATAGGGATGACAATAGGGATTGTAGGCAAGGTTAAGTAGGAAAGGATTGGATACAACTTACAAGAAGTGAGATTAACTAGCCAGAGACTAGAGAGCAAGCCAGAGCCTTTCAGATGCTGCTGCTCCAAGAGAGACAGAACTCACAAAGGGTATAGATCACTTCAGACACAGCTTGATATGTTGTTTCTACATCCCTCCCCCACAGCACTGTGACTGAAAGGAAGTCAGAGAAAGATCACCGTCACTGGCCAGCAACAGAAGTCAATATCAGAGCAGTCTTTCTCTGTCCCCCCCCCAACCTTTTCCATATATGGAAGATCACCCAATCCCCCCTTCCTCTTCTCAGTTTCTGTTTGCCGCAAGCCTTCCAAATCTCTCCAAATCGACTCAGAGGCTTCTGATTCAATTCAGACCTTTTAATAGGTTTCCTGATTTGATTTGGATTCAGAGATTTGGCCACTGAAGCGGGCCAAATCTCCTAGGAATCAAATCCTCTACCGAAGCTTCGCACAGCCCTAGCAAGAACAGGGAAGTGGTGGGGGAATGCAGACTGCAATGAGTCTATAGCTGTAATTGTCCATCTGAAAGAAAAGTCAGGGACAAAGTGATCAGTGCAAGGGACTATCAATGCCAAGCCCTGCTTCCAAGGAAATCAGATTAGAAAAGTGATTTAATTTTTAATTAATGAAAGGAAAGGTGCCCTGACAATCTGAGGTGTCCAAAAGGGTGACTGAAGGGAAAGGTCTGGAACTCTGAGCTTTGTAGGCCCTGAGACTTATCTGACTGCAACTGCCAATGAGCTTGTAATGCTGCCCATGTTAATTACATACAAATTAGGCAGAGACCACCAAACTCATTTCACAAAAGTCATCATATAGGCACCAAATAGCAGTCACATTATCATAGAAATCATAGAAATGAAGGGCTGGAAGTGACCTTGAAAGATCAAGTCCAACCCCTCTGCTTTGGACAGGAATACTGCTAAGATCAGATG
>NW_017729031.1:81567532-81567803 GCF_001723915.1 Gavialis gangeticus
CTGCTAAGATCAGATGATCCCAGCAAGGTGTCTGTCCAGTCTCCTCTTGGAGACTTCCAAGGTTGGGGACTGCACCACCTTCTTGGGAAGTCTATCCAGATTCTGGTCACCCTTACTGTAAAGAAGGTTTTCCTTACATCCAGCCTGAAACCATCCTCTAACAGTTTATGGCCATTGCCCCTTGTCCTCCCCTGGGGTATCCTAGTAAACAGTTTTTCTCCCAGCTCCTGATATTCACCCCTTATATACTTATAGATGTCCACCAAGTCTC
>NW_017729031.1:81572803-81573118 GCF_001723915.1 Gavialis gangeticus
CAGGGTCCCCACACTGCCATGGGCCCCCAACTAGTCCTCTACCTTCCCCTCAGTCTTCTCTTCCCCAGGCTTAACAGTCCAAGATCCCTTAGTCTTTCCTTATAACGTTTGTCCTCCAGGCCCTCAGTCACATTCTTGTGGCCCTTCTCTGGACCCTTTCAAGATTCTCTACATCTTTTCTGAAGTGTGGCACCCAGAACTGAACACAGTACTCCATTTGGGATCTAACCAGTGCCAAGTAGAGAGGAAGTATCACTTCCTTAGTCCTGCTTGCAATACATCAGTTAATGAATCCCAGTATGCTATTTGCTCTGT
>NW_017729031.1:81578118-81583817 GCF_001723915.1 Gavialis gangeticus
ATAATGTTTGGTGTGATGCAAAATGTGTATGTATGTGTGTGTGTAACATATGTTGTGCAGTGATAACACACTGTCAGGGAAAACACAGATTTCTTTTTGTGGAGAGAAAGAATCAAGACAGACTAACAAGAACGAATAAGAGGATTTTAGGGGAAGAATAAGTTGAAAGGAATGGATAGGGATGACAATAGGGATTGTAGGCAAGGTTAAGTAGGAAAGGATTGGATACAACTTACAAGAAGTGAGATTAACTAGCCAGAGACTAGAGAGCAAGCCAGAGCCTTTCAGATGCTGCTGCTCCAAGAGAGACAGAACTCACAAAGGGTATAGATCACTTCAGACACAGCTTGATATGTTGTTTCTACATCCCTCCCCCACAGCACTGTGACTGAAAGGAAGTCAGAGAAAGATCACCGTCACTGGCCAGCAACAGAAGTCAATATCAGAGCAGTCTTTCTCTGTCCCCCCCCCAACCTTTTCCATATATGGAAGATCACCCAATCCCCCCTTCCTCTTCTCAGTTTCTGTTTGCCGCAAGCCTTCCAAATCTCTCCAAATCGACTCAGAGGCTTCTGATTCAATTCAGACCTTTTAATAGGTTTCCTGATTTGATTTGGATTCAGAGATTTGGCCACTGAAGCGGGCCAAATCTCCTAGGAATCAAATCCTCTACCGAAGCTTCGCACAGCCCTAGCAAGAACAGGGAAGTGGTGGGGGAATGCAGACTGCAATGAGTCTATAGCTGTAATTGTCCATCTGAAAGAAAAGTCAGGGACAAAGTGATCAGTGCAAGGGACTATCAATGCCAAGCCCTGCTTCCAAGGAAATCAGATTAGAAAAGTGATTTAATTTTTAATTAATGAAAGGAAAGGTGCCCTGACAATCTGAGGTGTCCAAAAGGGTGACTGAAGGGAAAGGTCTGGAACTCTGAGCTTTGTAGGCCCTGAGACTTATCTGACTGCAACTGCCAATGAGCTTGTAATGCTGCCCATGTTAATTACATACAAATTAGGCAGAGACCACCAAACTCATTTCACAAAAGTCATCATATAGGCACCAAATAGCAGTCACATTATCATAGAAATCATAGAAATGAAGGGCTGGAAGTGACCTTGAAAGATCAAGTCCAACCCCTCTGCTTTGGACAGGAATACTGCTAAGATCAGATGATCCCAGCAAGGTGTCTGTCCAGTCTCCTCTTGGAGACTTCCAAGGTTGGGGACTGCACCACCTTCTTGGGAAGTCTATCCAGATTCTGGTCACCCTTACTGTAAAGAAGGTTTTCCTTACATCCAGCCTGAAACCATCCTCTAACAGTTTATGGCCATTGCCCCTTGTCCTCCCCTGGGGTATCCTAGTAAACAGTTTTTCTCCCAGCTCCTGATATTCACCCCTTATATACTTATAGATGTCCACCAAGTCTCCCCTCAGTCTTCTCTTCCCCAGGCTTAACAGTCCAAGATCCCTTAGTCTTTCCTTATAACGTTTGTCCTCCAGGCCCTCAGTCACATTCTTGTGGCCCTTCTCTGGACCCTTTCAAGATTCTCTACATCTTTTCTGAAGTGTGGCACCCAGAACTGAACACAGTACTCCATTTGGGATCTAACCAGTGCCAAGTAGAGAGGAAGTATCACTTCCTTAGTCCTGCTTGCAATACATCAGTTAATGAATCCCAGTATGCTATTTGCTCTGTTGACTACAGTGTTGCACTGGTGGCTCATGTTCATCCTGTGATCAACGATAACCCTGAGGTCCCTTTCAGCCATCATGCTGGCCAGGACATCTCCTCATAACCTATATTCATGTCACTGGTTACTTCTCCCTAGTGAAGCATTCTGCATTTATCCTTATTGAACTACATCTAGTTCCTCTCTGGCCATCTTTCCAGCTTGTCCAGGTCCACTTGGATCTGTATCCTATCCCCTAGCATGACCGCTTTTCCTCATAACTTAGTATCATCCGTAAACTTGGCCAGTGTGCTTTTCACATCCTCATCAACATCATTAATAAAGACATTGAATGGCACAGGACCAAGAACCAAACTCTGCAGGACACCACTGGCCACCTCCCACCAAGGTGATACAGACCCATCCACTAACACTTTCTGGGTTCGACCCCATAGCCAGTTCCCAACCTACCTGCCTGCCCACAATACCCCAGGTTTTTTTACAAGGGTGTCATGGGAGATCATTGTGAGAGAGAGAAGGGGCCACCAGACTCCAAAGCTCCTGGGCTAATCAAAGGCTCAGCAGCCCCAGGTCTGCAGCCCCAAGGAGCCCAGCAGAAATCTTCCTTACCCAGGTGTGTCGGGAAGGGAGGGGCAGAGAACTCCTGCGCCGGTATAAAGAAGAGCCCAGGACAGGAAAGCTGGAGGAGCGCAGAACTGGAAAGACGAGGAGGAGGAGCAAGCCGGCACACGCTGCAGGGAACTCTGAAAGCGACGTGGAGTGCTGGTAGGAGACTCTTGTAGAGGGTAAAAACCCCAGCGGGGGTTTAGAGCCAAGTCTACTGGCCCCTGCAGGGAGCAGAACTGTTTGTTTACATGCTGGGAGCTGGCCAAACCCAGCAGGGAGAATGGTACCATAATAACCCTAATAGAGGGGCTCTATTGACTTTCGTGGTATCGTAATGCATGTAAAAGTGGCGCAAGCCAATAAGATGGACTCAACGTGCTGAAAGAAATTGTGGTGATCTCCACAAGAGGCTCTCAGAGAGAGAGAGAGAGCCGCCAAAGAGGGACTGACCACACGAAGGTCAATTTTGGTTTAGATCGCGGCTGCAAACAGTAGGAGCAGTGACACAGGCCAGGAGAGCCTTCTCTGTTTTCTTGTTTTCTTTTTGGTCTTTTGTTGGTTGTTTGATTGGAACAGAGGATACGTGGCCAGACCAGCTGGCTGGCCAGATCCCGGTGGAACGGGCAAGGGTGTAGGGGTGGCGGAGCCCTCAGGAACGTGGGACCCCATGGGACGTCGGTGAGACTACTAATTGGACTACACGTGCAGGTACGTGAACCAACTCCGTTAACATCAAGTCGTGGCAGGAGAAACGTGGGCATGTAGATCATCAATCAGAACCAACAACACTTTAGTCGAGCGGCAGGCAGCGCCCTACAGGTCTACAAGGGACTGCAATACCTGACAATCATATTGAAGGCCTTTTTAAAATCCAAGTATATAATATCGACTGTGTCTCCCACATATAAGTGGTTTGTTACTTGATCATAGAAGGAGATGAAGTTGGTCAGACATGGCCTGCCCACAATGAAACCATATTGGCTATCCTTCAGCATCCTGCCTTCTGCCAGTCTCTCATAAACGGACTTCTTGATAATTTTTTCCAAAATTTTATCTGGTATTGAGGACAAACTCACTGGCCCCTGCTAACATGGGTAAGATGAAAACTGAAAATATATACCTTCTAGCCATATTTTTCTCCAGTGGAAGTTAAGAATGGCTTTTAGAGATTTACTATTCATGCGGTTTTCATGCTCACAAAAATATATAAAGGGACCAACAGCTATAGTCAAGGAGTGGCTAGGCTGAAAACATTTTCTGGTAGTCCATTTCTGGACTACCTTGACATCAAGGTTTCTCTGCAAATCTCCCAACAGTGCTCCCTATCAGTGGTACCTCTGGTTTTAGTGCTAGCTAAAGACCAACCTTGGGTGTTTTCACCACCAGTCATTTTTCCTTGTTCAGAGCAGATCTAGAACTATTGTAGGAAAATCTAGAAACTGTCATTGTAGGGAAGGCCTTGGGACCTGATTTTGTATGCTTCAGTGCATTGGTGATCTCATGTGGTGCCAGGTGCGTAGTAGAAGGGTCCATTCTTTGGGATACTGGTTTCTGTAATGCGTTGAAGACCTAAATTGAGCAGCAAGCTCTCTTCCACTTACAATCAATCCATTTAAGCATGTTTTCTCAGGCAAAAAGTTATGTCTGTGTATACCAACCAATGTATTATAAATTAGCTAGATGCAGAAATAATTTTTTTTACTTTGTTTTTAAGATGGGACTTTTTTTCTCTCAAGTCTTTGAAATGTACTGTAATGACTTTTTCCCAATATTTACAGTCTAAATAGTTTGTGATGCTTTACTTCCTGTATAGTCTTCCTCATTAGTGGATGCTTTTCTTCATTATTCATTTTAAAATTGTCAGATTGTCTTGATTGTCAGACTGTATGTAGTTATCACTGTGGCATTTGAAAATATGTGAATGATTTGCAGATGTTCTACTGTACTGTAACCAAACTTGGCTTTGTCAGTTTAACATACACATAACAAAACCACATTGGCTCTGAAAGAAAATCAGCACAATAAACTTAGTAGGTTTTTTTCATATAAACATTATTATGCCCTGTCGCAGAGCACTTAGGTGCCCTGCGCCTGAGAACAGGGACGGCTCAAGAGAGGCCCCTAGTGGTGAGAAGGGGGAGGCGCAGCTGCCAGTCACCAGGGCAGCACAGGTGCTGGTTGCTGGGGCAACCAGCGAAACCCCCTGACAGGAAGGGGCAGGGCTTAGGCCTTCTTAAACCCAAGCAGGAGGCTAGGGTGGCAGTTCTTCCTCTGGCAGCCAAGGAGTGAGGAGTTCAGCCAGTGCAGAGAGAAGGCCAGGGTTTGGCTGCACGAGTATCTGCAGGTTGCTGCCTTGAGCTGGAGTATTTTGCCTGGTAGGGATTCTGACCGGACGGTTTTAGCTTTATGTTATAGCCCAGGGGCTTTGTCTTTTGTGTTTACTGTTTAACCGGAGGACCGGGTGAGGCTATTAGGGGTTGGAGGAGGCCTCATAGGGACTCCTCAGTAGCGTGGGGATTCCTGGCACCGGAGAAGGCGCAGTGTTTTGCGGGGTACATTGGCTTAGCCCCAAGAGAGAGGGGGCGAGGAGCCCTGAGAGTGCAGAGGAGCCCCGAGAGTGCAGAGGGGCGGCGAGGAGCCCCGAGAGCAAAAGGAGGGCCAAGACATAACAGGGCCAGAGTCAGATTACACTAGCACCATCTGCGAGGCTTGGGCTGCGGTGTAGGGGAGGAAAAGGAGCCACAGATAGCGCCCCCATCATTGGGATGCGTATAAATGGGCAGCCTCCTGCTAATGACAGCAATCTATTAATTAAAATAAGATCAAGGCATGGCAGGCGAGTAAGCAGGCGGTTGGCCCATTACAGGAGGGCGGAGCCATACCCGGAGAGGCTCCAATAGTGGCACTCCTGTTACATGCCCTTATTAATTAAAAATAGGCTTCTTGTTCTTTCAAAGTTCATATGATAGCAATCAAGCCAAAAAATTAGGCATATGTTATGTAATATCTTAATATACATTTTTATGATAGTACTGTCAATGATCTGTGATTTCTTTTTGGATAAGAGTGTGTGTGCGTGTGCATGCGTGCGTGTGTGTGCGTGTGCGTGTGCGTGTGTGTGTGTGACAATTAAAATGCAAAACCAGTACAGCTTTCTGGAACAGTTAATATGGTACATTTACAGTTATTGGTGTATGTATATATTTCACATGGTATCATTTCCCTTATTTCATGGATTTCATAGACATTAGGGCTGGAAGGGACCTTGGAAGATCATTGAGTCCAGCCCCCTGCCCGAGGGGCAGGAAGTCAGCTGGGGTCATGAATCCCAGCAAGATAAGCATCCAAATTTCTCTTGAAGGTGTTCAGTGTAGGTGCTTGAACCACCTCCGATGGCAGGCTATT
>NW_017729031.1:81584972-81589790 GCF_001723915.1 Gavialis gangeticus
CGCCAATTAGGTCATCCCCTGTAGCCAGTACCAGGTCAAACAGTGCTTTACCTCTCATTGGCCCGTAGACTTTCTTGAGTCAGGTACAGGTCATCCACGCACAACAGGAAGTTTTGCGACCGCTCGGATTTTGCTGAGTGGTCCTCCTACAAGATGTCTGGGTAGTTGAAGTCACTCATGACAACCATGGTCATGGAGCATGTGGCCTCAGCCAGTTTCCGAGCGAACTCCTGGTCAAGCTCTTGACTTTGGGTGGGAGGTCTATAGTAGACTCCCACCATTGTGTCCCCTATGCCATGTTCCCCATGGATTTTAACTCAGAGAGTCTCCAATCATCCACCCTGGTCACCAATATCAGCTTGCAGGGATACATAGCTTTCCTTAACATAGAAAGCTACATCCCCACCCCTTTTATCTACATGATCCCTCTTGTACAGGGTATAGCCGTCTATACCCGTGGTCCAGTCATGGGTGGCATTCCACCAGGTCTCCATTATCCCTATGACATCATAATTATTTGTGTTAAGCAGGAGGATGAATTCCTCCTGCTTATTCCCCAAGCTCCTGGCATTTGTGTACAGGCAGGCAAATGTCCCCTTGGGGGATCTTGCCTTGTCCACAGATTGTACCAGGGCTGGGGCAGGGGTGGGCTCCCTTAAGTACCTTGTTCTGCTGGCTTTGCAAGGGCTGCTCAGTGGGCCAGCAGTGGTGGTAGTCCCCCCATCCCCTAGCGGGCTTATTTTAAAGCCCGGTGGAGCAGGTCAGCCATTCTGGCTGAGAAGAACCTCCTCCCCAGGGGAAAGAGGTAGAGGCCATCTCTTGCCAGCAGCTCGCTGCCTGTCTCACCAAAGAGCATGTTGTGGTCATGGAAGCCAAAGCCTTTCTGATAACCCCAGCGCCACAGTCTTTGGTTCACTACCTGGATCCTCCTCTCTCCTCAGCCCATACCCCGGGACTGGGAGGACTGAAGAAAACACCACCTGTGCCTCCAGACCTTTCAGCCCCGCTTCCAAATCTCTGTACTGCTTCATGACCCAGCTGGGAGCTCTCTGAGCTATGTCATTGATGCTCACATGAATAAGGAGCATGGGATAGTGGTCTGTGGGCTGGAGGAGCTTAGGGATCTTCTCTGCAATGTCTTGGATGTGGGCCCCTGGGAAGCAGCAGACTGCCCAGGCTAAGGGGTCGGGGCGGCAGGTTATCCCCTCGGTCCCCATCAGGATAGAGTCTCCCACGACAAACACTTTGTGTTTTGTCTTGGCGAGAGTGTGGACAGTAGCTACAGTTGAGCCTGTGTTGCCTGCGGGAGCTGGCAACTTGGCAGGCTCTGCTGGGGCTGCAAGAGGTCTGTACCTGTTGCTGAGCTCCAGCAGGGCAGGGGCCTTGGTGCGGTGAGCCTTAGGGCCCTTGACCACCTTGGTCCATCCCTCTGACTGGACTGAATGGGAGGTCCCGGAGTCCTCCCTTGTCCTGGAAGGCAACCGTGGTCTACCCTCCAGTTCCCGGGGGAGAAGGGCCTGGCAGTAGGAGTCTATCTCCTGCTCGCTGTCCCTGATGGTACACAGTCTCTGGACAGTGGCCTGGAGCTCCTCCAACTGGCGCGCCAGAGACCCCAAAAGGGAGCAGATCCTACAAGGGGAGGTAGCCATGCTCCCAGGCCTGACAGCCTGTTGGCATGAATAAATCTTGGAATTGCTTTATGGATTACCAACAGCACTTTGGTTTACTGATATGAAATTATGAGAATAACATGATCTTAAATATGTAATTCTGTAGACTTTAGTTAGCTATAAGTTTGGTAGTATGTATAAGTAAATGTTTTATTATTGCACTACTTCATGTGATTGTGGTGACTGTATATAAAGGTTAAAATCTGTTCTGTTATTTCAATATAATTTTATTAGCATCAATGAAGTAGCAACAAGCTAACACCCAGGTAACTCCGAATTGAATTGGGAGACCAGTTAAAACATCTGAATTGAATCAGAAGCCTTCGAATAAATTCAGAAAAGATTCGGCACCACTTTGGAGATTCAGCCATAGACTAAACAGTCAGCAGTTCTCACCACGCTGGACACAGCTGGTAAGTCTGTTGTTGTGGTCAGAGCGGGGAGGGATGGGGCATGGGAAAGGGAGGGATTGGAGCTGGGACAAGCTACCCAGCCGGGGTGGGGGGGCATGGGACTCAGGGAAAGGAATGGGGGTGCAGGATGTGGGCACAGCAGCACTGAGAGTGGGGGCTATGCCAGGACAGGGGGCATGGGATGTGGACACTGCTGCCACTTGCCCAGACGGGGGGGTGGGGGCAGGTGATGTCACCGCTTGCCTAGCCATGGTGGGGGGTGGGCACTGTCGCTGCTTGCCCAACTGGGGTGGGGGAGCGTGGGAGCTTGCCTAGTGGGATGGAGGGCACAGGATGCAGATGCAGCAGCACTAGGAGCGGGGCCTATGCCTTGCTGCTGCTTGCTCCCTCCCACCTGGAGTGAGCTGCACCTGGATTGCCCCACCCCTGCTCCAGCTGAGAAAGTGGCAGTAGGGCATAGCCTCCACTCTCAGCACAGCTGCACCCATATCTCGTGCCCTTCCCTCCCTCCCTGAGTCCCGCACCCCCCCGCCCTGGCTGGGCAACTTGTCCCAGGCACAATCCCTCCCTTTCCCATGCCCCTTCCCCACTCCCTCTGCCCACCACAACAGACTTACTAGCTGGAGGCAGCTAGTGAGGACTGCTGCCTGTTTAGTCTATGGCCGAATCTCTTAAGTGGCACCGAATCTTCGGATCTGATTTGGCTGAATCAAATCAGGACAGTGATTTGAACCTCCAAATTGAATCATTTTCCCTCCGAATTGGCCAAATCCAAAGCAAATACTTGCCGCTTCGCACAGGCCTAGCATCCATGTGTGCCTGCTTCCGCAAAGGTATCAGTGGGTTCCATGTTAGGCCACGTATTTAATCTGTTTTCCTTGAATAGACCATCTGTCTCCCTTGTCGGATTCAGGTCTCTATCAATCGCTCAAAGCCTGGATTCCTCCTTTTAGGAGTTTTCTTGTCACCCAGGAACCCAGCCAGCCCAATGGCAATGAAAAAAGATGTGCTTGGCTCAGATTTTGGTGTATCAGTTATCCTAGAGAAATAAAAAGAAAATCCATTACATTTTCAGAAGTTTGACTCAACCCTACATGAAAGGCTTGTGAAGTTGTTCCCAGAATACCCTTAAAATGAAAGTTTCTCCATCTCTGCTGAAATATTTTTTGTTTTTTGTATCCTGGCATCTTCAACATTTATGCAGGCTGTAAAAATAGCTGAGTTTCAAGTAGATGCATCAGTAGACCTGGAGGAATTTTGGAATCTTAGTTTACTGCAATATACTGTATCATGTTTCTCTTGGTTATCATCAGGGATCCGGGTTTTCTGTTTCCCATAGAAAGATGGAGTAAACCACGGATTTTACCTTTTACAGGAGGCAAACATGGATTTCTCTATTTATTGAAGAAACCCACAGATTTTGAAATTTTGCAGTTTTGCAACAAGCCCTTTGCAGGCTGGTAGAGTTCCAGCCTGCAGGGGGCTATGAGGGAGCGGGAGGAGGGTGGTCAGGCAGGCAGCGCCATGTGCATGTATATCCACAGGGCTGCCAGGCAGCTTGGAGAGCAGCTCCCACAAGTAAGTTGGGGAGGGGCAGGGATTGAGGTCACCACAGAGAGAGAGGGGGAGTTGAGCAGGGTTGGGGCTGGGTCTGCTGCCCAGCCAGGCAGTATGTGGGGCTTGAGGCCTGTGGCTGAAATACACAGCTGCAGGGCCCTGGTGGGGAGTGGGACAAGACCATGGGCAGCTCATTGAAAGGGGAGTGGTTCCCCAATGCAGTGCACACTCCCATGGCCCCCAGATCTCCCAGGGGAATGGGGCTGGGGGCCGGGTGGGCTGCCTGCTGTGGGCTTGTGGGGGGGCTGCTCCCCACCACTGCTTGCACTCCCAGGGGGCAGAGGGAGCACGTGCCCCCCAGATCTGTGCACAGGGCATGGGCTGCACACTGCCCACTTCAGGCTCATACTCCCTGCCCTGTTGCTTTCCCCCGTGGCCCCTGCAGTCCAGTGTGTGCAACTCGGCACTGCAGAGAACAGCAGAGTGGTGCAGGAAGCTGCTTGGAGCTGTGAGGTCTGTGCTGCCTACATCCCCTGTGTGCAACCCCACACTGCCACCCCCATTGCAGCCATAAAGGCAAGGGATGCAAGAGTGTAGAACTTGCAGCAGCAGACAGCTTCCTGCACAGCCCTTTTGTTCTTTGCAACACCGGGTCACACACCAGGCTACAGAGGCACAGGGGAGGGCAGCAGGGTGGGAGCATGCAGCGTGCAGCCCCTGCCCCACACACAGATGTGCAGGGCATGGGTCCCCCTGACCCCCGGGAATGTGCACTGAGGTGGGGAGCAGCCCCCGCCTGAGCCTGTATCAGGCAGGCAGTGGGGGTCAGGGGGTGGAACCGGGCTCTGCTTTGCTGCAGCGGCCACAACCTCTTGCCAGGGGCAGGAGGCTGCAGACTCAGGTCCCTGGCCCCATAGCCCTGGCAGCTGGGAGCCCCTCCAGTAGGGCTGGGGGAGCAGAAGCTGTGGGTGGGGGGCGAGTGGCACCAGTAAGGCTGGGGAGGTTGTGGGGAGTGAGGGGCAGGAGCAAGGTTGGGGGTTTAGGGGATGAGGGACACCAGCAGGACTGGGGAGCCTGTGGGCGGGGGGGTAGGAGCACCAGCAGAGCCAAGGGAGATGGGGGGTGGGGGGAGGTTCACTTTAATCACAGAGCTTCAGGAATGATGTCTTGAGGCAGGC
>NW_017729031.1:81594790-81594999 GCF_001723915.1 Gavialis gangeticus
TGTGATTAGGGGGCCAGTGCACACATCCACAGGAGGCCTCAAATGCCTCTACACAAATGCTCATAGTACGGGAAACAAGTAGGAGGAACTTACCCTCCTGCTAGTTGACAACAAACCCAGACATAGTGGGGCTCACTCACATAGTGAGACCCAACGCATGACTGGGCGGTGAATATCAAGGGCTTTAGGCTGTACAGGAGGGACAGGAC
>NW_017729031.1:81595995-81596723 GCF_001723915.1 Gavialis gangeticus
TGACTAGAAATAACAGTCACAAGCTGGCAGAGGGTAGAGTCAGATCAAACATCAGGAGGCACTACTTCACTGTCAGGGCTGCTAGGATCCGGAACCAACTTCCAGGCTAAGTGGTGCTAGCTCCTACCTTGGGGGTCTTTAAGACAAGGCTGACAATCACCTTGCTGGGGTCGTTTGACCCCAGTACTCTTTCCTGCCGTGGCAGGGGGTCAGACTTGATGATCTGCTCAGGTCCCGTCCGACCCTACCAACTATCAAACTATTTTGGGGGTTTTATCAGAGAATTTGCTATTTCTTATCAGAAATTTTGGGATTTTTTATTAGGGAAAACCAGGATCCCTGGTTATCATACAAACAACAAAGCTTGTTGTAAAGATAGTGGACTCAGTCAATGTCAAGTGCTGCTATCCTTATGTACAGCAGGTCCATCTTCATTTTTCTTTTTTCATCAGTCTTCAGAGAGTGGGAAAATATTTTGGACTTCTTTTGTAAACTTCTTTTGTAAGCTTATTTCCCTTTCTGGAAGATGATCATGCCATTATGAAATGTAAACCTTATGACCATAGTTCAACCCAAGTTGCCTTGGTCTTGAATGGCACAGTATATATTTGAAAACTGTAACCTGGTGGGTTAGGTACTGGATTGAGATTTATACTCTGGTGGGTTTAAGTCCTGGCTTTTTCACAGATTTTTTTATGACTTTATGTAAATCCTTTAATATTTCTGTG
>NW_017729031.1:81601723-81611121 GCF_001723915.1 Gavialis gangeticus
TTTTCACAGATTTTTTTATGACTTTATGTAAATCCTTTAATATTTCTGTGTCTCGGTTCTCCAGTAAAATGTGTTCAGTAAAATGAGAATCATACTTCCTTTTTCTTATATTTTGTCATATTTAGTTAGTTAGACCTCAGTTCAACAGTGCAGCACTAATGAGTGAAGCATGTAAGAAAAGCTAGCTGTAAAGGGATTTCAATACTCGCCTAAAGGTACGCATAAAATTGAATGGCTTGCTGAATACAGATGGACTTAGCTCCATTCTTGAATACTTTGTTAAACTGGGTCCCTTAGATTGTAAATAATATGAGAACTATAAATTTGTACAGCACGTCACACAATGAAGCCCAGAAGTCAGTTGAGGCCCTAAACATTACTATTCTACAGATACATGATGGTAATCATGCAGATAGTACAGAAGAAAGAATAGCATATTTAGTCTGACTACAGTGCATGTTCAAATAATCTTTTGTATAGCAGAGCTGCATATAATTTCCATTAGCTGTAACCAGGGATCTTTGTTTTCTCTGTTTAAAGATAACAGATTCTCTGATAAAAATCACTAATTCTCTGATTAAAAACTCTGAAATCCGTGATTAAAAATGAAATGCCACTACACACACACACACACATACACACACACACACACAATGTATGTATGTATGTAATGTATGTATGTATGTATGTATGTATCAATTGAACACAATGTTTTATTGATATATTTACAATTTTAAAGCAATTTGGAAGCCTACCAGTGCCTCAATCACTAGAATAAAATACATTCTAAATACCTATACATTTTGGTATTTGATTTGGGGATTTTTATCATGGAAAATCAGAGCTCCCCCCTGCTCCTTTTGCTTACCTGGATGCAGGCCCAGGCCCTTCACTCCCTACTCAGAGCCCCCCAGCCCTGCTGGTGCCCCTCACTTTCCATCCACAGCCTCCCAGCCCAGCCAGCCCTGCTAGTGGGGGCTCCCATCTGCCAGGGCTATGGGGCCAAGGACCCAGGTCTGCAGCCCCCAGACCCCTGCTGCAGCACCCAACCCCCAGCTTATTTTGTTAGTGATTGACAGAAACAGAAAATGCCTTGGGTTTTTAGAACTGTAATGCAGATGCACCAAAAAGAAACAGTTATGTTGCCTGCCTCCTCTTTGGCAGAAATGGAAGGAATATCCTCAGTGAAACAAGATATTTTTAAATAGGTCCTACCTCTCATGCATGTAGAAAACCAGGGATGGATCTGGGAGGATGCAGTGGTGCAGAACATCCTTTTGGGTGTGCTGCACATTTCCGCTGAGCTCTCTCTGCTTACTATCTGGGCCACATGCAGAGCTCCCTATACAGTGACCTCTCTGAGCTCACCAGCTGGTCAGGGCATGTTCTGCAAAGTTCCACATGCGCAGTGAGCTCATAGAGCTCTGGCAAGAGATGCGCTGATCAGTTCCTGAGCTCAGAGAGAAAACTGAGCACTGGGCTGTAGAGCCAGAGGTAGGGGGAGTTAGCCACACCCCCAGCCTCACCCTGATCCTGGGTCTGTCCATGTACAGCACCAAGAATAATGCAGTTCCAGACTACACATTACTGTAATAACACTAAGAACATGGTCCTAGAAGGATTAATAGTTATGTCAGCAGCAGAAGGTGAGCTGTTCTAGATATTCCACCATTTCTAATTTTGTCACATGGATCAAATCTCTATACAGATGTGCAGGGTTGTTGGTTGTAGCTGTGTTGGTCTAAGGACATAGGTAGGCAAGGTTCTTTGAGCAGGTGTGATATCTTTTATCAGACAAACTAAACAGTTGGAAAAAAGTTCTTTGCAAACTTTTGGGCACAAACACCTTTCTTCAGGCCATGGAAGACTGCTGATGTTATGAGTTCTCCAAGGTAGAAAAGAAGCTAGAGCAAACAAGAAGTCTGTGGAGATGCAAATGAGTGGAAGTTTGTATGGATGTGGACTTTTATAAGCTAACATTACCTTGCAGTTATATAGCTACTTTAAATCGAATGAGAAGGACCTCTGATTTACATTTTATTTCAAAACCAGCTCTTCTTATACCATATTAATGTGTTAGTAACTTGTACCATCCACCACTATTATCAGCATGAAAAGATAGATTTTCTTTGGAGATTTCCCATGTAAGTTCTGACTTAGACATTGTAAGAATTTCACAAGTCTGTAGCTTATAGTGCATAGCTGTGGGGAGAATGCAAAAGAGATCACCTCAAATTTTATTTTTAAGTGCATGAAGCTAAGTAGCAGAACAGAGTTAGTGCCCCCTGGATCCCTCTGCAGGCTGAAACATACTCTTTGCTCTTGGTACTTGACATCTGGTATCAGCTTTCAGTTGAGCTGCATAAATAACAAAAAATATCTCTTCTTTCAGTTTACTTTCCACATAAGAGCACAGATGGCCAAAAGGAAATTAGCATCTTGGTAAACAATGGGGATCATTAAATATTTTTGAAAGTTTAAAAAAAACAGAAGTTGGCAAGTGCATGAACAGCTCTATACCTGTGCTCAGTCCTGCATCAAAGCACCGTCTGTGTTCTTTTCCCCACAAAGCATTTGATTCATGAGACAACCTTACAGGAATTTAATTAGCAAAGGAATGTACAGCATACAGGCGTTTCAGATTTCATCAGGCATTTGAAAAAGGAAAACTAACAGATGTTTGATTCAAACCTGTCCAGTGGAAACAGATCAGAGGACACATCATTTTTCAGTCTGGGAAGTTTGGGGTAAATATCGGTGAATAAATGACATCTTTAAGCAACCTGTATTACTGTGTATCCAACTTAAATAGCAGTAATAAATATTGACCCTAGATCCTGCAAAGACAACTTCACACTCAGACCAATGCATCTATGTAGAACCCCACTAAGGTACTGCCTAATAGGGCTGTGCGAAGCTTTGGACCCTGATTTGATTTGACGGAGATTCAGCCTGATTTGATGGCTGAATCTCTGAATCTGAATCAAATCAGAGGACCCTTTAATCTCTCTGAATCAAATCGGAACCTTCCTAATTGATTTGGAGAGATTCAGAAAGATTCGGACATAGAGACAGTTTTAATGTTTTTTCTACATACCTCTAAGTAGCTACAAGGTTAATCATAATATTCTTGTTCTTCAGTGTCATTCAATGTTTTCACTCCTGTTATTAGAAGGATGCAGTTCAGTTAAGGAATTATTCAGACTCGGAAGCTAGTATCTGTGAGTTGACAATCTCCCAACTTTTCATCTCCCCAAAGGAGATGAAATCCCAAAGGAATTTTTAACTTAAAAATTACACATAAAGAATGATAACATGCACCCTCCCTTGCTTCCAAGTGCAAGTTGCTTCTCAGCAATGTGGTGGAACCATGGGTCTCTGACTAGGGTGGCCCTATTTCTCTGGTTTCCAAACAGGATGCTCCACTCCCACCAACTCTTCAGCTTGTTCAGTTGTCTCCAAGCTCCAATCTGACCCAGCATGCCAGGGAGTGTGCACATGTATAGCAGTCCCATTTTCACTGAAATAGTTGCTTATAAAAGCCGGTCTTGGACATTCTGCTGAATACAGAACAGAAGCATTCATTTGACCAAATCAATTAGAAACCTGAGACAGATATTTAAAATAGGGACATCCTGGTGAAAATGGGATGTACACTCATCCAAGCTTGGGCTTGTCTCTCAGCCTGCTAAAGCCAAAATGGTGGACATGAGGTGTAAGGACTTCAAACTGAAGGACGCAAAAGCAGGTAATGACTCAAGCAGGAGACTTGAAATGCTGTGGCATTCAGGCTTTTAGTACAAAAGATTCTTTCTAAAATAACATTATAATTTAAAGATCATGCTCATAAGCAATAGCAAGGGTGCATTATTTTTTTTTAAATGGGAAAACTTTAGGATCAAAAGGAAGAGAACCTTTGAGAGGCATGGGCCCTGACTATTCTGTTTGTACTGGTGCATCTCTAATTCTGTGATGGGCCTCCAACTGGATGAAGTGGAAGACAGTTGTCTGTAATGGCTACATAACATTATTTCACAGCACTTCTGGGGGAAAAAAAGTGTCAAAGTATGGGCAGTTTGTAACTTGGAAACAACTGATAGCTGGAATAGAATTGCAAAAGTAAAAAATAGAAGAAACCTTCTCGGTTTTCTAATACACTGGCCCCTCTCCCCCCCACCAGTACTTAAACAGTGCTTACACTAGTGCTTTGTTTGGTCTAGGTTTTTATACTGCCTCATATTCAGATATGTGCATGATCACGATCACATATTAAAGATGGGAAAAACTCATTAGGTCACTTAGTCTTTCTGGTGGTAGATATTAAGGATGAGATAGGAGAAATTCAGCAGGTCACTTAGTCTTTCTGCCATGTGCAGGAATGAAAGGTCTCTATGCTACCTTTAAGTATTTTGTCCAACCTTACCTTGAATAATTCCAGAAGAAAGCCAGAAGGCCTTCAGTCAAAAGGCCATTCCATAATTAAAATTGCATTTGGAGGTTTTCTTTATTAGAATACAATTTCTTAGATGCCTGTTTTCCCATTTCAAATATAAACACCATCAGGAGAAATTAACAAACTGACCTTTACTTGATCCCTCAGGCAAATCCTGTTTGCCTCTCACTTGTAGAACATAAATATTTCTCTCAAAGGTAGATCCCTTGGTTTATCTTATAATGAGATGTTTCTGTCTGATCTGAAGGTCATACATTTATGAAACTACTTCTTGTTGTGCAGGTAATAATACCTACTGTCATGCTGGCAGCAATCTGTTCTATTAGTGACCCATATCCCAGGGAAACCAAAAGCCAAGACACTATATTACTGTATCAAGTACAGACAACACTAACTTTCAGTCTACTGAGTAAATAAGGATCTTTAAAGGTGAAGTCTAAAGCTAAAGTGAAAACTGAGTTAAATCAGCTGTAATGTCTTCTGCACAAGAAGGTTTCAATCAGCCCTCACCTGGCACCTGCACTAATGGTGTCCATTCTGAGAACATGTTCACTTTCCCCTTATTTAAGGGAAGCTCCTTAGTTATTGACTATTGTCCAGGATGTACTTGATCCCACAGTTCAACAGTAATTGTACATGGGATACACAGACTGATAGGAAGGTATGATTATTGTACCACAGTCAAAATCTCAAAAGAAGTTTTGTCCTAGGTTTGTCACTTGCATACAGTATTCCTTAAAATATAAGTTGACACCTTGTAATCCAAATCCTTCATTTCATGGCATCACTTTGAAAACACATGTTATTGCATAGCAATTTATTATCTGAATTGGGTCATTCCCCAATTTGATCCAAAGCTCTGGAATCTGACTACATCATGTTCTTGATGCTGTACAAGAAGAAGCTGAGGTTTCACTCGGGAGTAAGACTGGGACCCATACCATAGCATCATGGCACCTGCATCCTCAGCAAGAGCTTTGTTTTATTGTGACTTCATATAGTGGGGCTTCTACCTGGTGAAGAGGCAGTGCAATTCTACTATGGTATCTGTTGGTCTGAAATTCTACACTGCGGTCCATAAAACTGTTCACCTGGGTTATGTGGTATGGCAGTAGCTTGTTGCATAGACACTCATCTTATGATGATCCTCTGTTAAAAGCCAGACATTTTGGTTATCCCAGATTGCATATAATCTGTTATGCTATAGTGCATCCAGAAGTAGAGGTCACAGGGGCATGAGTGCTTATAAGTTTAGAGCAGGGCTGTCAAACTTTTTTGGCCCTGTGTGCAGGATCTGGACTGCAGGGTTTTCATGGACCAGATGACTTGCTTCTGGCAGCAGGGTGGCAGCTTGTATAACTGCTAGAGCTGCTGCGTTGTCATGGCACTGGACCCCAAGAAACTTACTTTCTTGCCATAAAACTTCTACTTTCAGCAGCCCCTTCCCTCAAAAGGTTCTTTACTCTTAGTGAATTAAAATCAGACAGCTTTCATTTTCTCACTGCCTGGTAGCAGCAGTGAAAATATAGAGAATGAAGGAGAGAGAAAATCCCTCCTTCAGGTTCTAATGATAAAGATGGCATGGCCTGGAGCAACTATGAATTGCAATTGTAGGAAAAATCCTGCCCAGCCCCCTCGAACCTGAGGCTGGAGCATGTTCTGTGTGGATGAAATCTCTGCCTTCAAGAATTCAGGGCCTTATGATAGGAAGCTCAAGTAACCTTAATAACAGGAAGTGCTACAAGCTCCACTGTAGTAAGAGATTTAAGCAATAAATATGAATGATTTGTCATCACAGCTATTATCACAGCCACGTTTGTCATTTACTTTCTTTTCTCTCTAATGAATTGAACTGCATGCCTAATGAGCAAGATGAATTCAGCAGCTATTTTAGAAACAAGACATGGCAAGCAGATAATTTGGATCCAGTAGCTTCTAAAACTGCATAGTTCAGTTCTGATTTGATTGTCTATTAAGGCAGCTTTCTCTTGCATAAAACTTCCAGTTATGAGTTCAAATGGTGAAACTCTAATAGCTGCAAAATTTGTTCTAAGGATCCATTAAAAATCTATACAAGCCTAAGGATGCATCCTGACGAGCGCACACTTGCAGTTTGCGGCACCTCAAAGTAGTCTTAGGTGCCACAAACTGCACACGATGCATGTGCACCCTTTTGCTGTGCTGCTAATTAGCAGCGTGGTGGGGGGGTTTTGACACTGGGACATCCTGGTGTCAAAAAAAACCAGTGTGGTGCATGCAATAGCAGCATGCACCACCAAAAAGGGAGCCTGGCTAGCTAGAGCCATGCTCTGGCTGCCAGCCAGGCTCCGAGTAGCCAGCTTAGCACCACTGCTGCCCTGGGAGGCTCCCAGGACCCCCAGGTAAGGCCCCAGCCTCCCCTACCCCTCCCACCATAGCATAAGTGCAGGGGTATGCCCGGGGACAAATAGCAGCAGCACAAATATGTATACCACTGCTATTCGTCCTGAAGGAAATACATGCTCTTGTATATGTGTGCTCGTTGGGACATGTCCTAAAAATCCACGATATTACTCTTTCTACCAATGTAGTCAGTCCTTAAGGGCTCCAGTTTTCTTTGATGGGGTTTATAAGGTGATAATCTGATGACAACTGAGGAAAACGTGCTAAAAACATTTCTCTCCTAAATTGGTTGGGTATTTTCAGACTTGCAAGTAAGTGGAAAGATATTGCTGGTCACAACTGATTACTGTTCATAGCTTATTTGTAAACCATGATGATTGGTTGGTATCACTGAGACTTCTGAATTAAGTATTGCTGCATTGTGATAAACCCCCTAATCTTAATGGTCCTTGGTGTCCTTTTCCTGTATACCTGCAGGAATGTGTTGGAATCATGGAGGGAACTCCATGAGAACACTCCTTCTAGATTGCTAGTCATTAGGGGGAGGCCAACGTGTGTTGGATCCTCATTTTTGCACTTCACACAATTTTTTGACTACTTCCTGTGTCTTTACCATTGTCAGGATGCATGTACACAGATACTTCTACGGTGGTCCTATTGTCTCTCTCCATCTCCAAGTATGTAAAACATACCACCTGCTCCAGAGGTTTGGACATAATCTTTTATTATGATGTCTCACATCTCTGAAGAACAGCTGTGAAAGGAAGACTTTTGCAATATTCTCTGTCTTGTGCATTGATAATCTTAGTAATTTGGTCCTTGTCATTCTATGTTTGGTTTAGATGCAGCTGGAAAAGCCCTACTGAAAGTTGGAAGAGCTTCCTTTGAAAATGTGCATGTCCCGCTTAGGCCGTGTCTGGACAAGTCCGCCCGTGTGTAGTGTGGTGCTGCAGACACATCTTCAGCCCCACATACCACACATTTAGGTGTTTTCCATTCTGCATAGTAGCAGCGTGGAGGAGGAGGAGGAGGTTTGACCCTGGGAGATCCCAGGATCAAAGAAACCTATGCTAAAAAAGTGGGGCGGCACATGCGGGGACAGCACTCACTGCCCAAAACCATAGCCTGGCTGGCCGGAGCCACACTCAGGCTGCTGGCCAGGCTACAAGCAGCAGGATTGCCACTACTGTAACCCCAGGACCCAAAATAAGGCTGCTGGGGCCAGCCAGGTGCTGGCCCCAGCCTTCTCTACCCCATATGGAGTAACTTGCAGTGCACCAGAGGCCATGTGGCACAAGCATTCCCTGAGGACAAGTAGCAGCAGCATAAGGTGTCCTGCTGCTAGTTGTCCCCAGGGAAATAAACATCCACAGTCATGTGGACGTGACTGTAGAGTGCAAAACAACTAGACCTTGAGAACTTAGTGGAAGCATGAACACCAAAGTAGGGCCTCTGACAAAGATTAGGAGACCTGCTGGGCAACCTTAAACTAATCATTTCACTTCTCATCTTTTGTCTGTTTAAACTGTAAGGTCTCTGTGGCAGTGCTTGTCCCTTATTGTTGCATGTTACTTAGCCCAATGGGGCTCTAATCTTAGTTTGGACTTCTGCCAAAATAGAAATGATAATAAACATACATTTCCTTAGTATCTTTACAGTTATATGCCCTTAAGAGCTACACAGCACTGGTTTAATGATAGATCTTCACTCATTGCTGGAAGGGAAAATGTACATCAGTTAAGAGAAAAGCTAGAAATCCTGCTGCTTTTCAATCAGTCCACTAGTCTTGTTGCCCTGTGGAGTCAGGCCAACTCTCAGGATCTCAATATTGCACTGTTAGACAGGAGGGTGTAGCACAATTGCACACACACACACACACACAACCAGCCTAGGCACATGCATACCTATCACCAATTCAAGCATATACACTATACACCCCAAAAGCTAGTCACAGATGGCTAATTCATATATCATAAACACACAATGACATATATATATACACACACACACACCAGTTCACACACATAAAACCCACCTACACATAGATACAGGTAAGTTCCTGATTTGGATGGTACAGTGTGTATGTATGTGCTTGGGGTACCTGGGGGAAGGCTCAGGTGAGAGAGAGAGAGAGTTAAAGTGTAGGGAATGAAAGTTGCCAGAACTGGGATTAGAACCAGTGGACTACAGAGAAGCTGGCTGAGGAATTGAGGCTTGGGTTTACTTAAGGTAGACTGGGGCTGGAAATTGAGGCAGACAGTTGAGGTACTTGGGGGTGGGGACAGATAAGAGGTGGCAAGGAGGAGACAGCCAGGAAAGAAACTGAGGCAGAAACCTGGTTGCTCAGGGGAAAAGGAAGACAGTGGCAAAGAAACAGGGGGTTTGGAGGCAGAGAGGTGCCTCAGGACAGGTGTTGGAGGTGGCAGTGAGCCAGAAGCAGGAGAGGGAGAAATGAGACAGAAGTTAGAGGAGCAAGGAGCAGAGACTGAAGCAGGGCCAAACCATAGTAAAGCAAAACCCAACTCAGGGGTCCAAATAATAGTTTTATTAAACAGACAACACA
>NW_017729031.1:81616121-81625534 GCF_001723915.1 Gavialis gangeticus
GAAGGGGTACGTGATTCATACAGTTGCAACACAGGGGATGCCCGAGCAGAGGACACAAGATGGAGGCCTGACATACAAAATGGAAACTTGACATGACTTACGCTAACTTACGTATATAGGCCTAAAACAGTAATCACACAATATAAAAGCAGTACAAACTTAATAATTATCACTTATGAAACAGTGGGTATCTATATCAAAATAGCAGGGAACTCATTTGCAAAGACAGGAGAGAAAAATAAAACTTACTACCCAAAATAAAATGTTAAAGCTTATCCTATATCTTAGCTTATTTATACTTACCTATAGGGAATAGAAAGGCAAGAAAAAGTCAGAAATGGTTGGGGACGGGGAGGGAATGCATTTTAAAATAAATTTTTAAAAAACTGGGGGTTTTGCTACATTCTTACACAGCCACAAATCAAACAAAACATTTCCTACCACCTCTGTCTCCCTCAGGACTAGCAAACTTACAATTTAGAACAGTAGTTTTGGCAACTAGTTGTAACTGGAGGTCAGCTGACTGTAAGGAGGTGTCTGCTCCATGTCACCTCTACTTCAGTACTATGGTTAAAGGGAAAAGTTAGCCTGTGAGCTTTCAGAACTGCTGAAAATAGCTACAATTCTACTGAAGCTGAGTAGCAGGTACAAAATTGTCCCATGGAGTTGAAATGCAATGGGTAAAATGCATTATTAAAGCTCAATAGCAAGAAACCTGCAGGTACAGTAAGCTACTATTACTAAATGAATGGATTTTTTAATAGGCACTATTTTGTTAATATATTGCTTCCAGAATATCTTGTACTTCACTCTAGGTGTTTTGCTCAGAGCAAGATCTGTACACCATGTAGTTACCTAATTATATTGCACTGTACTGTGTACTGAAAAATAAAATGATAGTGGTATCTTATGCAAGAACAATGTGCTGAAGTACAAGCCTGTACAAAACCGATGCAACATGTGAAAATGCAAATCAGGTGGCTGCCAAGCCAGTACATATGTTAATAGTACTGAAAGGGGCTAGCCATGGGAACAGTCAGCTATTTGGATTTTCTGTGGGTTTTAGATTTGTCCTTTTTTCCAAGTAAATCATGGCTTTTATTTCTCTGTGGAAAGTTTCCACCCATATGTTTTTTCATATAATGTTAACAACATTCTAGGTGCCTTAGACATTAAGAGAATTTGTCCGCCCCAAGGATCTTACAATTTACATGAGGCAGCACAGAAACAAGGAGGAAACAATGTGAATGGGACTGAATATTACAACAGAGTATGTGTCAGCTTAGTTCTACAGTGCTTGTATTAACTATTTTAAGAAGCAAAGCTTTTTCAGTATGTTAAGAAAAGTGGGGTGAGGTAGGCTAGAATTTATAAGCCTCTGAAGAAACAGCTTTTGCAGAGGGCCTGGTAGAAAAAGATAAAGGCAGTAAACCTGAGTTTTGACTTCTATCTCTGGGCTTCATCCATATGCTTGAGCAGAGAGGGACACAGACTAGAGTGAACCAGAAGAGGTTTTTGAAGACAAGACACAGGGCAAAAATGGCCTTCCAGAATTGTGTGTGGGCCTCATAGGCAGGATGGCAAACTCCTCAGTAATAAACAGGTGAAGCAATTTGAAGAGTCATGTATTGCAAACAGAGCATGGTGATATCAGTAGGCAAATAAGCAATTTGATGCCCACCAGGGCAAGGAAGCCCTATGTATCCCAACCCAACTGTCATTGCACCTGACTACAATGAAACGTTTTTGTAAGACTAGAGACATTTCGTGCCCTCTGAAGAGACATTTGCTGTCCAGTGATATTTAAGAGGTAAAGAAACCAAGATGAAGCAATAAAAAGACAACCCAAGGCACTAGAGCAGTGGGGCTCAACCTTTTTGTCCATAGGGTGTAACAGAGCACAGGGTGCTCTGTTACTAGCAGGGGCCTGAGTGGCAGCTAGGCAGCCTGCAGCTGCCTGCAATGCCAATTAGGCAGAGTTGCCTGATTGGGAGCAGGGCCCAGCTGTGCTCTATAAGAGCAGAGCCCTGACCTACAAAGAGGTAATAGTTTGCTACCAGTAGCTGTGGAGAACACCACCTGGCTGCTACTCAGAGTACTATTTTGGAGGTAAGAGCTGGGGCTATGGGGAAGGAGGCCCTGGGTATGACTGAAAACTGCACCCTGCCAGGGATGGGTGGGCTGGTGGGACTGTTTGTGGCAGGACAGTCCCCCAGAAATGCAAGGCTAGTTGCTGCCCTGGTGAAAGGTGAGTGTGGGGTACCTTCTAACCCCAGCCCCACATCCCTGGTGGGTGAGATAAAGCAGGGGGAGCCTGACTCACAAAGTACTGAGCCAGGGCCCAGGCTGGTGGAGGGATCTGTGGCAATGCCCAGACACTCAGTGGAGATCTGAAGCTGCATATAGGAGCTAGCACGAAGCTCCAGGAGGGTGAGGCCCTGAGCTCTGGGGAGCCATTAAGGAAGCTCCAGGGATAAGGGAATAGCCCAGGGAGGGCTTGGGGACAGGGCTCAGCCCTGGTCCTAAAGAAAGGGTTTTGAGCCCTGAGTGTGCAGGGTTGTGAGGCTTGGGGCCTACCTGGCAGCCGCAGCAGCGTTGGTGGCTGGGAGGCATGGTGAATGCTGACCAGTGGTTGGCAACCACCCACAGAGGCCAAAGGGGGTGGGAGGCTGGTGAGTGGTGACCACCCACAGGCACAGCCAGCACCATCAGTGGCAGCCAGTCTTGGAGGGTGTACCACCAATCTTGGGGGGTGCATTCACCCCCCTACACATTGTCAATGAGCCAGGGTGAGGGCTCTGGGACTGTAAGCTCTGGTGGGGAGCAAGGGTCCCGTGTGGGAGTCCAGAGCTTGGGTCCTAGTGCTAGATAGCTGGAGGAAATATCTGTGAGGCTTGGGATATAATAAGGGGAGGCTGGAGACATAAACATAGGCCCTTATTATCAGGATAGATTAATGGGCAGCCTCCCACCTGACTAATATGAGAATTAGTAACATGAAGGCATGGCAAGTGAGGAGACGGGAAGCTGGCCCCAGGACTAACGGGTGGGCCTATGTTTAGACTGGCCCTGGGATGCCCACTTGTTATGAGGGCTAGATGGGCAGTGCCTGGTTCCTCTGTGGAACAGATATGGCTGGTGAAGCCAATCCAGGTATCTGGGGTGTGTGCAGTGAGGCCCCACTGAGAAGCATGGGCTGGGCTGCTCCCCCCATGCCCCTCCTACTCCAGCTGTACAGGGAAAGGTGGCTCGGCTTGGCCCCAACCTGGCCCAGCAGGGGAATAGAGGGCAGACCCAGCCTGGATCTAGCCACACAGTGGAAGGAATGTGGCCCAACCCTGGGGAAGTAACCTAGGTTGACCTCGGCAGCATACGGAAGGGGGTATGACCTGACTTCGATTTAGTAAGGGTGGGAAGGGTCATGACCCAGCTCTGATCCACTGGATGGGACTTGGGATTTTGGCAGCAGGTAGGGGTTGCAGTATTAACTGCCACTGCTGCCCCACTGCCAAAATTCCTGATGCGTGGGGAGCCCTGCAGGCAGGATCCCAAAGCTCCCTGGGCTGCCTTTGTCCTGCAGGCTGGAGGTCGAGCACCCCTGCACTAGAGTATGTATCTTTAATATGGATTTGAGAACAACATAATGGAAGGTTCTGAGTAAAAGGCAGGAGAAGCAGATTGGCTGCTCTCTTGGTGCCCCCCTTCCTCCCCTCACTGAGCATGCCCCAAACTGGATTCTAAAGCACTCCCTCTACCATGGGAGCAGGCAATTATTTTGGGCAGAAGGCTGCTTACCAAATTTTGGCACGGTGTTGAGTGCTGCATTTGTAGCCCCACTCCTTGACAGGTGCCCTGCCCCCTGGTTGTGATCTTGTGACCAGAAGTCTCTCTCCTTGGCCCTAAAAGTACTCCTTTCAGCAAGGGGTTTTGCCATCTCAGAACTAGAAAAAGACCAAATGATGTTCTAAACATTGAACATCTACAACATTCATTAATTTTATTATTCAAATGTCCTGATTTACATATAGTTTCATAGTTGGTAGGGTCAGAAAGGACCTGAGCAGATCATCAAGTCTGACCCCCTGCCATGGGCGGGAAAGAATGCTGGGGTCAAATGACTCTGGCTAGGTGATTGTCTAGCCTCCTTTTTGAAAATCCCTAGGGTAGGGGTGAGCACCAGCTCCCTAGGGAATTGGTTCCAGCTCCTAGCCACTCTGACTGTGCAGTAGTGCCTCCTGATGTCTAGCCTGAACCTACTCTCAGTTGGCTAATGTCCATTATTCCTTCTAACTCCTGGTAGTGCTGGGGAGAACAGGGACTCTCCCATTGCTCTTTCCTCCATCTTCTTGAAAATGGGGACCACGTTGGCACCTCAGCAGAGCACCATGAGTGCTCATAAAGCTGTGCAGGGGTCCTGCAATGACCTCTGCCAGTTCCCTCAGCAGTCTGGGGTGGAGATCATCTGGACCTGCTGATTTGAACACTTCTAGTCCCTCCAGGAGTTCCCTGACCTAGGTCCTCACTGACCCTGGGCCTGACTGCGCCCCCCCCTGGACCTGTCTGGATTCCTGGGGGGGGGGGTGTCCCTGTCCCTGCTCAGAAAAATGAAGTGTTTGTGTAGTGTACATAAAGGTGATTGCACAATAGTTTAAAATGAAGTCTTACTCATGTATATTGTAGTGGGGTGGGAGGCATGGTGGGTGGGTATAGGCTTGTGGGGAGCTGTTGGTGTTTGGGTCTTTGGGGGTTGAGGTATGAGTGTGGGGTCTGTGGCGGAAGGAGGGTGGCTGGCATGTGAGAAGGCATGGGTGTGGGGGTCGGCATATGTCAGTGTGAAGCAGGGTGTGGGTACATGTGTATGGTGGGGTGTGCAAGTGGGACTTGCTGTATGAACATGCACGTACACATGCATGCACACACTTTCCCTCCCTTACTGTTCTTGCTGTCTCTGTCTACCCCTCCCTCATTGCAGGGATGTGCACATACACACTCCCACTCTTAGCCCTGGGGTACTGGTGCATATGCTCCTGCAGTCCAGCGATGCATCCAGGACGTGGTGCTAGAGCAGCTGGCAGGCATGCAGGGAAGCAGTGAAAGCTGCAGTAGGCAGAGGCTTCTGGTTGGGAGGTGGGGGGCAGGGCTGGGCTGGCCTGGCCTTGCTTCTGAGTCCTGCCAGCTTCCCTTCGATTGTACTATCCCTGGATCCTGTCATCTTTGACAAGCAGCTAGGAGCCAATAAATATAAATTTTCGAAACTTTTTTTTTAGGGTCCCTGTGGGCTGGATAGAATGGCCTGGCAAGCTGTATTTTGCCTGCCCCCACTTTAGCAGAAGTGGGGGATTTAGAAGTGCAGTAGGCCTACAAGAATTAAGATGTGCAGATTGCTGCCGTTCCGCATGTTGTCTGCCATATGGTCACTGCCATTTCTGTCCCAAATGAGCCAGCATTGCTTAAATCAAAGCATTTTAAAGCTGACAGTGCAGTAGCTTTATTAAGCATGTCTGCACTGCATGTATATTCCTACAATGCTGATGAATCTTCCAAAATCCTTGTCCGGCATGTATATGGCACAGCATATACCAGGCTTGGTATAGAACATGGGATGGAATTTCAAAGGTCAAACTCTACCTTTTGGTATCTCCAAAGTCCTGGTTAGAAATGAGTGTCCAGAGGCACAATTGGATGGTTAATATCCCACAACTGAGAAGCGCCAAATGTTTGTGGAACAGTGATCTGTGCAACGGCAACGTTTCCAGTAAATGAACTCTGACTTATTGAGAGAGAACTTGCAACAATTTTAATATATATAGTCTTGGCAGAAGAGTTAGCACTATTAGTGGGATGATTTTAAATTCAATTTGGCCACATTCAGGTAGATCTCAAGTGTCTGAATGACTACTCAGGGGGGTCTTTTCCCCCAAAATAATGGCTTTGTGTTCTATGCAGAATGATTCAGTAAAGCAACTCTATCTTGTATGGATTTCCAAATGCTAGACTGAAGCATTCACGGGGAGCATCTACACATGCATATTAATATGCTGCGATTTTTAACTCTGGTGCAATCATTATTGCTCCCAGGCACATGTTTACATGCACTCCTGGGATGGAAACATGTTTCATAGATTTCATAGACACTTGCCCTGGAAGGGACCCCAGAGGATCAAGTCCAGCCCCCCGCCCCAGGGGCAGGAAGTTGGCAGGGATCATAGGATCCCAGCAAGATAAGCATCCAAATGTCTTGAAGGTGTTCAAAGTGGGCACTTGAACCGCCTCAGGTGGCAGTCTGTTCCAAACCTTGGGGGCTCAGACAGTGAAGAAGTTTTCTTATGTCCAGCCTGAACCAGTCACAGTGGAGTTTGTGACGGTTTGATCTTGTCATCCCTTGGGGGGGCTCTGGTAAACAATTGTTCCCCCAGATCCTGATGAGCACCCCTGATAAGTTTATAGGTGGCCACCAGATCACCCCTGAGAACTGTGCTTTTCCAGGCTGACTAGCCCCATTGTTCTCAGCCTCTCATATGGTCTGTTTTCCTGACCTCTGATCATGCGCGTGGCTCTCCTCTGCACCCTCTCAAGCTTCTCCACATCCTTTTTCAATTGCAGAGCCCAAAACTGGATGCAGTACTCCAGCTGTGGCCTCACCAAGGACAAGTACAGCAAGCGAATGACGTCCCAGGATCTGCTTGACACGTCTATGGATGCAAGCCAGTGCTTTGCTCACTTTACTAGCCACAGCATCACACTGAAGGCTCATGTTCATCTTGTGGTCAACCATGACCCCCAAGTCCCTTTCAGCTGTAGTGCTAACCAGTGTAGCACTCCTGAGCCTATAAGCATGGTGCAGGTTTTTTCCTCCCAAGGTGGAGAACCTTGCATTATTCAGTGTTGAACACCATCAGGTTCTCGTCTGCCCATTTCATAAGTCTGTCCAGATCTGCCTGGATCACCCTCCTGTCCTCAGGTGTGGATGCTTTACCCCAGAGTTTGGTGTCATCGGCAAACTAGGCCAGTCTGCTTCTGACACCAATGTCCACATCATTGATGTAGATGTTAAATGGTATAGGCCCTAGGACAGAGCCTTGTGGGACCCCACTGGTCACAGCACACTGAGATGATTGGCTCCCATTGACCGCCACCCTGTGGGTCCTACTGCAGAGCCAGTTCCCCAGCCAGCGGATTGTGGTGACTTTAAGGCTGCAGTTAGCCAGTTTAACCAAGAGGTGATCGTGGGATACCAGATTTAAAAAAAAAAAAACTTCAGAGTCGAGGTATACATAGTGTCAATCTCTTCCCCCTTGTCCAGGTGATGAGTCACCTGGTCATAAAAGGAAATGAGATTGGTGAAGCAAGACCTACCCACAACAAACCCATGCTGGGTATCCCTCAGGATACTGCCTTCAGCTAGTCTATTAAGAATGGCCTCTTTGATCTTTTCCAAGACCTTCCTCAGGATAGAGGTCAGGTGATGGGCCTGTAGTTTGCTGGATTTACTTTCCTCCCTTTCTTGAAGATAGGCATGACATTGGCCCTCTTCCAATCATCGGGCACTTCACCAGAGCATCAAGAACTCTCAAAGATCCATGCCAGGGGCTGAGCTATGATGCTAGCCAGATCCCCGAGTACCCTTGGGTGTAACCCATCAGGGCCGGCTGACTTGAAGGTATCCAGCCTGTCGAGGTGTTCCTTCATGAAGTCAGCTTCAATGGAGGGCAAGAAATCTCCCTCGCCCGGACCTCCCTGACCCATAGTGGGCAAGGTCATCCCATGGGGCTGATGGAAAACTGACACACAGTACCCATTTAGCAAGCTTGCTTTTTTTTCTGGGTGTCAGTTGTAAGTTGCCTCATCTGGTTTAGCAGGGGTCCAGTGTTGCCCTTGCTTTTTGTCCGGCTCCCCACATATCTTAAAAAAAGACTTATTTCTCTTGATATTTATAGCTAGCTAGAGTTCCATCACATCCTTGGCTTTCCTGATTTTGCTCTCTGGACTAAAGCAGAGTTCTTCTTTAGTGGCAGTTCCAGTCCTCCATCCTTCTATAGAGTCTTCCTTTTAAGATGCAGGAGGTCTGCTAGTTCCCTGGAGAGCCAAAGGGGCTGCTGTGCCCTTTTGCTGCCTTTCCTCCGAGATGGGATGGACTTTGTTTGCACATCCAGGATTGCTCCCTGGAGGAGCATCCATGTGTCCTGAATTCCCCTTTCCATTAGGCTGTGGCCTTCTAGGGCCTCTGACAAGCCTCCTTAGCTTGTCAGGAAAGCTGACTTTGAAGTCAAGGACTTCTGTACAACTGACTGACTTGCTAGCTTTATGGCAGATGGTGAAGGTGATCAGTTCATGATCACTGTCACCCAGCTTCCCTTCAATTGTTAGGTTGCCAATTAGGTTGTCCCTGGTTGCCAGTACGAGGTCGAGCAGTACTTTACGTCTTGTCGGCCCATGGACTTCCTGCATCAGAGAGAGGTCATCCACACATATGAGAGAGCTTTGTGACTGCTCGGATTTGGCTGAGCGCTTCTCCCATGAGATATCTGGGTAGCTAAAGTCTCCCATGACAATCATACACCAGGATTGTGTGACCTCAGCCAATTCCCTGGTGAACTCCTGGTTGAGGTCTTAATTCTGGGTAGGGGGTCTGTAGTAGACCCCCACCAGAGTATCTCCTGTGCCATGTTCCCAATGGATTTTAACCCAGAAGAGGGTCTCAAGTCATACACCATGGGTGCCAATGTCAGCTTGCAGGGACACGTGTCTCCTTGACAGAGCTATGCCCCCGCCCCTTTTGTCCACTCAGTTCCCTCCTATACAGGGTATAGCCATCTATACTCGTGGTCCAGTTATGGGTGGAGTCCCACCAGGTCTCCGTTATCACAGTGACATCATAGTTAGTTATTTGTATTGAGGAGGAGAACAAGTTCCTCCTGCTTATTCCCCAGGCTCCTGGCATTTGTGTACAGGCAGGCAAGTGTCCCCTTAGGGGCTCTTGCCTTGCCTACATTTTGTTCCGGGGCTGGGGTGGGATCCCTTATGTGCCTTAATCTGCTGGGCCGGCAGCAGCCCTTGCAAAGCCATCAAGTGGCAGTAGTCCCTCCCTCATTCCCCGGCAGGCTTAATTTAAAGCCCAGTGGAGCAAGTCAGCCAGTCTAGCTGAGAAGAGCCTCCTCTCCAGTGGAGAGAGGTGGAGGCCATCCCTTCCCAGCAGCTCACTACCTGTCTCTCCAAAGAGCAGACTGTGGTCATGGAAGCGCCACAGTCTTTGGCTGACTATGTGGATTGTCCTCTCCCTCCTCAGCCCATAGCCTGAGACTGGGAGGATTGATGAGAACACACCTATGCCCCCAGGCCCTTTAGCCCTGCACCCAAATCCCTGAAGTGCCTTGTAGCAGGGCACTAAGGTGCCTGCTAC
Source organism: Gavialis gangeticus (assembly GCF_001723915.1). NCBI lineage: Eukaryota > Metazoa > Chordata > Crocodylia > Gavialidae > Gavialis > Gavialis gangeticus. Next base: position 81,625,522 of record NW_017729031.1, read on the forward strand.
TGACAAGCGGTAA
>NW_017729031.1:81635733-81636192 GCF_001723915.1 Gavialis gangeticus
AGGGCCTGGCTTCTATAAACAGCCGGGCTGAGGCTGGAAGGGTAGTTGCCCTCTGGCAGCTAAGGAAGCTAGAGCTCTGCAGGAGCAGGCAGGGCAGGTACAGCAGAAAAGCCTGATGGTCTGGGCATCTGCTTGATGGTACTGGGTGGAGAGAACCCTGATAGGGATATATAGGAAGGAGCCAGGTTGGCTGGGAACTTATGTTATAGCCCAGGGACTTTATGTTTTCTGTTATTGTGTAAGACCGGAGGACCGGGTGAGGCTATAAGGGGTTGGAGGAGGCCTCATAGGAGCTCCATGATAGCTTGGGGTCTCCTGCGCCGTAGAGGGCACAGCTTTGTTTGGGGGTGCATTGGCCCAGCCCCGGAGCAAGAGGGGGCAGCAGGGAGCCCTGGAGTGAGACACTGGAGGACAAGGCGAGGCTGTAGGGGTTGGAGGAGGCCTCATGGGAGCTCCCCA
>NW_017729031.1:81641192-81642333 GCF_001723915.1 Gavialis gangeticus
GTTGTCCCTGGTTGCCAGTACGAGGTCGAGCAGTACTTTACGTCTTGTCGGCCCATGGACTTCCTGCATCAGAGAGAGGTCATCCACACATATGAGAGAGCTTTGTGACTGCTCGGATTTGGCTGAGCGCTTCTCCCATGAGATATCTGGGTAGCTAAAGTCTCCCATGACAATCATACACCAGGATTGTGTGACCTCAGCCAATTCCCTGGTGAACTCCTGGTTGAGGTCTTAATTCTGGGTAGGGGGTCTGTAGTAGACCCCCACCAGAGTATCTCCTGTGCCATGTTCCCAATGGATTTTAACCCAGAAGAGGGTCTCAAGTCATACACCATGGGTGCCAATGTCAGCTTGCAGGGACACGTGTCTCCTTGACAGAGCTATGCCCCCGCCCCTTTTGTCCACTCAGTTCCCTCCTATACAGGGTATAGCCATCTATACTCGTGGTCCAGTTATGGGTGGAGTCCCACCAGGTCTCCGTTATCACAGTGACATCATAGTTAGTTATTTGTATTGAGGAGGAGAACAAGTTCCTCCTGCTTATTCCCCAGGCTCCTGGCATTTGTGTACAGGCAGGCAAGTGTCCCCTTAGGGGCTCTTGCCTTGCCTACATTTTGTTCCGGGGCTGGGGTGGGATCCCTTATGTGCCTTAATCTGCTGGGCCGGCAGCAGCCCTTGCAAAGCCATCAAGTGGCAGTAGTCCCTCCCTCATTCCCCGGCAGGCTTAATTTAAAGCCCAGTGGAGCAAGTCAGCCAGTCTAGCTGAGAAGAGCCTCCTCTCCAGTGGAGAGAGGTGGAGGCCATCCCTTCCCAGCAGCTCACTACCTGTCTCTCCAAAGAGCAGACTGTGGTCATGGAAGCGCCACAGTCTTTGGCTGACTATGTGGATTGTCCTCTCCCTCCTCAGCCCATAGCCTGAGACTGGGAGGATTGATGAGAACACACCTATGCCCCCAGGCCCTTTAGCCCTGCACCCAAATCCCTGAAGTGCCTTGTAGCAGGGCACTAAGGTGCCTGCTACTGACAAGCGGTAATATGGGCTCAGCTGCCAGTCACCAGGGCAGCACAAGTGTGGGTTGCCAAGACAACCAGTCTGGTCAGCTGACCGGCAGGGGGCAGGGCCTGGCCTTTATAAACAGCC
>NW_017729031.1:81647333-81648392 GCF_001723915.1 Gavialis gangeticus
CAGCCGGGCTGAGGCTGGAAGGGTAGTTGCCCTCTGGCAGCTAAGGAAGCTAGAGCTCTGCAGGAGCAGGCAGGGCAGGTACAGCAGAAAAGCCTGATGGTCTGGGCATCTGCTTGATGGTACTGGGTGGAGAGAACCCTGATAGGGATATATAGGAAGGAGCCAGGTTGGCTGGGAACTTATGTTATAGCCCAGGGACTTTATGTTTTCTGTTATTGTGTAAGACCGGAGGACCGGGTGAGGCTATAAGGGGTTGGAGGAGGCCTCATAGGAGCTCCATGATAGCTTGGGGTCTCCTGCGCCGTAGAGGGCACAGCTTTGTTTGGGGGTGCATTGGCCCAGCCCCGGAGCAAGAGGGGGCAGCAGGGAGCCCTGGAGTGAGACACTGGAGGACAAGGCGAGGCTGTAGGGGTTGGAGGAGGCCTCATGGGAGCTCCCCAGTAGTGGGGGGGGTTCCTGGCACTGGAGAGGGTGCTGTTTCAGGGTGTCCTGACCCTGGCCCCAGTGTAGGCAGATTCGGGAAGAGCCCAGTGTGGGCAGAGGTAAAAAGCCCCAGTAGGGCGTAGGACCTGAAAGGGGGTCTGGGGCCAGGTAAGGCCGAAGCTGCCTGAGCCCCAATTGTGGGAAAGCCCCAGTGGGGCGTAGGACCTGAAAGGGGGTCTGGGGGCCAGGTAAGGCTGAGGCCGCCTGAGCCCCGATTGGGAGGAGCCCCAGTGAGGCGTAGGACCCGGAAAGAGGGTCTGTGAGGGGGGGGGCGGCCAGGTAAGGCCGAGGCCGCCTGAGCCCTGACTGCAGGTGTGAGTGTCAGACTGGCCCTAGTGCAGGCGAGGGCTCAGAGCAAGAGGCCCCAGGGGAGGGCACACAAGTTGGAAGCGCAGAAAAGGCGCATAGACAAGAGAGGCCCCAGTGCGGGCACTGCAAGTGCGGGAGACATGCCCCAGTGTGGGTGATGGTAGGACTTACGTGCACCCCTAAAGCTAGGGTGCACTGGGCAACCAGACATCAAGGCACAGTGTCAAAGTAGATAGAAAAGGCAGCCTCCCCTAAACATTTGAAACA
>NW_017729031.1:81663712-81663969 GCF_001723915.1 Gavialis gangeticus
ACCTGTCTCTCCAAAGAGCAGACTGTGGTCATGGAAGCGCCACAGTCTTTGGCTGACTATGTGGATTGTCCTCTCCCTCCTCAGCCCATAGCCTGAGACTGGGAGGATTGATGAGAACACACCTATGCCCCCAGGCCCTTTAGCCCTGCACCCAAATCCCTGAAGTGCCTTGTAGCAGGGCACTAAGGTGCCTGCTACTGACAAGCGGTAATATGGGCTCAGCTGCCAGTCACCAGGGCAGCACAAGTGTGGGTTGC
>NW_017729031.1:81668969-81669830 GCF_001723915.1 Gavialis gangeticus
AATACTTTTGCGTTTTGGTCTTGGGGAGAGTGGGGATGGTAGCTACAGTGTCCTCTATTGCCTGCGGGAGCTGGTGACTCAGCAGGCTCTGCTGGGGCTGCAAGAGACTAATACCTGTTGCAAAGCTCCAGTGGGGCAGGGGCCTTGGTGTGACAGGCCCTGGGGCCCTTGACCACCTTGGTCCAACCCTGTGGCTGGACAGAAGGGGAGGTCCCTGAGTCCTCCCTTTTCCTGGAGGGAGACTGGTCTACCTTCCACTTCCTGGGGGAGCGACTCCTACTGCCAGGCCCATTTACTCACAGTCCCTGATGGTGTGCAGTCTCTGGACTGCAGCCTGGAGCTCCTCCAGCTAGCATGCCAGGGACCCCAGTAGGGAGCAGACCCCACAAGGGGAGGTGGCCATGCTCCTGGGCCCCAGAGCCTGAAAAAGGGACAGGCAGCCCCTGCAGCAGAGAGCCAAAGGACCTGTCTGCATGAAGCCCAGAACCACGGGCTCCATCTAGGTGGCCATCTCTGAAGTGCCGGGGGGGGGGGCTGCAGACCCCAAGGGGACCCTCGGGGTGCAGCACATGCCCATCCATGTCATGCTGCTGGTAAGCTGGCTATGGCTGGGACTGTCTACTCTGGGGTACTCATGGGCAGGGCCTCGAGCCCTCCCACTCGCCCTCCTGCGCAAACTCGCATGCTAACTCCTGTTTGTGAGGCTCCGGTCACGCGGCTCCCTGGGGGGCTGGGTGAAGTAGGAGCTGGGGGGGGCATAACCCTTGGTCCACTTCAGCCTGCTCCCAGCTAGCTAGATCCCTCCTTCCATGGGTTCCTGCTTACCTGCCAGCAGGCTGGGGCTTGTTAGGTGTCCTGGGG
>NW_017729031.1:81669890-81675770 GCF_001723915.1 Gavialis gangeticus
GGGGGGGTTGCAGTGGGCTTACACCTGCGCATCTCGCATCAGAGCCGGGACACTAATGTTGAGCTAGGTCAGAGAAGCCCGAGCTGGCAGGAGGTCTGGGGGATCAGCCTTCCAGCCCAGGGCTGTGCCCCCTAACTCAGTATGCTGAGGAGGGGCTGACTGGGGAGAAGAGCTTCAGCAGGCAGTCCCCACAATGGCATAAGGTACCCTTATGCCTCGGTTAGCCCCTCCAGCATCTACACCTGCACTGCTGCAGAGTTTGGTTTGTTTTGGTTTTGTGTTTGGGGTTTTTTGGCTCTACTCAGCAGCAGAATAGGTGCTTATAAACTTATAAGCAAGTATTCTTGTGTAAATATTTGTATTTATACAGGCAGGATACAACTTGTAAATACTTACTGAACTCCAGCCTAATAGGGCACATGTGTGGACACAGAATACTTACTGTGCAGTAAAGTATCATGTAGATATGCCCACACTATAGTAAATAGAAATTACAGAGAACAATTGTAAAGGGATCTGAAAGTCATATTTGTCTCTGCATATGCTGTGGTCAAAAGTAGCACTTAAATAGTGAGAGAACACTTATTTTTCATTTTGGTTCCTTTGCGTATCTGACAAAATCATGTGTATAGTTCATATAATGGGCACAGATCAGATGCACAGTCTGGATCACTGTTAAGTTTTGGCTCATTTGAACTGTATGCATCTTCAATATGAGAGCCAAATGCAAGGAACCAGGAATGTAGGTCACACTTACAAGAGGACTGGATAGAGGGGTCATTAGTGACAACCTATTGAATATGCTGAAGTGAAGAAGGGTAAAATGATCCTTGAATGAATAAACAGGGGGATATCAAGTTGAAGGGAGAAGGCATTGCTTCCATTTGTAGCAAAGTGAGTGAGACCATTCCTGGAACACTGTCTAGTCCTGATATCCACGTTTTAAAATGTATATTGTCAACTTGGAAAGTGTTCAAAAAAGAGAGAAATACTATCTGAAAAATGGAGAACTTGCTATTGTAGTGAGAGCTTTAAGAAGGTAGCTTATCCTAGAAAAGGTTAAGGGGCTACTTGGCCACAGTTTAAAAGTGCCTAAGTGGGGAAGAGTTTACTAACATATGCTACTTAAATAAGCAGAACAAAGTATTATAAGATCCAATGGCTAGAATTTAAAACTAGACAAATTCAGACTAGGAATACAGCACAGGTTTTTAACAAGGGTAATTACTGGGAACAGTACACCTACGGATGTAACTGGCTCTTCACTTGAAGTCTTTCAGCCAGACAGGATCTCTTTCTAAAAATATGCTATGGCTCAAACAAATGTTTGGGAGTTGATGCAGAAATGACTGAGTGGGGTTCTCTGGCTTGTTATGTAGGTCTCATGGTGCCTTTGGGCCTTAAAGCCTATGAATCTATATTCGGTTTCATTGTGGTGTTTTGTTTTGTTGTTGTTTTTTTTTTTTTTTTAGTTGATCCTGCAAACTGTTTTCTTCAAAGAACTGCCTTCATGGTGCTCATTGCAGAACTGGGGCCCTGGCCAGTTTCTTCTTTAGGCCTTTACATACATTAAACAGAAAAAACAGGTGTATGTTTTCTTTAAACGTGGTTTTAAAGAAAAAGGTCAGGGCATACTATTAAAAGTATGCTCAAAAGCTACAGCAACTTTATTTTGAATTGATCCATTTAAAGAAAATCAAGTAGATGCTGTCCTTTTTAAAATCTTTTTTTAAACTTCAGACAATTAAAGAAACTTGGTGATGTCTTGTCTTCTGTTTTAAGTGTAGATTTCCCAGTGATCCTGGTAAGAGTCCTGAACCAGGGGAAAATATGGGTTAGCAGACAGATTTCCTTCAGTGTTTGGTATAGTCTGATATTACTTATTATACAGCATTTCTTTTTCCTATTCTATGGAAAATTGTCCAAAATGTGTCATGATGCAACACCCCTTATTTTTAGCAATAGGGGGTTTAAATTGTTACATAATGTGGCTTTTTCTTTTCTTGTAAGGGTGGCAAATCATGATTTTGGTTCCTATGTGAGAGGGGAATTCCCTTTTTTCTTTCATATGTTCATGTTGTTTAAATGCAAGTTTTGGTTCTAGCCTTCTAAGCTTTTTTTTTTTTTTATATGAAAACAATACTGTCATTTGGGAAATAGTACACCCCTTGAGAGAGACTTGTGCATACCGTTTAAAGGCAGTGTTGACAATGGGTTCTGCTGTGCTCAATAGGTGTCTTTTTAAAACCTCAACTTCAAATTTGCATTTTGAGCCTCCAATCCCAGTAATCCCATTCACACATCAGAATAAAGTCAGTCTCTTTCCATTTAACAACAGAACTCTACTTGACAGGGAGCAGGATCACTTGGTACAAAAATAAGGATGATCAAGCTCTGTCTTTATTTAAGCCAACAGAACCACAGGTAGAGCCAGTTATGAATACGTGCAGTGCAGGGTGAGAATGAAATCAAGTTTTATTTCTAGACTTCATCACAACATTTCTTATGGAACTGACAGAACTGTTTTGTCAGAAGTGCTGGTCATAAAGACTCGACTTTCCTCAGGAATATGTCTGTCTAAACTTTTATCAGACACCAGACAGGCTGGCTAGCTGGCCTGCTTGCCTCCCCCATTTTCTAACAAGCACCCAAACATCTTTGCCTCATGGCTTCATGGTCTCTCCAGGATCCCCAACCTGCAGGCTGCTGGCCTGCCTTGCTCACAGCCTGGCAACGGTCAGCGCTATCTGTTTTTCCCCCAAGATGGCTTGGAAGCCACTTTAATTTTTCCTCAAAACAGAATTTTTTGAAACATTCAATGTTTCCAGCTTCCAATTCAGTTTTTTTAAAAATCAGCAATGCTAAATCTTCTGGAAGAAAGTAAAGTTTTTAAATAAAACATAAAGCTAATAAGCTTAAAAAAATGTGCTTAAACTTCAGGGGCTAGATTCTTCACTAAACTCCAGTGACTTTTTTTTGTGCAGTTTGAAGAACGAATTTAACCTGAAAAATATGTTTACTGAACCTAGTTCTGCTAAAAATTAAACTCGTGGACTTCCAATGAAGTTGGTGGCTTCAAAAAGAATTCTGCTGGTGTAACTTGAGAGCAGTTTTGACCCCCTGATGGCCAGATAATGATACCCTTACTTACATGGTACTATGTTTATTCCACAACTATTCCCAGTTACTTCAGTGGGAACACTTGTGAAACAAGGTCATTAGTCAGTGTGAATAAAAGTATCTAAATCTGGCCTCCATGCTGGAATAAAGTGAACTTTTGTTTGTTTTGTTTTTTTCTCCTGAAGACCAGGAACAGTTTGGAGACATTCTTTAGCAATGTAGCTCTTTTTCCTTGGTTAAGACTGGTTGGGAAGGTTTCTCATCCCCCATCCAGCTGGCAGTATGTTTCAGTACACTAGCCCTGGCCACTTGGGGCCCAAAAATGGGAGACACGAAGTAAAGACAGTGACAGGAAGCTATTTATTTAGATGTAAACCCTTAAATCTTAGAAGTTGTTCTGCATCTTCTACCAGTAAACTCCCTGTACAAAACCATGATTGGCAGCTAGCAGCATGAGACACACTTGTACAGACCACATTTATTCAACCAGACAATACCATTAAATATGTTGGTATAGATATAAACTGCCACAAAATCGGAAGTGAAACTAGGTAAAAAGGAAATGACAGTTTTGTAACTTTGCTTCTTCTAGGGGGAAAAAAAAAGATCAGCTATTCTCTTAAACTGGTTTGTGTAACTTCTGTCCCTAGCCTAAGTGATCAGAAACTAGTTTAAACCTGCAATAGAACGTAAGTTCAATGCACATAAACCAGTTTCAAAATAGTGGAAAGCAGTTTAAGATAAACCTGGTTAAATGTAGTATCAGACTCAAACTGATTTTTATGGAACATCTGTCCCAGACCCCTTCCTGGTTCAAATTAAACCAGTCCCCAAGCATCCCAGGATGCTTTGCAGCCCTGGATTGGGCTGTGCTGACTGCTTGAGCAGAGCAGGGTTTGTCCTGCCCCTCTGATCTCTAGCTAGAGCAGTGAAGGCTGGCTGGCAAGGGGGTGGGAGTGGGGATCTCGGCTGGGGATACAACCTGGTCTGCTTGGCAGGGGCAGGTTAGCCCCTGCCAGACTCTTCTCTGCTGGAGTGGAGGGAATGGGAGCGTGGGACAGCAGGCTCAGGCGGAGGGGGATTAAACTACCCTCTCACCAGCATGGGACCCCAGCTGGGGTCTACCTAGCCTTTTTTTTCCCCCCTGCTCATGGCTCAGCATGGCCCTGGACCCCCAGAGCCCACCTCCCAGCCAGGTGGCAATTGTGCTGTGCCTTACCAGCTTCCAGGGTTGGGGTTTTGCTTGGGGCAAAGGCCAGATCGGGGGAGGCAGGGGAGTAAAACCAGCCTCATGCCCAAGCAGGGACATGTACAGAAAGATAGCAGCAGTAGCAGCTCCATCCTGGATGTGAGATCTGCTGAGCAGAGGGACTCGCACTGGGTGGGGAGGGGGAAGCTGCTCCTACCTGCCCTGCTTGGTGATGATCACCTTGGTCTGGTGCTGGTGGAAATTGAGCTAGAGTGGCCAGTTGCACAGGAAAACCTGGGCAGCCGAGCCAGCCACACTGAGGGCATCCAGTCTGCTACAGGAGTCGGCCACTAGGTAGGGCCTGTAAAGGCCAGTGGGGCCTGCCCTGGCCAAACTATGTAGAGGTAGCACCTGTTTATACAGGGTTTAGAATAATTGAAAATTAGGGTTGGAAGGACCTCAGGAGATCTAGTCCAACCCCCTGCTCAAAGCAGAACCATCCCCAACTAGATTGTCCCAGCCAAAGCTTTGTCTAGCTGAGTGTTGTGTGTGTTGTTGTGTGTTTTGTTTAAAAACCTCCAAGGATAGAGAGTGCACCACCTCTGGGTAACCTGTTCCAGTGTTTTTTACTACCTTCATAATATTTAACTTAAATTTCCCTTGCTGCAACTTGAGGTCATTGCCCCCACCCCCATTCACCTGAGGTGCTGTCCAGGCTGCTGGCTGGCCCTACTGCTGTAGGGAGACTTAGAGGTACTATAGTTGGAATAAAATCAGGTCTGTTACTTTTTACACATATAAAATATTTTTAAGACCAGGCAAATAAAATGGAGCTGGAGGGACTGTTCCTCTGGTACAATTCTCAGTTTGCCTTTCAAAACTATCATCCTTCCTGTCTCTCATAGGCCGTGTTCTTCTCAGTGTGAACCGAACAGCATGGCTGCTATATGTGTCAAGTTATCCTTGTTACCTGTCTGCCCTAAACAAATGTTGGTGCCTCTCAGTGAGTCAGAGATTGTTAACTCTGAATTTATACATAGCAGGATTCAGGTTGCCATCTGTTATCCTGGTTAAATGGCATGAAGTTCTTTAGAGGCCAGTGCTTTATAGTGACTGCAGTGATGTGGGGGGAAAAAAAAATTGTTATTTCTAAAATGAGCCAGAAAACCACTACTTTTATTTCTCTTGCAGAAGAGAATTTATCAAATAGTCTTCCAGAACATTAGTATTTCACTGTCTGTTCCAACTTTGAGGCCCAATTCTTCCTCGTTTTAAGTTCTCTTTACATCACTCTAGGGGTGCAAAGGGACCACAAAGCCAATGCTCCTAGCCTTTTTATAATTCTCTAAGCATAGGGATGATGTTTGGCCACAGTGATGCCTCTGTTATTCCCTGCTTACAACAGGGACTAAGTAAGGGGAACTGACCTGAAGAATGAAAGCTAGACTGATACAGGGAGACATAGGAGGGCAGCTGCAACCCATGGGGCAGTGGTCTTGTCATCTGCCACTTTGGCACCCTCTTTCTGCACCCTCCTTTCCCTCCCTTCCCCCCCCCCCCCCCCCCCCCCC
>NW_017729031.1:81676322-81677390 GCF_001723915.1 Gavialis gangeticus
TGGACCAACCTCCTATGTGGACTACAAGCCTGCCAAACCCCACATCTTGCAAGCCACCCCTGGTGCTGTTTTAACTCACTTTTAACAGTTTAATTGTTAACAGTGAAACTGAAAGGAATACCTGTTTAATTGCACCTTTAGAAAGGTGAATGCAAGGAAAACAAATGTTTTTGCAACCTGCTAGAAAGAAGGGAGCCTGAAATTTGTTTTTGCAGGAAATTATGCTGAAGTGGTGAAAGTGCCTCTTACCAATCTTACTCTTGTCCAGTCCAAGGGAAAGCAGAAGAAAATCAAATCCACTCCAGAAGTCTTTGATCTGTAGACTATTGAGAAATGGGAAGGTATAGGCCTTCAGTGTCAGCATTTCAGCATCAGAACTCATGGGAGTAGAAGTTGAAAGATTGCTGTTAGTATGGAAGAATGTCACAGAATGAATATCCCTAAGTAGACCTTAAACTTTCTTGCCTCCAGGATTTGAAAGGCGCAGGAGGTCTGGGTTCATTTCCTGTCTCTTCCTCGGGCTTTTTGGGTCACCTTATGCAAGTCATTTAATCTCCCTGTGTCTCGGTTCCCCAACTGAAAAATAAAGATATTTCCTTTCTCTGTTATATCTGATTGTTTTTTATGTTTACAAAATGGAGGGTCATTGAAAAGGCCTTGCTTCTTGATATGTTTCTCTACACCTCTTACCACAGAAAGGTTTTGATTTATGTTAGAACTTCCTAGATGTTATTGTAACATAAATAACATTTATAAGCACTAAATCCCTCTCCCCTACCCCCCTAAGAGGGAAATGCCATAAATGTCTTTATTTATCACAAGAGGTATTCAGGCCTGTAGGGTTACTCATTTCCTTGATCCCCAATAAATGAATATAACTTTTCCAAACTCCTAGTCATAGATTAAAAAAATGCAGATGGGCATTTTGTATGACTAATAAATATTAAGCTTCTAGCTATGGACTCATCTGCTTTTAACAACCTTCTTCCTGATGGCAGTAAAGAACAGTGGTGCATCTGCATGTGCATTAAGACGCTTTCTAATGTGCATTAAATTTAGTAACTCCAA
>NW_017729031.1:81682390-81682770 GCF_001723915.1 Gavialis gangeticus
TATGTACAGACATTTGGGAAGGTTAGATCACACTAAAAATGGCCACCCAATCCAACTTGGGGTGCAAATAGAAATGTAGCCCCTCACTTTTAACTGAGAATGCAACTCAGAACACTTCCCAAAAAGCAACAATCCCCTGGACCAAACACAGCTTCACTGCTGGTTCCAATGGGAAAGGGAATCTGGCTGCTGGCTGTCAGCCTGCAGCTGGCTTTCCCCTAGCAATGGCCCCTGCTCTTTGCCAGGCTGCAATACTTTCAGAATGAGGGTAGGGAAAGGGAGCAGAGGCAGCTCATTCCAGGGGTTCCCCAGACAGTGCCTGCCCCACCCTCCAGCCAGGACTGAAAAACCCCCAGACTGAATTCCCTTCACTCCTCACC
>NW_017729031.1:81687770-81688304 GCF_001723915.1 Gavialis gangeticus
TAAAGAAATACACATTAGGTTGCCTTATTGTGCAGTAATGAATGTGCACAGTTTAAGTGGTGCTTAATGCACAGTGGACTATTTTACTGTGCATTTGTGTAATTGCATGGTTTTTTACACGACACTTTTTAATGCGCAGTAAAATAGGCTACTATGCATTGAAGCACATGTGTAGATGTGCCCAGTGTCTCTTAAGTGGTTGCTTACATGGAGAATGAAATGAAAGTTACTGTTAGCACTTCAACTGTGGTTGGTTTCTTTTTTAAGGCACAGTGTAGGCCAGATTTTCTCCTTACAGTGAGACCCTGCTAGCTTCATTTTTCTCAGATTGAGTGCAAGTCTTAGGAAGGAGAATAAGAAAACCTATTAATTTATGAATGCTGTAGAAAATGAAAGGGTACATATCCTAAGAGAAGATGCACCAAAGAGCAGATTTAGGTTGGGCATTAGGAAGTACCCCTTCATAGTAAGGGTTGCTAGAATCTTGAATGGGTTTCCAAGGGAGGTGATGCTCTCCCCTACCCTGGGGGTCTT
>NW_017729031.1:81693304-81693676 GCF_001723915.1 Gavialis gangeticus
GGCTGCAATACTTTCAGAATGAGGGTAGGGAAAGGGAGCAGAGGCAGCTCATTCCAGGGGTTCCCCAGACAGTGCCTGCCCCACCCTCCAGCCAGGACTGAAAAACCCCCAGACTGAATTCCCTTCACTCCTCACCCCCTGTTTCTGAAAATAGCTTGAGTCATTTTCTCAGCCCCACTAGGAATTCACCCTTCATTTTCAATCCTTATGTTCAACTTAGAAAAATTCTTCCTAACTACACTTATTCTTCCTGAACTTCACCTCAATTTTAGATTTATATGGCAATTACTCCAACTCCAATACACTGTGGACTCTATCACCCATTGCTTCCATGACTCTTGACTAATTTGAGTTAATTGCAAGTTAATTACT
>NW_017729031.1:81694105-81695972 GCF_001723915.1 Gavialis gangeticus
CACGACACTTTTTAATGCGCAGTAAAATAGGCTACTATGCATTGAAGCACATGTGTAGATGTGCCCAGTGTCTCTTAAGTGGTTGCTTACATGGAGAATGAAATGAAAGTTACTGTTAGCACTTCAACTGTGGTTGGTTTCTTTTTTAAGGCACAGTGTAGGCCAGATTTTCTCCTTACAGTGAGACCCTGCTAGCTTCATTTTTCTCAGATTGAGTGCAAGTCTTAGGAAGGAGAATAAGAAAACCTATTAATTTATGAATGCTGTAGAAAATGAAAGGGTACATATCCTAAGAGAAGATGCACCAAAGAGCAGATTTAGGTTGGGCATTAGGAAGTACCCCTTCATAGTAAGGGTTGCTAGAATCTTGAATGGGTTTCCAAGGGAGGTGATGCTCTCCCCTACCCTGGGGGTCTTCAAGAGGAGACTAGACAAGCACCTTGCTTGAGTCATCTGACCCCAATGCTCTGCCCTGCCCAGGGCAGGGGGTCGGACTTGATGACCTACTGAGGTCCCTTCTGACCCCAACATCTATGAAAGAGGAGAAACTCTTAGAACTAGCTATGCAAACTTGTAGAATAAAATATGATGCATGGCTCTTATGTCTAGAATCTGCCTAGCCATCTTTTCAGTTGGCATAAATCTGAATAATTCTGAATAATCAGCAGAGTTGTGTGTGTTTGCAGCGGCAAAATATCTAGTCCAAAATATTTTGTATAATTTGCAGAGCCTTTCTGATGAAATTGGCCATATTATTCATGGAGTTGTGGCCTTCAGAATTGATTACCCTCCTTTCTACTCCTATAAAATACACAGAAGTGAAGTAATATCATTTTCACCACTAAAAGGTATTGGTGCTAGATGCCTCTATAAATTGCCAAAGTTTGCCATCTTGCTTAACAGCTGCTAGGTGATGGTAAATGTGACTTGACTTCCAAAGATTTTGAAGTACTCCAGCAATTGCAAGCCAGAAACATCCCAAATAAAAGATTCTTGAGATGAATTTGCAAAGTCTCTTAAGAAAGTATTTGAGAGATTGTATTCATTTAAATATCTGTGTATTGCTCCATTTGCTGATGATTCAAACATGTCTCTAACAGAGTTAGCATGCAGCAAGCTTATTCAGGATGGGAGAAGCTTCTATGCTCTTTGCTAAGAGCAGATTAATAAAGAGAAACATGGTGTCAAACAGGAAATAAAAGGGTTTCAGGAGCTGGGAGACTCAAAGAGAGCTCAAATGTAGTGGGAGTTTTCTTGAAAATAGAGCAGCAGTGAACATGGGCTGTTCATAGTGTGAGGCTTAGATTTCCCCTTGTTATCCAGTGCAGTGGTTCTCAACCTCTTTCGTACTGGGACCCTGCAGCAGAATGCTAAGGTGCCTGCTACTCTCAGAGCAGAGGCAGGAACCCAGGTGCCGGTTGCTGGGACAACTGGTTAAGGAGGGAATTGGCCACACCTGGTCAGCTGACCAGAAGGGGCAGGGCCTGGCTCCCACATAAATCCCAGGCCTGAGGCTAGGAGAGCGGTTCCCTGTGGGCAGCCAAGGGGGAAGGGAGCTCTGCTGCAGCAAACAAAAGGGAGAGGCCTGACTGCATGAGCAGCTCCTGATGCTATTATGGGATGGAATATTTCCTGGTAGGGATTCAATGATGTTTTAGCTGGGTGGCTTGGATTTTTGTTATAGCCCAGGGGCTTCTGTTTGCTTTTTAACTGGTGGTTTGGGTGAGGCTATTAGGGGATGGAGGAGGCCTCATAGGGGACCTGCAGTAGTGTGGGAACCCCAGCCCCAGAAAGAGGGGGCGGTGAGGGCCAGTGAGGCACAGCATGAGACAGGGCTGTGGAAAGCCCAGGGAGGACAAGGGGAGGG
>NW_017729031.1:81700972-81701236 GCF_001723915.1 Gavialis gangeticus
CATACACTTGCCTTCATCTGGCTACTGGCTGTGCCCCAAGCAGCCCCTTGCAGGCTGGAACACTGCTAGCCTGCTGGGGGAAACCTGCACTTTCATTAATTTTTCTTGCAATTGCTCACAACCCTTTGAAATATTATATTGACCCACTTTTGGGTCATGACCCACCGGTTGAGAAATACTGGTCTAGTTCATCAGCCCCAATTACAATTTTAAGTTCTTGTTACTAGATCTGAAAAGACTAGTCCAAATATTATTTGGATTTAA
>NW_017729031.1:81706236-81706806 GCF_001723915.1 Gavialis gangeticus
TGAGGCTATTAGGGGATGGAGGAGGCCTCATAGGGGACCTGCAGTAGTGTGGGAACCCCAGCCCCAGAAAGAGGGGGCGGTGAGGGCCAGTGAGGCACAGCATGAGACAGGGCTGTGGAAAGCCCAGGGAGGACAAGGGGAGGGCCAAATTACAACAAGGCCTAGATCAAACCATGTCAGTATCATCTGCAAGGCTTGGGCTGCAGTGTAGGGGAGGAAAAGGAACTGCAAATAGCGCCCCCTGGTACCAGGGCAATAAATGGGCAGCTTCCTGCTAATTTAACATCCATTAATTAAGATCAAGGCATGGCAGGTGAGGAGGCAGGCAGTTGGCCCATAACAGGAGGGTGGGGCCGCTGATAGATGGACTCCAGAAGAGGCACTCCTGTCACAGACCCATTTGCAAAGATTGATGGCTTGTTCTGACCGATGCATCCCTCGCCCTGCTGGTGCCTGACCCACAGCCCCCCACTCCCGCTGCCCTGCCACAGCCTCAGCACCTGGCCCCTTGACTACCTTCCCCCCCCCCCCCCCCCGTGTATTGCCACCCCCCCCCCCCCCACCCCCTCC
>NW_017729031.1:81707193-81711795 GCF_001723915.1 Gavialis gangeticus
GACCCACCGGTTGAGAAATACTGGTCTAGTTCATCAGCCCCAATTACAATTTTAAGTTCTTGTTACTAGATCTGAAAAGACTAGTCCAAATATTATTTGGATTTAAAGACTTTAAAAAAAAAAAAAAAAACTTGCTATTTAAGCTACAAAAGGTGATGGCCTCTTCTTCTTTTTGTTGATGCATTTGAGGAGACTAAAATATTTTGGAGGCACCTGTTAGTCCGCAGCACAATGTCAGGCAACAATGAGAAATTGATATTTAGCTGGTACAGTGAGACTACAGAATAGAAACTGAGTTAAAGGGAGATATGCTGTGAGTTTGTGATGCTCTTAAAGAGTTCCAAGCAGTCATATTTATGTGTGCATATTTTATAATGGAAACAGTCACTTCAGTGACTGAATTCCTTCTTTTTTCAAGAAAAGTGGATCTTTTGCTGTCTTGTATTTTTTTTGGAAAAGCTAAAATGGAATTTCCTGGAACTTGCATTAGTGGAAGTCATCCCCGCTCAGAGCAGGGCAGGGTTGGGGGGGGTTGCGTATAAACTATTTATCTGCTTCCTTCCAGGATATATTACATTGTGGATTTCCTGTCCTGAGCTGTTGTGTGGTTGACTATGCAACATCTAACTACAGCTGCATTTCATCCAACAAGCATCTGCAGTCC
Source organism: Gavialis gangeticus (assembly GCF_001723915.1). Lineage (NCBI taxonomy): Eukaryota > Metazoa > Chordata > Crocodylia > Gavialidae > Gavialis > Gavialis gangeticus. Next base: position 81,707,858 of record NW_017729031.1, read on the forward strand.
AGAAGTGACTAACGTTTATTTAAATACTTCCTTTTACATGCATGGACAAATTATTGGAGAATTTGCAGCTGAAATGCGATTAATTTAAAGATTTTTTTTTTCTTTTGGAGGACTGAACCCTTTAAAATCTAGTGCCAGTAAAAACCATTGTCTCCCATGGACTTTGTCAGAAACTCTTAGTTCCTAGCCTCTCTGAAAACCACATTCCTGTATGTAGCTGCTTCTGTGTATGCCAAAAACTGTTTGAGAGTCTTATTACCTTTCTGCAACTACAGTATCAATTAAGGTCATTTTCCAATTCATCTTCTGATGGTCAGTATGTTCACTTAGAGTGGACCAATTACTCCTACTTCCTGCTGTTATGTTATCTTTCATTATAAAATTAGAGATCCACCAATATATTAGTCACATCTTGGATTGGCACTGATAAAATAAAAATTTAACATCAGCTTTTTTTGGCCAGTGTAGCCAATTTAATGTCACCAATAAATGCTGCGTGCATGTGTGCAGCTGCATGTATGCACATGGCCAGAAATGCTGTTGGGCAGCTTGGACAGCAGCATCCTGCCGGTAAGTCTGAGGGGAAAGAGGGAAGGGGTGTGCAGGGGCAGATTGAGGCCCCCATGGTAAGGGAGGGAGTAGGGGAGGGATTGGGGCTGGGGCAGGGGGCTGCCCAGCCATGGGCAGGTCATCCAGGGGACACAGGGAGTTGGGGAGGGGAGGTGGCTCCCCGCAGCTATGCACACCCCCAGGGAAGGTATGGAAGGCATGTGCTCCCCTCAGTTTGTGTGGAGTGAGGGCAGGCTGCTCACTGTGGGCTTGGGGACAGTGCCAGTCTCTGGTGGTGGGCTGGGCTTGGGGCAGGCTTGGCTGCATGGGGCAGGCAGTGGCATTGGAAGGGATGGCTATGGGGGGGATATGGGGAATTTTGAGGTGACCATAGCCCTTCCAACCCCTCCCCCCCACCCCCAGCACTGCCTCTGTTCAGGGCACTCTGCTGTGCTGCATTTTTCCCTTGGGAGTCCTGCGCTACAAGGCAGACAGGATGTGTGGCTAGGATGGGACTTCCAAGGGAAAGGCAGCAAAGTGGAGTGCCGCAAGCAGGGGTGAAATACAAAACTCTAGAGCTCTTGGTTTAGAGATGGTACCTTTTATTAGACCAACTAAGAAATTGCAAAAAAGGGGTGGCATGGGGGGGGAGGGGGGCTTAGGAGGCTGTAGCCACCTTCAGATGTCACCAGCAGTGGCAGCGGCAGCCAGTGAGGATAGCTGACTGATCACAGATGCTGCTGGCAGTGTCAGCAGTGGGGGGTGGAGGGGGATGGTGAGTGGTGACTGCTCGCAGGCACCGCTGACCGTGTTGGCAGCACCGTTTTTTATAGAGGGTGCACCGCCATGCTCAAAGGGTGCATGTGTACCTGCATGCACCCCCTACCCATTGCCCCTGACTGAAACCAATGTTCTCTGTTCTTATCCTCAGTCTAAGCCTTCTCCCCAGCTGGAGTTCTTTGAGCCCTAAAGGATTCCATTGTTAGATCAAAAGGCTGCAGCTGTAATAGATCTATTTTAATTTCTTTTGGTGATAAAAATGGCATTTTAAATCCACCCTGGCAAGCTGGCTTTGATTCGCCAATGGATTGAATTGGTTTGCAAAAGACTCACTTGGCTAGAATGATTTCCTTATCCTGTGTAAAAAGGGAAGCCACATTCTTTCTGGAAGCAACTGCATGGAAATCTGTTCATTACTCTACCAGTCACTCTAGAATTAACGGCTATGACACCTTGCTAAAAAGTAGTACAACTTAGTTGCAAAACATTTCATGCTGCATTCTCATAGTTCTTCTGGTCTAATTCCTAATTCTTTTTTCCTACATAAACTTTGCTGCTTGGCACCAATACTACTTTACTTCTGGAGGTGAACATAAGAAAATTAGCCTCATGATGCAATTTAGAGGTATAAAAGAATTATTCAGAAGACAGATAATTAAAGGAGCCTAAATTTCCTCATAATTTCTCTGCTCCACATTTTTGCTTGCTTGTTTCATCCAAAGGGCAAATAATGAACTATGGCTCTATAAGCAAATCTTTTTTCTTTTTTTGGTCCAATTTTCTTAGTTTGCTAGTAATTTAGCAAAGTGCTCTAGGTCACACTTTGCAAGGCTGACAGAAAAATAGACCCTAAGTTTCTCAGATAAAAGCACTTTCCTGATACCTGTGAATAAGAGCAAAATATGCCTCCATGTTAGGTTCCAAATATCTTTCTAGCATGGGCCCTGTGTAAGAAGTTCTTTTGAGTTGGTCCCAGTCATGCAACTAAGGTGGGGCAACAGGGGTAGCAGCCCCCAGGTGCTGATTTTGGCAGAGGGTGGGGGGAAGGTGGAGGACAGAAAAATAACATCTTCTGTCACAGCCATATGGCCATGCTGGCAACTGAAAGTCTCATAGACTCATAGACATCAGGGATGGAAGGGACTTCAGAAGATCTTCAAGTCCAGCCCCCTGCCCCAGGGGCAGGAAGTCAGCAGGGATCATAGGATCCCAGCAAGGTAAACATTCAAATGTCTCTTGAAAGTGTTCAAAGTAGGTGCTTGAACCACCTCTAGTGGCAGTCTATTCCAGACCTTGGGAGCTCAGACAGTAAAGAAGTTCTTCCTTATGTCCAGCCTGAAACGGTCATGGAGGAGTTTGTAATCATTAGACCTTGTCATCCCTTGGGGCACTCTGGTGAACTGATGTTCCTCCAGATCCTGGTGAACACCCCGATAAACGTAGAGACAGCCACCAGATCACCCCCGAGCCTGTGCTTTTCCAGGCTAAAGAGTCCCATGGCTCTCAGTCTCTCATCATAATGTCTATTTTCCTGATCATGCACATGGCTTTCCTACACCCTCTCAAGGTTCTCCACATCCTTTTTGAATTGTGGAGCCCAGAACTGGATGCAGTACTCCAGCTGCAGCCTCACCAAGGCTGAGTACAATGGGAGAATGACATCCTGGGACTTGCTTGGGAAGCATCTATGGATGCAAGCCAGTGTTTTGGTTGCTTTACTAGCTGCAGCATCACATTGAAGGCTCATGTTTGTCTTTTGGTCAGTCATGACCACAACCTGTGTCTCACTCTGTTCTCATTAAGAAACTGGGGGACTGGTGTTGGCACCCACACAATCAATTGGGTCGCCAACTGGCTAGAGGGCCACACCCAGACAGTGGTGGACAGGTCATTTTCGACCTGGAGGGATGTGGGCAGTGGGGTTCCGCAGTGTTCGGTCCTCAGGCCCGCACTGTTCAACATCTTCATCAGTGACTTGGACGAGGGGGTAAAAAGCACCCTGTTCAAATTTGATGATGACACTAAGATGTGAGGGGATGTGGGCACGCTAGAAGGGAGGAATAGGCTGCAGTCGGACCTAGACAGGTTACAAGGGTGGGCAGATGAGAATAGGATGGGATTCAACACCAACAAGTGCAAGGTGATGCACCTGGGGAAGATCGACCGGCACCATGCCTACAGGTTGGGGAATTCCATTCTTGTCAGGACAGAGGCGAAAAAGGATCTTGGGGTCACCACTGACTCCAAGATGAACATGGGCCGGCAGTGTGGGGATGCAGTCAGGAAAGCCACCCGTACCTTGTCATGCATCCACAGATGCATCTCAAGCAGGTCCAGGGAGGTGATACTCCCCCTCTATGCGGCACTGGTCAGGCCACAGCTGGAGTACCGCGTCCAGTTCTGGGCGCCGCAATTCAAGAGGGATGTGGACAACATGGAGAGGGTCCAGAGGAGGGCCACTCACATGATCAGGGGCAGCAGGGCAGGCCTTATGAGGAGAGGCTATGGGACCTGAACCTGTTCAGCCTCCAGAAGAGAAGGCTGAGGGGGGGGATCTAGTGGCCTGTTACAAACTAGTCAGGGGGGATCAGCAGGCACTGGGGAAGTCC
>NW_017729031.1:81716795-81730382 GCF_001723915.1 Gavialis gangeticus
CTTAGGTCCCTTCCTACCCTAGAAACTATGAAACTGTGACCCACAAGTCCCTTTTGCTCACAGTGCTAGCCAGCCTATAAGGATGCTGCATGTTTTTCCTCCCAAGGTGGAGAACCTTGCATTTTTCAGTGTTAGACACCATCAGGTTCTCATCTGCCCATTTTCTGAGCCTGTCAATATCTGCCTGGATCACCCTCCAGTCCTCAGGTGTGGATGTTTTACCCTAGAGTTCGGTGTCATCCATGAACTTGGCCAGCCCGCTTCTGACGCCAATGTCCACATCATTAATGAAGATGTTGAATAGTGTAGGCCCAAGGACAGAGCCTTGAAGTACCCCACTGGTCACGGTGCACCATGATGATTAGCTTTTATCAACCACCACCCTCTGGGTCCTGCTGTGGAGCCAGTTCCCCAGCCAGCAGATCATGGCGAGGTCGAGGCCACAGTTAGCCAGTTTTGCCAAGAGGTGATCATGGGATACCAGATCAAAGGCTTTTCTCAGGTCAAGATATATGACATCAATCTCTTCCCCCTTGTCCAGATGATAGGTCACCTGGTCATAAAAGGGAATGAGATTGGTCAAGTAAGACATACCCGCAACAAACCTTTGCTAGCTATCCCTCAGGATGTTGCCATCGGCCAGTCAGTTAAGAATGGCTTCTTTGATAACCTTTTCTAAGACCTTCCCTGGGATAGAGGTCAGGCTGATGGGCCTGTAATTTGCCAGAATTCCACTTTCCTCCCTTTCTTGAAGATAGGCACCACGTTGGCCAAGTCAGTACTGCCCTGTGTGCCACTGGTGCTCCAGGAGCCTAGCTTCCTTGTTCCTCCTCTGGTTGGTGCTCCAAAGAGATGGCAGTTTTTAGTACACCAGACTTTTTCATAGTGAGGGCTTTTCTTGCTTATGATGCATTTTCCTCATTCATAGGCAATTTTTTCTACCCTTTGGGCACATCTACATGAATTGCGTTAATGCTCATTACAGGCACGTGTCTACGTGTGTGCTTTTAATGCATATTAAAATAGTGAAATTAAGTTAATCATGCCTAAATTTGATACCTGCAAATGCACTGACTTTAGTTCCAAGTCCGTGCATGTGCAGACGCCTACTAAAAATTGCTTAATGTATATTAGCTTAATGTGCATTAAATTTAGTCGTGCATTATTCACCACAGTCCTTATTTCTGTGAGCCCAGGGTGGCTGCAGTGTTGTTCTAGGAAATTCTTATCCTGCATATTGGCTGAATTCTGCTGGCATCCCTGGGGTATGTGAACTAATAATTTAGCTCTCAAAGACCCTTTTTAAGTAGTATTTCATTCCCTCAACAATGTGAAGAACTGAAGGCTTGTTGAACAATCCAGTTACAGAAAGGGTACTCAGCCTCTTGTGCAACTGTTTGGTTTGTCATTTTGGGCCAAGCAGATGGTGATATGCAATGGATATATTGCTTGGAGAGAGAACATCTGACCTAAAGGTCACCCAATAAATGTTACTTTATAAGGCTGTAGTGACAAATCAAGCACGGGACAAAAGCTAGAATAGTCATTTTATGCATATGGTGCATTTTGTGATGCATACAATGGTCATACAACTAAATTCATCCCTCATGTAGCTCAGCCAATTTGTACTTGGATGGATTTGGTTTGTAACTATTAAAGAAATTTGAAGAAAGGGAAGCAATCATTTTTAATCCATAATGTTACTTATTCTAAAATCAATACCATCATTTCCTGTAGCCCTCTTAAAATACAGAAATTGCTCTCTATGAGGCTTGAAATATGAGACTGTCCTTTATCCCATTAAGTAATGCAAGTTTTGCCACTCAATTCATTGAGGAAGCAGGATGCTTCCAGTTGTCTGATTAGTTTACAAGCATTATTGACTTTAAACTATTAACATCTGATGACAGGCATTAAACTCCTTCTAATTATTGTGGTTTCAATTGGAGGAAACAGAATTTGGGACTCTCAAATTGTTCTTTGAAATTAATGATATAATGTTAAACTGCTCAGGGTTAATGAAATAAATAAAGGCATGCTGGTATGAAAGACAACTCAAGTTAGATGGTTTTTATTATAATTGAGGCCATTCAGCTACAACTGTTATATATTTTTCCTAATTACAAAATTGGGGACCAGTTCTGTATTCTCTGCACATCCCAGCACTCCCACTGAAGTAAATGAGGAATGTTTTGTGTGTGAGGAATGCAGGATTAGACCCTTAGTAAGCAGCTATTTTTAAGAGGGCTTGGAACAAATCTGGGCATGGGACTTAATGTTTTATGGCATGGTGTCTAATTTATCTGAATTTCTGCAGTGTTCCAGAATAAAACTGTGCAAAATGTGCAGTGAAAAAAAAATAGTTCTGAGAATCAATGTAATCAAAAAGAACTTGTGAGAGCTGTGAAACTGAGATCTAAAAGTAGGACAAGTATGTATTTGAAAGGCGTGTGAAAGAGCATCTATAACTACAAACTAATTTTACTTCCATGACAACATTTAGTGGCACATCTGCAGGTCTTCCTCATTGCCCCTTCTATGAAATGTTTTTACTGCAGAAAATATTTCTAGTTTTGATGTTGCTGGCAGTTTTCTTTTGAAGTTACAGACACATGCTTCTCCTGATGCAATCCCCTAATTCACATTGATGAACCATGTGTATTAAGGAGGGCAGCTGAGATCTCACTCAGCTTTTGACGGTGAATGCATTTCTAATAGAAGTATATGATAAAGTGTGAGTTAATACCATGGTACATCACAGGTTGTTTCAGTTATGAACCCCTGGGTGCGTCTACAAAAGACACTACTGCTCATAGCAACAAGCTATTGCACAGTAGCCTGTTGCTACTGAGCAGTAGTGTTGGTCATGATGCTATGCTACTGCACAGTAGTAGCAAGCTACTGTGCAGTAGCATCTGAGAAACTGTGCAGGGATGATGCTGCACAGTAATGTCGGTTATTCACAGTCACTCAGTACTTTTATGCAAGAACTAAACGACTGTACAGTAACAACTGCATAGTCCACTGCTCAGCCTCTGTATATGTCTGCACAGAGGTATAAGTGGGGGAAACGGAGCCTCCTTATTTCTGTGCATGAGCTACCTGCGTTGTAGGATCACTACATACTGGGGAGAGCAGTATTCCTACTGCTACTTCCACTTCTACAATTAGGAGTGGGAAGTGTCTTTATCCTCTCTCCCCAGTGTATTTATCAGTGGAGCAAAGTTAGTCTGAAAGAAAAGGAAACGGCACCAATCTCTGATTTTTTTTCAGTCACAGTTCAGCCTTGTTCTGGGCCTGGGACAACACTCCCAATCTTACCCATGATCAGACTTTTCATCTCTCTCGTGTTCTCACTCCATCACTTTCAACTTGTCAACACTGTGTAGATTAGGTTTTGGATTAAATTCTGTTCCATGGAGTACGCTGTCCAAAGGATAATAGATCAGCATGTATTGCTCTGCACTGAGATGAATAGGGCTGGCCTACACCTAGAGAAGGGCACCCCATATCCTTTGCACATTACAGAAGTCCACCTTGTGGAAGATCAGTCTGTGGATCATAGAGTAAAGATGGGGCTTCTGGATCCATCTGCAGATAAATGTGTTTGTACCAGGAATGAGACTTGGTTAAGCATCAAGAAAGATGTAGCTCCATTCATGGGAGGATCCAGGATTTTGTAAAGATGGTACGAGGGCAGTGCCTGACACTACACACTACAGGAGTAGCTGCAGCTCTGCTCCCTATCTCCCCCCCTTCACTGGGGCTGGCAGACTATGCCATAGGACCACTAGCTGGGGATTTCTTTCAGTCCCTGAAGCAGGTGAAAATCCTCCCTCCATACTCAAAGTAATATTCCAGTCCCTTCCACTGCCCCCCTCCCACTACTGCCACTGTCAAGGAGCCCCCCAGCTTTGTTCCACCTGGGCTGCACAGGGAGCTGGGTTCAGTTGAGGCAGCAGGCAGTTTCTCTCTCCCTGATACTGCTTCCAGACTGGCATGGAACAGGGAGGGGGAACCCTCCCACTGCCAACTCTATCTCTGTAGCTGAGCCCTGCTCCCCATGTAGCCCAGCTGGAGTAGGGTAGGAGCAGCTCAGGACCTCCTCCCACCCCTTCAGCTCAGCTGGGGACAGCAGCAGCAGCAGGTGGGGAAGGGGAGATGCCACTAAGCATGGAGGGGAAGGGAGGAATTTTTATATTAAAGTCCCCAGCTGTTACTTGCGTATCATGGTCTGGAAGGGGGCTGTGACCACACCATGCCTGGATTTGCCTAGGCTACATTCTAATTTTGCTGAGGGCCATATTTTGCCACCTTGCTCCCACTAGTTTCAGTAGGACTATTCATGGAGGACAGCATTACCCAACATATGCATGAACTTTTCACAGTGGCCCTGCATGTTTAATCTATGTTTTAGATACAATGCTTAGAAATCTTTAAACCTTCCTTGTTTTCCTGAGCCAGAAAACTGGAAGAACAGGATTTTTTGGTCACCATTTACTGCACCGTTCCTTTCCATCTGTACCGGTCATATGGAATTCATTTGCATGTTATTGACATTTCAGGAGTGAGAGGATTGGAAAGAGATTCTATGAGGTTCTGTACTAGATACAGAACAGATCTCTGGCTGTAGTCAAACTGGAGCAAAATTAACTTGGCCTGGAAAAAGTTGCGGAATTAAATTGGCTTGATAAAATTGCATGTTAAATTGCAATTAATTGCATGTGTACAAACAAGCGTTTGGAAGAACACAGTATTACCTTATAGGTAAAGCTACACATCTGGCATTGGTGAAAGGGGGAATTTATTGTAAACTGTCTTGGGGGTTGGGGGAAGGGGGGTCTGTTTACCTGTCCTGAAAGATAATTGTTCAGGAGAGAAAGGTAGGCATCATCTCTATACCATCACCAAGGAGATTTCTTAAAATATTGAAAGACACAGGGCACAGGTTCCATTCCTGCCACTGACCTGTGTTACGATATTTTGTTAGAGAGATTGTATGTCATTTAAAAAAAAAATCAATATATGCACTTTCAGGGTGTCTAAAATATGCCAGTTGACTATTTGTTTAACAATTGTGGAGGACAACGAAATTTGCTCTGTGTTTATCAAGAATTAACGGTCCACTTAAATGAATATCCAGTGTCATAGATTGGAGTAAAACAAGTGTGTGTGTGTGTGTGTGTGTGTGTGAACACTATCAAAGCTATTCTTTTGCTCAGTGTGAATGCTAATGATACTTGTTCTGTTTCATGCTGAATTCATTTAGAAAGTAAGCTACCAGAAAATATCCTTCTCTGAGAAATAGGTGCATATTGCACTGAGTTAGAAGCTGGATAACAGTGGCATTAATGTGCCTTTTCTAAAGTGTTTGAGTACTTTCTAACGCTAAACAAATGTGGCCATAGAAGTGTCCTGGATTTGGATTTTGAAAGTCTAGTCATTTTATCCTGGGTAAGTCACTTAGCTATCCTGTGTCTCAGAATCCCATCTGCAAAGTATTAACTTATAGGGCTTCATCAAGTGAAAGGCTCTCTTTCAGATGCTGCCTGCATCCACTATATGCAGTAAAAGAAGAAATGGATTGTTGATTTTGGTGTTTGTTGCAGAGAATTACAAAATGCTTACTTTTACAATTACTACATTTCCCATGCTAGTGATGGGGTGTTATCTAATTTTAACAGAAACCTGTTGATGTTGAGTGGTTGGATGTTGTGGAGGATATATATGTGCCTTAAAAAATATGAAGTTATCATATTGGTTCAATCTTCACAGCCTTGTTAGAGCACTGAACAAACATTACACAGATCTGGGTTTGATTCCTGGCTTTGTTGGAGCCCTCCTGTTTGTCACTAAATTTATTTGTGCCTTGGTACACATCTGTAATATGGGGATACTACTACTTCCTTTCTTTCATTCTTTGTTTTTATTTTTTGTAATTGCAAATAGTTTCAGGCAGGGACTGTTTGCACAGCACACAGCTGAGTCTCAGTCGGGGCTGCTATGATATAAGGAACGATTACTGAAAGAACTAAGAAAAAATTCCTGTCAACATCGATTCAATTTTTTAAAATTCAATTCAATTTGTTAAGGATTCTGGCTAAATACTATGCTCCCAAAGATGACATAGCATACATACAACCATAATATGAATAAGTTTGAACAAAGTAACCGAACTACAATTATTGCACTAAAAATGGAGCCCACCACCATAAAACATTATTAATATAAATATTAGAGGTGCACTGATACATTGGTCTGATATCGAATCGGTACCAATATGAAGAAAATTTGCTGTATCAGCCCAGTGGGGCTGATAATTTGGCCAATAAGTGCCCGTGTTGCATGCACCCTCAGCACAGCACACAGCAGAGCCAGCAGCATGGGGAGCTGCCTCCAGCTGGTAAGTTGGAAGGGGAGCGGGGTGGGAAGGGGCATAGGGAGGGGAGATTAATGTGTCTCTGTTTGAAAAATGTATCAATTTTTGCAAAAACGGTAATAAATATGTTCTCCTTATGTCATTATATGAAGAACATTCTAAAACATAGTGGACAGTAACAGTATTTTCCAAAACTCCTAGACAGGCTGGGCAACATCTTTTAGCCCTTGGAATAGAAAATCTACGGCCAGCCAGAACAGCTGTGGGCATCTGTTCAGTCCTGAGTCTAGTCAAAGAGGACAGCCATTTATTATTGAGACCCAACTGTAAATACCTTTCTCCCCCCCACCAATCTAATTTTCAAAGAGTATATAAAGGGGCCATGTGAGTAGCCCTAGCCACTGCAAAATCATTCTTCCTGGCAATATCTCGTATCCTCTGGAAAACTCTAACCTTTTCTATGGGGGAGAAAAATCTTTCATTATCTTTGAGAGAGTATCCCATCCCATAAAGTGCAAAAGTACGGGAAAGAAAAGCTAACCAGGGTGATTGTAGAGGACAGGGATTTTTAATATCTCCTATGTAGCATAATTTAAGCAAACAAGATGGTAAAAGGGGCAGGATTTTAAACCAAAATCCTGCCATTCTAATAATAATATTAGTTAAAATAGAATCCATTCTCATCTCCAACATCAAAAAAGATGCAGGAGTTGAAGGAGGAAGAGCCAGAAGAGCCCTAAGAAACTTGTTCTGAGGTATATCTATATCATTACTAGCAGCATAATCCCATGCTTCAGCGCCATATAAGATCTGAGAAGTAACTTTGGCTTTATATACTGATATAGGAGCTTGGACTGATGTCCTGCTGTGGTTTCATAAAATTTCTTTATAGCCCAGGAGATTGGGCTGCCTTAGTTTTAACTGACTGAATATGATGTTTCCATGATGGAGAAACTGTGAATAACACACTCAAATACCTATAGGTTTTGACAACTTCCAGTTTGGTTCCCCCCATATTCCATGGATATTTTATCAAATGACTTCCCCAATACATTATTTTGGATTTATCATAATTTATCTTTAAGTTATTTTGTCCACAAGGATGCTCAAAAGTTGAAATTGCTCTCTGTAATGCAATAGGAGTTCTTGACGGTATAACAGTGTCACCTGCGTACATTAAAATAGGGATCAGGGTTGCTAATAGTTTGGGGGGATGAAAATGTGCGTCCTGCATATTTCCAATAATGACCTTTAATTTGCTGGCAGTGCTTTAAAATCTCTGGTATTTGAGTACCTGTTACTGAAGGTCTTAAGATACTTTAAATCATCCGCATGGAGTTTATCGGTCACCTCTTCACTAGGTGGGTGCTCCACTTCAATTTTTTGTTAACAAATATAGGTATGCTTCTATCACTATTAAGGACTGGAAGGGTATCAGGCTCTTTTTTAATGCTGAGGACTAAGGGGAGATGATCACTTTCTAAGCAAAATGGTATCTCAGTTATATCCCCCCGCATAAAGGGTTCAATCAACATATAATCGATGGTGGTTGATCCTCTAACAGAGGTATAGGTTAAATTCTAATACTAAGGTATGATCCATTAATTGATCTTAAATTCAAGGTTAATAATAACATCTGTAATCTTAGACTTGCATTATTAGTCGCTGTATCATTAAATGATGAAATGTCAATCCTTCAATTCTCATTCATTAATAGACAATTGTCATCTTCCCATTTCAGGCCTCCTATTCTAGCATTAAATCTCCAACTAATACCAATTTGTCCATAGGATATTCTAATTTTATAGATTCTAAATGCTCAATTAAGCAAATCCCATTTATCACTAGCTTGTTCTCTTCCCAATGCTGAGGGCATGTAAACATTTGCAATAATCCAAGAGCCTGTCGTGAGAACAGTGAATCTAATTAATAAACAAATGTCAAGGCAAGTGTCTAATTGTTTTCCAGTCCGTCCTGGATTGTTTGCTATCACTGTCAAAAGGCCTAGTCTGAAGCGGCCCCACCTTTTTTGCCTTCTTTGCCAGGGAGACTAAAACACAAATAGCCCTTTAGAAAAAAGGGCTCCTTACACCAAATTTCTTGCGATGTCCTCTGAGTCAGGATGACTTTGCATCCTCAGCTTCTAACTCAAATGGGGCAAAAAAACCCAGCACCATCATGGTCTAATGGAATTGGGCTATCTGTAACATCTTGCTTGCTATTTACAATTGATATAGAAGTTATCAAGGGGGAGGACTTTCTTACTCCCCTTATTATCTATGATGCATGGGATTCTACTACTGTATCAATTATCATCTGAAGCATTCATCAGATAACTTCCTCTACTAATCTGTGTAACAATTAAACTATCTTTGGTCTTCTGTTCTTTGTCCATTTCTCTATCTTTGCTATTGACTTGAGATGATAATATAGCTCAGCCTATTTAAAAAAAAAAAAAAAAAAAGACGTCTCCCAATTCATGTGGGCCCAAATACCTATACTCCTGCCAGTAATTGCTCCAATCCTTATGCGCAATTTCCCAGGAAGAGTTAGGGTCTATGAATGCTGCGCTCTGGGAGCCATCTATAGTTATAAATTGTCCCAGATGTTTTGGATCCTGATTTATTGTATTCGCTTCTAATTCCAATGGGAAGGTCATATTCTCTTCTTTCCCTCTCAAATTCAAGTGAAGGGGATCTGGATGGGGCCCTGTCAATGTCAGTAGAAGTTTTGCATGAATAAAATCTGAGTGCTAGATCCCATGAGGTGATGAGCACCCTCAATGCTTGTTAATGTCATTGGGAGCTGAGTGCATTTAGTAGGACTGGGACTTTCATAAAGACTTCAGGATATATATTTATTATTCAGGGTAAACCTTGAGGTCTGCTTAATTCAGACAGCAGAAGTGTTTTTTTATGAAGTGTCAGAAGATGGGGATTTAAGAGAGTTTAGGCTTTTGGGGAAGGAGAATATGGTTATTAGAAAATACCTCCTTTGGTCCATTCAAAAGCCACAACTGGCATCTTCTAAGCACAGAGGGTTATTTAACTGTGTATTAGCAAACATCATTTTGAGAGCATAGGGCTGAAAGAAGCCTCCCAAGCCATCAAGTTTAGAGCCTGTGTTTTCCAACAACCATTTGCCCATAAGGACCAACAGGAATGTCTGCTCTGAACCTTCTCACACAATACAGCCATAAAATATCCACCCCCTCTCTCACTCCAGCATGCCAGTAAAGAACAGGAGAGACGTGTCATAGCAAGTACTGGAAGCAAAGCTAGGGGTTTTGTTTTTTTTTTCTCTTCTATCATGAAGTACAGCAGAAACTCGCATGCAGATTGGTAGTATGTGAAATTCTCCTCGGGATTAAGGTATCATATTTGGTTACTTGTTTTCTTGCTGTTTTTAAATGTAAGCATACAGAACCTCGGTGTATGTAAGTGAGCTTAGCTCCATCAGAGCTAATGATGCATTTGATTAAACTAGTTAGGGATCTGGCTCACAAATACATCAATGTCCTAATTTGTAGTACAGTTACGTAATTAAGAGGAGGTTTTCAAAAGCACATGGGTATCAGTGGCCTGAACTGCCATTTCAAAATCAATTTAAGCACTTAAGATCCCAAGCCCCTGTTCTTAAAGGCCTAGTATTGGTAATTTTTTTTAAAATGGGGTTTGGTTAAATAAGTCATTCAGAGCCAGCTCTTAGTATTATTTAAGAACCTAAAGATACATATAAGTGCCAAAGATTCTGAAAACCCATGAGGTACTATACATCTAATGATTTTAGTGGAAATCAGGTGCCTAAGCACTTCTCAAAGTCCTGTATGTGTCTGTTTGCATCTTTAGATACCACTAAAACTCTGCCCATTCTGAGCTTCTGAAAACCTTACCCTTAAACTAGTAGATTAGAGAGTTGATTTGTATTTTAATATTGGGTTTAAATGGCTTATATAACCCCTTCCTGTTACTTGAAGTGAGCTTTTGGCCCATCACAATATAATCACCTTCAATATTAACTCTTGGCAGCAAATGCTGATTTAGTTTTTCAAATGTTGGTTTTCCTTTACAATATGTATTGCTACCATCTCAAAGTGTGGAGGCTAGATAATCACCTTGCAGGGGTCATTTGACCCCAACATACTTTCCTGCCCTGGCAGGGGGTCGGACTTGATGATCTGCTCAGGTCCCTTCCAACCCTACTGACTACTATGAAACTAGCTTCATGGGACAAAGAAATGGCCTGTGCCATGGCAGTTAAAAGAATATAATTTCCATTGTAATGAACAAATTTTCACAACATAGAAACTAACCTTTAAAGTTGACAATACTGTGTTTACTGCACTTGTACTTTATTTGGAGTCTTCATGGATTTTTATTTTAGCTTTTAGTGTATATCCTAATGTGCTACTGCTACCAAAACCACAGTTGAAAAGGAACAGATCAGGAGGGTTAAGCACCTCACCCTCTAAGAATTCACTGTTGATAGAAAATTCAGCTGAATTTTCTAAGAAATACCTGCAGGCTGAGAGCTTTGGGAACTGAACTCCTGATTTTTTGATAAAGACCATCAGAAAATACACACATGTAGTAACTCATGCTCAGACTTTTCCTTTCTAAAGATCAAGTAAATAACTAGAAAAGCAGAATGGATTTTTGCTGTATGAAGTGTTAATACTAAAGCCAGTCTTGGGTTATGCAGGTTATGTTGCTAGAGAGCAAACAGGTTGGCCTTGAATCATCAATAAAAGTTGCATATAGAATAAGTGTTCATTTGGTATTTGGAAGAAGTGAAGAGTATTGCTGTTTCAGAGCTGCCCTGCTGCTGGGCAAGGTTTGAAATGATGTTCTTTGCACTAGAACACCCAGGACAAAATTGTCGTACACTGCATTGCTTCAGCCAATGAGATTGCTAAAGAATAATGGATATATTTTAGCAATACAGTGTATAGTCTATTTGCTGCAGTTCTGAACCTGGTGCTACTTCAGGACACATGGAATAAGAAGGGGGACATGGGAATAAGATGATGTAGTTACAGCCATTAAGGTCTCATAAAAGTGAGAGAGTCTAAAGTATCTGTGAAACACTATAATGGAGTCTTCAAGGCTTAAATAACATTCCATTGTTAGGAGAGTGCAGTGTCACATGCAGACATAAAGGTAAAACAAAAGAGCAAGAGTTTATGGTGGTACATAAAGCAGCTAGGACTTGTATACATGCAAAGTACTTGGTTTTATTAAGAGGATGTATACCAAAGAGAGGCTGAAAGACAGCACTGAACTAACTTTGAAAGCACTAATACCATCATATATGTGAAGATGGTGCTTCCTAATGACATACAAATACAGGTAAGAGAAGATGCAGAGCCAGTTGATACATGGCACACACAACATCTCACATGTTTAAAGAAAAGGATGAAAAGAACAGCTACGGTATATGGCAGCAAATGTTATCATTAGGAGAATAGAAGAACCACCAGACTGGGTCCATTCTCTGGCAATTGTAGAGAAGAAGGAAAGGGGACTACAGCTGTGTATAGAGCTAAGGGAGCTGAACAAAAACACAATAAGAGAACATTTTTACTTACCCACAAGAAAGTACAGCAAATGACAGAGCGGATTATGTCCTCTCAGCTTTTTCTGCCTGCTTGGCTGCCTCACTGGGGGAAGCTAGATATGAAGGACGCATGTAAGAAACATCTAAAGCACTGGATTCAAGTCCTGAGTTTTCAGAAACATTGCTTTTCAGTGGCTAACAACACCTAGCTTGGAACTGAAGTTTACTAAAAGTGTAGTCCCAAAGTTAAAGACTGCTGAGGAACTAAAATACAGTATAGTACCTTACTAGAACTACAATAAAGCAAAGAACATCAGGCTTTTTAACTAGCAACATGAAGACAGTAGTCACAAGGGTGGTCTGTACAGAAGGAACAGGGGAATGTGCCATTGGGCAAGAACTGAACCTATTGGTACTTCTACCATCTGTTTAAAAAAAAAAAAAAAGACAGGATGTTTGGGGCATGTTGTAAGAGGGTGTCACACCAGGCTTGCACAGCAGATAGTGGTTTGGGAGCCAGAAGGCCAGAGTGCAGAGGGCTGGACATTAATGAACTTGGAGAAATAGGATTAGGAATGCTACAAAGCTGATGGATACCATATGGAGCAGCTTTGCCAGCCAGAAATGAAAGAAGACTATTTGGTCCCACAGTTAAGAATGTCTGTATAAATAAATAAAACTATTTCTGGAAATGAAATTTATTCCAAATTCAGAATTAGCAGTCATGTGTAACAACTGCTAGCATATGACAGTGCTTTATCTCTCTCTACAAAGTTAGTACATAAAGGTAGATCTCTTGCTCACTCGCATATGCCAAACTTAATTTTTTTCAGTCTTGAATGTGTATAGGTTTGGGTTTATTTCACTTCAGTTCTTCATACAGTGTGTGTTTATTTGCATATCAGCATTTTAAAATGGTAGAATTCATACATCTGGATAAGATTATTTTCAATGAGGGAAATTTATGTATGTTTATAGCTGCAGCGCATCTTTTAGAACCACAGTGGAACAATTAACTAGCTGGGGTGGGAAGATTTTTAATCCTCTCTCTGATGTCACTGGATGAGATTAATGGCCACAATCTCTCATCTAAGTTAATGGAGGAGAACCTGCTTGTAGGTTGCTTGCCTTTTCCTGACTAAAGGGACCCCTTGGTGTCTTTTACCACCATGTAAAGACCATCCTGATACCACTAAAGTCAGTAGCCCAACTGTTGCTACTTTATGCTAATCCTGAATAAGAAAACATAACTGTAGCACAGCAGCTACAAGCAATCAGAGGATGTCATTAACATCACTGGACTGCAGGGATGGGCCACTAGGCATCTCCCAGTGATCTCATTGCAGGGTGGGTCTGGGCAATGTGTTTGCTTCAAGATGTCTAATTCTTTCTCAAATTCTGAGTTCAGAAGTATGCTAGCTATCTCTGCTAAAAGCAGCTTGGTCTTTATGGGTACATCCACACATGCAAGCACGTGCACTTGCAGCAGCTCAAACAGAAGCGGTGCAAATTTGAGCCAGGGCTTTTTGCCTCAGCGCATGTGCTCGGACAGGCATTTTGTTATGGAGCAAATTGTGCCACTTGGCACAAATAACCCTGCCTGACTCCTCCCAGATCTGCAGCCAGGGGGAGCTAGAGCCCAGGGCCAGCAC
>NW_017729031.1:81730613-81731152 GCF_001723915.1 Gavialis gangeticus
TTTGGGGTTTGCAGGAGGCAGTGGGAAGGGGGATAGGGGGGTGTGGGGGATGTGAGTCACTGTGTGGGGGGACTGTGGGTGTGAGGGCAACCACCCACAGGCACTGCTGACAGTGTTGGCGGCGCCTTTTTTGAAGGGGTGCACCACCATGCTCAAGGGATACAAGTGTACCCCCTGTGCATCACCAGTGGTCTCCTGCCTCCCACAGCACATGGACTACCCTGCCTGCAGGGTCCCAGACCCCTCCAGGAGATACAGCTCCTGCCCCCTTTCCCCCCCCAGAGGCTGGAGATAAGTAGGAGAACTAGCATAAGGCTGGAGAGAATAGGAGAATGAACAGGAGGCTCATTCCCCCTTCCTCTGTTGGTTCCCCCAGCTCCCCATTAGTTCTCCTGCTCCCCATTCATTCCCCCATCCACTGTTCATTCCCCCTGCCCCCTGTTCATTCCTCCTATCTCCTGTTCATTTCCCCCAGCTTCCCACTTGCTCTCCCAGGCCCCCCACACTCACTGGCAGTAGCAGAGAATGAGCAGGAAGCT
>NW_017729031.1:81736152-81736533 GCF_001723915.1 Gavialis gangeticus
CCCCAGTAGTATAAAAACCTTCCCTGTCCTGGCCCCAGCAGTACAAAAACCTGCCTTGGCAAGTAGCTCAGGGTTACTTGACCTCAGGAGCTTCTGGGGTCCAGGCAATTGGTATCTGGGGACACTAGCCCCTTGTGTCAGCTAGACTGCTGAAGCAGCATCCCAAGTTCACTTTTTAAAATATCAAAAAATCCACATTCTTCCACAATTAGAACAGGAGAGAGAGAGAAAGGGGGATTGATCAGATGGGCAATGTTTTACTGCTGTATTTACAATTTTAAAGAAATTTAGAAGCCTACCAGTGTCTAGCATCATAATAAAATAAATCCTAAATATCTATATGGTTTAATGTTTGCTTTGGGTTTCCTTATCACATGGTGG
>NW_017729031.1:81737045-81754959 GCF_001723915.1 Gavialis gangeticus
TTTGGGGTTTGCAGGAGGCAGTGGGAAGGGGGATAGGGGGGTGTGGGGGATGTGAGTCACTGTGTGGGGGGACTGTGGGTGTGAGGGCAACCACCCACAGGCACTGCTGACAGTGTTGGCGGCGCCTTTTTTGAAGGGGTGCACCACCATGCTCAAGGGATACAAGTGTACCCCCTGTGCATCACCAGTGGTCTCCTGCCTCCCACAGCACATGGACTACCCTGCCTGCAGGGTCCCAGACCCCTCCAGGAGATACAGCTCCTGCCCCCTTTCCCCCCCCAGAGGCTGGAGATAAGTAGGAGAACTAGCATAAGGCTGGAGAGAATAGGAGAATGAACAGGAGGCTCATTCCCCCTTCCTCTGTTGGTTCCCCCAGCTCCCCATTAGTTCTCCTGCTCCCCATTCATTCCCCCATCCACTGTTCATTCCCCCTGCCCCCTGTTCATTCCTCCTATCTCCTGTTCATTTCCCCCAGCTTCCCACTTGCTCTCCCAGGCCCCCCACACTCACTGGCAGTAGCAGAGAATGAGCAGGAAGCTGGAGAGAGCAGAGGAAGTCTCCAACTCATCTCCAGGGGCTTGTCTCCAGCCTCCTTCTGATCTCCAGTGCCCCTGCTCCTTCCCCTGCTTGTCTCCAGCCTCAGGAGGCTGGAGACAAGCAGGGAAAGGAGCAGGGGGCTGGAGGCAGCCTGGGAGACATCCCCATGCTGTCCCCTGCTCTCCTGAGGCTGAAAACAAGCAGGGAAAGGAGCAGGGGGCTAGAGACAGCCCCAGAGACTTTCCCCTGCTGTCTCCAGCTTCCTGCTCCTTCCCCTGGTTGTCTCCAGCCTCGGGAGACTGGAGACATCAGGGGAAGGAGCAAGGGGCTGGAGACAGCCCCAGAGACATTCACCTGCTGTCCCCTGCTCTCCTGAGGCTGAAGACAAGCAAGGGAAGAAGCAGGGGGCTGGAGACGGCATGGAGAATGTTTCCAGCCCCCTGATCATTATCTGGTACTGCCGGGGGGTGGGGCTGGGAGAGCCAGCATGGAGCTAGGGGAACAAATGGAGGGCAGGGGGAACTAACCGGGGTGGGGAGAATGAACAGGTAGTGGGGGGAGCAAGCTGGGAGCTAGAGGAATGACCTGGGAGCAGGGAGAATGAATTGGGGTGGGGGGAATGAATGGGGAGTTGGAAAAGGTCCCCTCCCCCCTCCTCCAGCCCCCCAACCCCTTGCTTACCTGGCAAAAGCCAGGTCCAGGTCCCTGGAGCTTGCCCATGCTGGGCAGGCAGTGTGCTTCAGGACTGGGGAAAGGGCCAATCCACAGAGACACTCTGGCACTGTATCAGAGCGTCTCTGGAGGACTGAGCCTCTGGTTGCCTCACAGCACAGTCCCAGACTGTGCCCTGACCCATTTTTTCTCCCCCAGGTTTTTGTTTGATCCATGGATATCCAAGGGTCTAATTTTGATCCCCTGCTGCAAATTTGCAGAGGGGGAAACATTTTTTTTTGTTCTTGCACTTGCCTCTTGCCACATCTCAAAGGGGTTTGAAACGCTGCAAGAGGTACGTGCAGGCTCATCTGAATGCGCCCTATCTCTCTTAGCCTACATACAGCAAGTATAGAGGAAGGAGGGAGAAAAAATAAACATCTGTATTTCTTTGTGTAGAAGAATGTCTATCATTGTTTGTACAGCACTTGTGAATGAGAGCTTTCATTGCTGCCTCTGAAAAGTGCAGCAATCAGTTAACAATTGTTTGCCTTCAAAGTATTTTACTTGGTTGGATTTGTGTAGGCTGTTTGAAAACTGATTCCTGCCATTATATTTTCAGTCTGGATTTATACTAGTATTTATCACAAACAAAGAGTGTTGAAGGTATAGGAAGTTTGAATGTGGCTTGGTTTATAGATCTTAGTACATTTTAGAAGCTCCTACGTAACGTCTGAGGAAACTTCTGCTTTTACGTATTTGAGGGCTTGTCTACACAAGAACACTAGTAAGCTAGCATGAAATTTCAGTACACTAACTCCCCATGTGGATATTCCTAGTGTTCATTTATCTCTGTATGAGGCACTACTTAGTCCTCTTTGAAAGTGAAATAAAACTATCTCATACTTGTGGTTTATTCAGACAATATGTTTACAGTGGTGAAATCAACCTTTACACTAGTGTCAACAAAAACCAGGCAGAGTATCTAAACTTCTATACTAGAATGATGTACTTGAAACCAGCATAGAATTAACCTGGGGAAAATCAAAGATAAAACTACATCAGTATAAAGGTTATCTGTCTGCAACTATTTAGGGTTAATTATTACCAACTCTTCAAAAACTGAAGCTGAGTACACATGTTCAAATGATTTGGAAGAATTCTCTGTTTTCCTGATAGGAAAATCTTACCCAGATATGTCTGAACAGACATTGGATTGCTCAGCCCCTGAAGAGCAGAGAGCTTGCATGGCTGACGCTGCACAGCCAGGGAGTCCCATGAATACATCTCAGCATGCTCTGTAGACTCCTTCAGTCTGCTCAGAGACAGATGGCAGCACTGCACAGAGCAATCCTGATTGGCTGACTCAGGTTGTACAGACAGCCTGTGTCTCCCTGCAGCAGAATGTGGGTGTGTGAAGGGAGCATGTTCTGCTCCCTGTTGGCTGGAGCAGTAGAGTCAAGCCAGCAACACAGTGCCTCCCTGGGAACAGAGAAAAGGCGGGTAGAAGAAGAGCACCCTGGGATGCTGAAGAACTGTGTTGTGGCTGCTCTCAGAAAAGAATGTGTACAGACATTCACTCTCCCAGGAGAAACTCTCCCAGGAAGTGATTCGACCTTCGTTGTCCCCTGGGTTATTTTTCTCCTGACATGGCCATTTTTGCTCTAGAAGAAAACTCCTGAACATCTATACTCGTGATTTTTCCTGGGGGACTTGCTGCTCTCCCAGGAGAAACTGCATCTCTTTATGTACCTTAGTGGTGAGCTGCTATAATAGTGCCTACTACAAGAAGCTACTGGTCACCTGCTCCTCTAAAGCCAGGTGTAGCTTACATTGATGTGCAAAGCCACATGGAGGGGGAGTGAGGTAAAAAAAAATATAGCTTCACTTACTGCAAAGTAACTCTCCAATGAAAACCAGGAAAGAGTAATTAAGCTGCTAAAAATTTGCACCCTAGCTTACTGCACACTAACTCCTCAAGAGTAGACAAGTCTCTGAAAATGGTACTTGGGCTCCTTCTCCTTTGAGAACTTGTTTACACTACGGAGTTTCTACTCCTAGAGCTGTGTATTGGCAGAGCCCCCTAAGGAAGAAGCAATGTAAGCCAATAAAAACAGTCTTTCTGCCAATGTAGTACACCATCTCCCCAAGCAACATAAGTTAATTGAATAAAAGCCCTCTTATTTTGGCATAGCTCTACTCATAGTAGGGGTTTTGCTAGTGTAGCTATATCAGCAAAGGGGTATGATATTTTCACATCCCAGGTGATACAGCTATTCTGAAAAAACGTTGTAGTATGGACCTTAGCTACTTTCAAAATTTTTCTGTTCCATCTTCCTTGTTTTTTTTGTAAAGAACTCAACATGTAGTGAAAAGCAGTTGAGAAAAAATGTTCAGAGGGGTCTGGTGTAAAACTGAATATCCATTAACTTATTGCAATTATATTTTTCAATATTAGAAAATACCTGGAAGAGTAAAAAATACAAAGGAACTGCAAAGTTCTCCTTAATAAGGCAGAGAAGCAAAACAGTCTAGTGGAGAGGATGCTGATTGGGAGACTGGATATTTTGCTCTTTTTCTCAGCTCTGCCACTTACCCCTGTGTAACCTAGAGTAAATTACCTCACTTTTTTGTGTCAATTAGTTTCCCTCTCACTGGGTGCATTTACACATTCATTAATGTACCGTAATTACAGGTACTAAACATAATGTGTCATAATTGGTGCTACTGTGCAAATGTAGCACAGTAGACTAATTCTACTGCTCATTAGCATTGGTTTTTTAGTTTTCACAAACTGTCCTTATTTAAAGTTTGAGAAGCTGGATTCAAAAAGGTCCCTTTATGCAACATAGGTAATGGATACATTAAAACCATGTTGTAAACGAGTTGAGACAATCATATTGACACCTGGAGCAACCCAAGGTGGAGCCTGCTGCCTAAATCCAGGGCACAGGTCCAATGACAGTGCAGTTGGAGCATGGTTGGAGCCAACATTTCTGAAGAAAGCAGTAAGAGCTTTAAAAAACCTGGTTAGAGCATGACTTTTAAAGAAAAAATGCCCAGTAAGTTTTGTTAGTTTCCCACCTGTCATTGCAGATCATTTGAGTTGAATGGCTTTATGATTTCCTGGTGGAAAAGCTGCAACTCCCAAACTGTACTGAATCTAAACAGCAAGTGATTTCTGAAGTGCATATGTACAGGAGAGTTTATGAGCAAGCAGTCAAACATTTAACTGCAACTCTGTTCCAGATGCCAACAACGTATTGAAATTTTCACTGCTTGGCTCCAGCTCTCCAGTCATACTGTACATAGTGAAATCATGTGTTAACTTTGTTGTTGCTGTACCAGGGTAGGAGCTCTCTTTATGTAAAAGTTTGCTACATAGATTCATAGATTCATAGATTAAGGGTCGGAAGGGACCTAGTAGATCTTCTAGCCCGACCCCCCGCCAGGGCGGGAGAACAACAAAAAACCCCAAAAAGAGAAACGGGACTCAAATGAGTCCAGCCAGGTAGGCATCCAGCCTCTTCTTAAAGACCCCCAGGGTAGGGGCCAGCACCACTTCCCTTGGAAGTTGGTTCCAGCTCCTAGCCGCCCTAACTGTGAAGTAGTTTTTGCGGATGTCCAATCTATACCTCCTCTCCATCAACTTGTGCCCATTACTCCTTGTTATGCCAGCGGGCGCTAGGGGAAACAGCGTCTCCCCCAAACCCTTCTGGTCCCCCCTAGTGAGTCTATAGACGGTCACCAGGTCCCCCCTCAGCCTTCTCTTGTGGAGGCTGAATAGGTTCAGGTCCCGCAGTCTCTCACTGTAGGGTCTGCCCTGTTGTCCCCGGATCATGCGGGTGGCCCTCCTCTGGACCCTCTCCATATTGTCCACATCCCTCTTGAAATGGGGCGCACAGAACTGGACACAATACTCCAGCTGTGGCCTGACCAGCGTCGCATAGAGGGGGAGGATCACCTCCTTGGCTCTACTCGAGATGCACCTGTGGATGCACGACAAGGTCCGGTTAGCCCTGCCAACCATGACCTCGCATTGTCAGCCCATGTTCATCTTGGAGTCAATAATGACATAGTTTGGGTTGTGGCTTTAACTTTAAATTATAGAGGTTCACAGGGTTTGTGCTGAAAAGCGACTTGTTATACAGAATAAAGTTAAACAGGGGAAAAAAGGAAAAGGATACTGTAGGAAATATGAAGTCCTGGAATGGACAACCCTTAACAGCAGGTGTTGACTTTCCAAAAAAAAAAAAAAAAAAATTAGTTGTGGTGTTTGAAAAATCACTCAAAGTCAAGCAAATAGAGGCCTACTTCATATAGGGCTGGGGTATCAAATTCATTCTGTGTCCTGGGCCAAATCCAGATTGCAGGGTTCCTTGTGGGCCAGTTCCAGATGTGGTGGTGAAGCTAGCATCCACAAGGTGAATGAAGTGAGGTTAACATAGTTGTTTGCTCCTCACCACCACCACATCTCAGTGGGGCTCTGTGCCCTGGATTTAGGCTGTGGGCTCCACCCTGGTTTGCCCCAGCCCCACAGGACCCACAACATGGCTTCATTTGTTGGATCCAGCCTATGGTCATAAGTTTGACACCCTTGACCAGGATGGCAGCATATCCCAGCTGGGACATTCTTTACCACACACCACATATCTGTTCCTGCATGCATGCTCTGAACCTGGAACCACATTGATAAGGCCCCTTTTGCAACCTCAGTCTTTGGACATTTGAGAGTAACAACTAGAGATGACTTGGAGTGGTCTCATTGGCCTAATTCCAGGTTTAGACAGTGCATTTGAGCCTAACTGGATGAGGACGGCTCTGGAATGGTATGGCCCGACATACCACTCCCACACTGTAGGCACCCCCTTAGTGTATCAGCTCAAACTGATCAGCATTTTGTAACACAAGCCTCTGCATAACACTATAACCAGTTCCAATGAGCCCCTTGGAAATATGGTATTTTAATGTATAGCATATCAAACCATGCAAAATATGCTGACAACTTTATATGACTACTGGCATCTTTTCAAGTCGTAATATCAGAAGTACCTAGTTTAGTCTGTGAGAATAAGAAATGAGTATTAGGGGAGGCAGATATTTTATATTACTAAATTCACCATCTATTTTTCTCTTCCTAGTTTTTTCAGGGCTCACATATTAACTATATATATGATTCCTATGTCAATGAGCATGGCATTATGCATTTAATTATGCATATATCAAACTATGAATACATACTTTTAAGGGAATTTTCCATTATAGTACTTTTGATTTAAATTTCCTCTCAAGTAGTTGTCTCAGCATATTAGTGTTAGTGCAGCTTGCTTACTGTGTGCTCCAAAGCTACATCATATATACGTACGTGTGTGTGGGTTAGTTTCCTTGAAAAACGCCTTGTGGACAGCAACTGTTTTACTGGCAAACTAACTTAATAATGAAATATAGTAAGATAAATTTGCACATGTTAATTATTGTCTGAACACCAGTCTTCCTCTAGATATTGTAACTGTGCCAATGATTGAGATGACATACAAAGATATGGGGCAACCAGTTTAGAATAGTCTGGAGGACAAAGAACTAGGAAGAGTACCATTTGATTGATAAGAGAATTTAATAATTAAGGGAGAAGAGTATTTTGTTGAATTGAATGCCAAAGAAAGAAGATTGATGGACAGTTTTCAGTCTTACCATTGTAGCATTTCAATAAACTAAAATAAAAATATGTTGTCTTCTAAAGCATGGCAACATATATGTTATCAGCATAGGGCATTTGCAGTACCACCAAAGGGCTTGATTCTGTAGAGAGTGTTCAAAATATTTCCAAGAACAACAGAAGTTTTGTCACAATACAGCGTGTAGGATTGGGTCCCTAACATAATTGTCTTTTACTTCATTGCTGTCATAAGTCTATGCAGTAGGCCCCTATAGGATGATTGATATGGGAGGGTGGGATGTGGGCACGGCTCGTTCCGGGTGGGAGGGGGTAAGCAGCAGTAGGGCATAGCCCTCACTCCCAGCGCTGCTGTATCCATATCCCATGCCAGCTGGCAAGCAGTGGCAGTGCCCGCCCCCTGCCCCCGCCACACTGGCTGGGCAAGCGTCAGCCATGCGGAGTCCCTGCTCCAAGTGCTGATGCAGGTGTGGCAGCGCTAGGAGTGGGGAATCTGCACTGCTGCCACTTGCCAGACAGTGGGGGGGGTGCTGCCACTGCTTGTGAGCCAGGGTGGGGGAGCATGGGATGTGGGCACGACAGTGCTGGAAGTGGGGGCTATGCCCTGCTGCTGCTTGCCCCCTTCCACCTAGAGTGAGCCACACGCGCATACTGCCCTCTCCCTGCCCCAGCTGGGCAAGTGGCAGCAGGGCAGAGCCCCTGCTCTGAGTGCTGCCGTGCTAACATCCTGCACCCTGCCACCTCACTCCCCAAGTAATATGCCCCCCCGCCCCGGCTGGGCAGCTTGCCCCAGCCCCAGTCCCTCCCTACCCTCTGCCCTCCCCCAACCCCAACAGACTTACCAGATGGAGGCAGCTGTCAGCTGCCTGTTTAGTCTATGGCTGAATCTCTGAAGAAGCGGCAAATCTTTCAGATCTGATTTGGCCAGATCGAATTGGGGCAGTGATTCAAATCACTGTCCTCCAAATTGACCAAATCGGAAGCAAATACTTGCTGCTTTGCACAGGCCTAATGTTTAGCAGTACTAGCCAACTGCCCGTTAAGAATGTTGCAGAGAGGAGGCTGGGATGGAGTGCCACCACCTAATGCCCTATGCGGTTGCTGTTCTGCCTCTTGCAGGGAATGGGGTGGGTGAGCTGAGGCCAACTCCCCCACCTCCTGTCTGGTTCTCAGCACCACTTCTGAATCATGGTGGCGCTCCCCCATGCTTGGAGCACTCTGGCTGTTTCTATCAGCCAATCAGAGTGTGAGTAAAGTGTTATGGACAGACAGACACATACAAACAGACATACTTAGGCATTTATAGCATTAGAATTATGACCTAATTTACACCACATATGTGTATCTAAAATAATGTAATGAATTACTATGAACTTAATGATAGTTCAGTATAGGTAGTGTCTGATACTGTACTTGGGTATATATTGCCATATAGTTCACAACAGTTACTGCTGAAGGATAGAAAGTCAGTTGTTCAGGTGGTGTAAATCACACAAGTTCAACTTTAGTATATGTACTAGGCCTGTGCAAAGTGGCTAGTATTCACTTCAGATTCAGAATCAGCCTATTCGGGGGACAGTGATTCGATTCAGTGATTCTGCTGCCAAATCAGCTAAACCTCCAGATCACACGGGCCCCATCCCCCACCCATTTTCCCAGCCCCAGCAATGGCTGCCCCAACCGCCCAGCTCTTTGAAAAAAAAAAAAAAAAGCCCCCATTCCCCCCCCCCCCCCCGGCAGGGGGGGATCCCCCTGCCACATGGGGGGCTCTGCCATGAGCCCTCAGACCCCCACCCACTCTTCCAGCCCTCCCATAGCTGCCCCAGCTCCCGGCCCTTAAAAAAAGACAACAAAAAACCCCAGACTCACTGGCTGCTGCCCAGCAGAGGGGTGATCACCACTGCCCTCCACTGGCCCACATTACATGGGAGGCTCTGCATGAACCCCCAGAAGCCCCAAGGCTGCTGCAGGAACTGGTGAGGCTGGGGGGGGTGTTTTTTTTCTTAAAGGGGTGGGCGGGGCAGCCATGGGGGGGATGGGAGAGCAGGAAGAGGTCAGGGGGCTTATGGCAGAGCCCCCCCATGCACTGTGAGGCAGTGGGGGCAGCAGGCATCGCCCCCCTGCCAGGCAGCAACTGGTGAGTGGGTGCTTTTTTTTAAAGGGCCAGGGAGCTGGGGTTGGCAGGCAGCCATGGGAGGGAGGCTGGGAGAGCATGCGGGGGTTGGGGGGTGCTCAGGGGGACTGGGGGAGCAGGCAGCATATGGGGCCTAGCAGGGGTCCCTCCATGGTCCCCTCCATACTCCTCCAGCCTCCCCTCCACTGCCCCTACTTACCAGCTCGGAGTCCAGGTCTAGCTCCCTGCCGTAGTGGGTGGGGCTGCTCAAATTGCTACAATTCTCCAAATCTTTCCAAATTGATTCAGAGAGCTTTGAATTGATTCAGACCTTTTAATTGGTCCCCTGATTTGATTCAGATTCGGAGATTCGGCCATTCAATTGGGCTGAATCTCCTCTGAATTAAATCAGCACCTGAAGCTTTGCACAGCCCTAATACGTACACTGATTTGTAGAAGTTAAAGATCTTTCCCAAAGAATTTGAATGTTCTTATTCTAATGTAATCTGTGCCAGCATGCTAAGGCCAGGTGATGCACTGTATTTTGGGTTCTTAGGGTGCCAGTAGCCTTGGGAGCCCCTTAGGCAGACTGAGGTATGCTGTGGAGAGGTGTCCCTCACCATCACCACCCAGGAATTACCTCTGAACCCAATGAATATATTCTTTTTTATTATACACAAGTAATTTATGCATAGGAAAAAATAAACAAACAAAGAAATATAATAACAATAGTTAATAAAACTAACTATTTAGAATAAATTTACAACTACAACTTTAGGTGGATAATTCCAGCACACTGGGTGGTCCCACTTGTGTTAAACAAGTTAAATAACTAAATTCATCTCATTATAACCCTTTAAAACAGTTTCCACCCCTCCACCCCCTCCATAATCCAATTGATTTCCTTCTGGTTACAATCCACTTCCCATAATAATAAATAGCAACACAGCTATACCTATGATCCACCACTAGATGGCAGAGGCAAGGCTTCTGCTGCTCTGAGGGAAAATGGTCTCCTTTTATCATTCCTGGTAACACAGTGAAACAGGCTCTGAACAGCTGTTGCAAGCAGTAGGCTCCCTTTTGTTTCCTTTATTGGCAGGTAATTCTCTTAAGCAGTTTCCTTTTGCCAATACACTTATTGAAAACACTAGTGATTAGGTATCCTCTCACATACCCATCCTGGCTTGTTTTCTTTCAGCCACTGCCTCTCGGGGCTGTCTCCCCATCCCAGCACACCCACCCACAGACAGGGGTTTCCCTGTGCAGGTCTCTGACTCTGTGCCTTGAGCCTTCCCAGCTCAGATTTCACCCCAGCATCTCAGTCAGACACAACTCATAACCTGGTCATTAACCCTCTAAGGGCTTGTCTGCTTCTCCCAGCCCCAGCAAGCCTACCAGCCTTGCTTACCAACTCCTCTACACTCTTTCCCTGGCACCTGTGTCCCTGGTTGCACAGCTCCAAACCCAGTGGGGAATCAGCTTCTCACAGGATGACACAGGCTATCCTTCATCCTGATGCCTGCTCCCTGGGCAAGTTTCAGCTCGGTCTCGCCTGGCTTGGGCGAGTCTGCACCCGTTCTCTCCAGGTCTGGAGTCCACCCTTCCCAGCTTCTCTTCTTTTTTTTTTCCCTGTTTTTTTCTTTTCACTCCCTCAGCTTTTACGGCTCAGTAGCAACCAGTCAGAGTCCCCGGTTTGCAATGTGGGCCTGGTCACAATTTAAACACTCCAATAAGAAGCATGAACTGTGCACTGCATACCTTCCTGTCTGATGAATCTTATGCACCCTCTGCAGAGTTTTGCT
Organism: Gavialis gangeticus; assembly: GCF_001723915.1. Taxonomy (NCBI): domain Eukaryota; kingdom Metazoa; phylum Chordata; order Crocodylia; family Gavialidae; genus Gavialis; species Gavialis gangeticus. The sequence goes on from NW_017729031.1 coordinate 81,747,826, forward strand.
GCCCTTTTCTTGCAGAGCTCTTAAGCACCTTTTGGCTTGCAGGCAGGTGAGCTTTGCAGCTGTTACACTAATTGTATTTGCAAAAATTTGTAGGTCTATTTTTATTTATAAGTGATAAATAGAGAGCCCCTGCTTCATGCTGTCTTGCATGCTTCATACTTCTAGGTTAGCTTTGTCCCAATTGTTTTGAAGAAAGGATTTATATCCGTAGATCTGGCCCAAGATTTTTTTTTTGAGACTGATAGAAAATTGCTGACAGAAAATATACAGTGAGTCCTTGGGGAAAAAAAGGATGAATTGTTTGAAATATTTATGATAATTACAGATCATGTCCCCTTGACATCAGATTTGGCATTTGTGTGTAAGTAGATGCTACAGGCAGCCCCTTGGCCCCTTCCCAGAATTCCATGTAATAGGAAGGATCTTGCACTAGTGAGGCATGGTTATGCAACCCAAGGGCCTCATTACACCATTTTCCACTTGTTCCTTCATTCACCCAGTTGACATAGAACAGACCCAGAATGTATTGGATAGTAGGTTTGGTTTTAAATGCCTATTTGGACATGAAAATGATACAACATTGTGTTGTTTTCAAGAACAAGTAGTACAAAAAAAATGTTTTACTAAACAAAAAAAAGCAAATTTTCTTTTCCTTACTTTCTTTTTTTTTGCTGGTGGTTTTAGTATGTTATCACTATACTAGAAATGAATAGCTAGTATTCATGGTCTGGGAATAATGAACCCAACACTTTATCAAAGCTGCAAGTGGTTCTGTTGTGTATTGTTGCATCATTGTTAATCACCCTACAGTCTCTTGGCATTTGTATAGAAATAATACCTAAGTTCACAGGAAATGCCAGATGTACTACGCTAATATAAATTTCAGCTTAAGAACCTGATTCTGATATCTGAAATAGGAGGAGAAAGTTGAGAAACATTGAGTAATGGGTGGCTAGCTCTGTAACCAAAGAAAATGGTATCAGGTATTCCTTATTCTTTAAGTAAAGTGAGTTCTGTCTGTTAAAGTAGTTCTGAATCATTCCAAGCTAGATAGTGCAACACTTGCTCACAATAGATAGCATTTTACTCTGCAAGTAATCCCTCTCATTTCATTGAAGCCACTCAGATAAAAAGGAATTACTGATCTAATGTGGATAAGCAAGGCAGAAGTAGGCCCTCAGAGATTATGCATTAAGCAGGCAGAGAATTTTATAAATTCTTTCAAAGCTTGTACCCATCTTGCAATTTTTCAGTGGAAAATTTGAAAGCGATTTCTAGAGACTTCACACCCCAATCTATGAGTACCCTTTAACCACTAATTTTTCTTAAAATGCTAAAAGTATCCAGAGTTTAACCATATTATTGGAAGGAAAAATGGGCATGGGTTCTTTTCCACGCATGTAATATGCTATGTTGCAATAGCAGCAACACACAAATGAGAAATTAAGAAACTGCAATGCAGTAATTGCTTTATTGAAGGGGGGGGAAAAGAGCATCATGGTCAAACATCTGCTTCTAAGTTGTATTTTGAGTTTACAAAGTCTTGTTACTTTGAAGGCACTTCAGAGCCATATCCAGCTGAGTTAGGTTTTTAGCCCACTCATTCTATTCTTGGCCAGAAAGAGGCAACATTTTGCCTTAGCTAACTAACTAGTTATCATGAGATGCAAAGATTCCCAGTTAGAGTTACATTTATATTTATGTGCAGGACATGCATATAGTCAATTCACCCACTGGATGAGAGCAGGTCTGACAATGGGTATAAACACTCTTGTATTTTGCCATCAGATGGGACATACAACAGGCTTGCTACACAGGGAGTTGGGTGCCATGAACAGCTAGTTTGGTCCTTTGTCATATATTCCAACTATTGAACCATGGATGCTTAGAATCTCTCAAATAAATTTACTGGAGTCCTTCCATAATCTGGGACATTAGCCTGAAATCTTTATCCAAGCAAAGATCACATTAAAGTCAATACAAGTTTTGCCTGAACATGGAGTGTGGGACTAGACCCTTTGATATATGTTTTGTATGTACATCCTAGACAAAGAGCTGTTTCTATTTGAATCACAATTTCTACACCAGAAAATAGAAGGTTATGATGGATGGAACATGTTGCATATTGTTTGGAAGTGAGGAGAAATGTGCATAATTGCTTAGACAGTGCCATATACCCCAGTCTATTATAGATTACAATTAGAAATTCTGTCATTTGAAATTTTTTTAAAGTTCATTTGATTCCATGTCATAAAAGATCAGTATTGGCTTATCTGCATATCCTATTATAATTCATAGTTTTCTTCTCCAATAGCCTCAAACTAATCAGTGCTCTACAAGCTAATCAACTCATATAGTCACAAGTGGCATAATGCAAGTAATTATTCTTTAATTTGACTTCAAAACATGGAGGTGAAAGATCAGATTGAACAAAAATAGGCTTATCCTGAACACATGAATTGATAATCATGATTAATGGAGAATTGCTGGATAAAGATATGGTTAATTCACTTTCTTGTGACCCTTTTATTGGGTGTTGTATTAAAATGTGCCCACCTGCACTTCATAAACAAGGAGTGTCTAGACTTATCTTTCACCTGAATTTTAAGTCTTGAAGGAAGATGTGTACACTGGAGTCTGGAATTCCTAAAAGCACCCCCTGGACAATGAAAAGGTCTCTAGAAATAAGGGTGGGAAGATAAAGAGCCCAAAACGAGAGAGAGAGAGAAACCAGAGGAACCAGATTTAAAGATTACTTTAAACTATTGAAAAATATTCAAAGCCAATGAAAGAACAATACAGATTTGCAACACAGAACAAAGTAGCTATGTCATCCAGTCTGTTTTTACTGCAATTTAAGGTGGGTTGGAATCCCTTGATGAACTTTTCGAATGCTACAGGTATTTCTAAGAGCATAAATATTAGTCTGTAGGGCTGTGAGAAACTTTGGTCGCTGATTCAATTTGGAGAAGATTCGGCCCAATTTGGTGGCTGAATCTCTAAATCCAAATTGAATCATTAATCTCTCTGAATCGAATTCTGATTCCTCAAGGTACCAGGTGGTTCATGAACACTGAGGTGGTGGGGCAGATGGAGTGTCCCACGAGAGCACGAGGCAGTCTCCAGCGTGTCCAGTGACTGGTACCTCCTGGGTCGGGGGGGGGGGGCACACAGGGTCCCCCCGCAGCTGATTGCTGAGCCAGGGAGGTGTGGTGGGGGGGTCTCCTGTGTGCTCAGCAGCAGACCCGGAAGTGGACAGGAAGTACTTCTGGCCCACTTTCGGGTTCAGCACTGAGCACGCAGGGGGGCCCCCCGGTGCTCCTGTGGAATGCTCTGTCTGTCCCATGATATAAGTGTTCACGAGCTATGCCTGGTACCTCGAGGTATGTAGAAAAAACATATAAAGTGGTGTCTATGGACAAATCGCTGATTCTCCAAATCAGAATCAAATCTTCAGATTCGGATTTGGCCTAATCAAATTGGGACAGTGATCCAAATCAGCTAATTGAATCACTGTTCCCCGAATTGTGGCAAATCCGAATCGAATATGGCCCGCTTCACTCACCCCTATCAGCCTTGATGCAAGGTTTGTGATTTCACTGGCAGGGATGTCACTTCTGGTTCAACTGTTTCCCAAATACAAACAAAGACTGACCGCAGTAATATTGGAAAGCCTATAGTTTCAAGAGCTGAATGATCCTGTATGCCTTCTAGGTGCAAAAAGTCCCATTTACATCAGTAAGACTTGCACATATGGAAAGTTTGCAGGAATAAGCTCCCAAATACTCAGAACCCAGCTATGAAAAAAATGAGCCTAGGACCAAACTCCTACATTTCTTATGTAAGAGTTGAAGTATGTAGCCTGACTTCCAAAGGTAGTGAGGACCTAGCAGCTCTTAAATGGCAAAAGTAGCTTGAAGAAAACATTGTGCTTGCATTACCTTTTATGTAATTCCAAGGCTGTTCAAGTCATGGCAGCTGCAACTGCTTCCACAAAGCCATTCTAGCAAGGAGGGACTCTGGAATACAGCAGTACTCTAGCCACGCTTCTCTCTTGGGAGCTGCACACCTTGTTAGGTAAGCTCTGTGCCACTTGAGCTTTCCCTAATGGTTGTATCTCACAGGTTTAGGCAGCAAAAGATCTGACCCCACATACCAACAACCTACAAAAATATTGCGTAAGTGATCGGTACCTGGATTAGGTCTAGAATAGGATATGGGGATAAATTATGTATAGACTGCAGGTTCTTTGCAAAAATGCCTGTTATTTAGTACTTCTTTGAAAGAACCTAAGACTATTATATGTGATGTCAAAGATTGTTTTGGGTTTTTTTATAACTTGTCATTTGAAGGGCCCATTTGTATGCTCTTTCTGTTTACCTTTCTTCCTCACCCCCATATATCTGTTTGTCATAATGCTTGACTGAAAGATATGAGGGCCTAGGGACCTCTCATGTTTTACTCTTTCTGTAGTGCTTAGTAGAGTGCTATTAAGCACTTTCTATAGTGCTTTGTAGCCATAATGATCAAGGAAATATACAGGACAAAGATTTTGTGACCAGACCTGAGGAAGGGCACTTTGTGCCCAAAGGTTTATCTAACATCTCTCCCAGCTATACAGCTGGTCCAATAAAAGATGTCACCAAAAAATCCTTGTCTCATATAGTGCCTATAAATGAAAAACTGTAGGACTCTTGGTTCATAAAGTATTAAACCAATTTAGAAATGGCAAAAAAAATATTTTGTTGCAAGCTTTCAGGTAAATGCACCCATCTTCAGGCTTAGGACAAATGCAAGATGGTAAAATCCTCTTAGCTGGAAAATAAACTTAATTTTGGACAGGGGAATTCTGAGACTGGTCTCAAAATTCCCCTGTACAAAATGAAGTTTATTTTTACCTAAGAGGATTTTTACCATCTTGGTAGATAAGTTATCTTGGACTTGTCGTCAGCCTGAGAAGGGTGAATGTGCCTGAAAGCTTGCAAAGCAAGATAATTTTTTTCCAATTTCTAAGTTGGTCTCATAAAAGGCGTCATCTCTGAACCAAGAGTTCTAGAGTTTTGCATTTCTTTTTGTCTCAGACCAACACAGCTACCAAATACATCCCTGAGATATAGTGCCTAGTACATTCAGGCCCAGATTATTTCTATTACAATATGAATAGAAAGCTTTGATCACAAAAAAGGCTTTTAGGATCTGGCCCTTGATGTTCTTACAACAAACGGAGAAATCTGAAGCCAAAGTGAATAGCTGAAAGAGGACTAGAAGGGAAGGAGGACTTTTAAAAATTCTGAATGGACTGTACAGAGATGGTGCAGGAAAAAATAGGAATGTTTGTTCTAAATTTTTCCTCCATCTTCCTGTAACAGGGTGTCCTGTCTATTCCCTTTAGAGGTTGTTGGGCACAGAGCTAGCCAACACTGTTCCATAGTTTCACCCCTTTAAGGACAGGTTCTCTGGAAAAGGATTAGTTCATAAGATGGGACTGCAGCCTACCATGCTTTCTCTACAGCAGTGAGGAGTGGAGGATGGCTAAACCTCCTATATGCACTCCCCCTATCTAAAGCACTGAGCATGATGCTGTTTATACAGACAGTACTGAAGAACTGAAAATCCCCTGCTCTGGGATGGATTACTTAGCAAATTACTTAGCTTTTCATCATAGGCAGGTATAAAGAATCAGTCCTACAGCTGAACTAAGACACTGTATTGTATACAAGGCTGACTTTGAAAGTAAACAATAAGCAGAACAAATCCTCCAGTTGTGCTTTTAAATCAAGTTTTTAAAACTTTTAACATGAATATAGCACTCATGACAGATAAGAGGTTTGATGGCAGTATGAAACAATGCCTACTAATTATCCATAGAATTGAAATAGGCTAGGCAGGGACTGTGGAAACTTCCTTACACTGCTATACTGGTATGGTCCTTATCATGACCTACTTTGATAAGCTTCCCTTGAGGAAAACAATTTACCATAATCAAGCAAAGAAAGATTTATGGCTGAGTGAAAATCTGTTCTGGCACATCACATCACAGGTTACTGAAAACATTGTATGTTTTTGAGCTTTTGATTTTTTTGTGTGTGACTAACATCTATGATACTGGGTCACCTAATAAACTACTTACTCTCCTATCCTTATAATTTACTCTTCCCAAATTCTTCTTCCTTATTTTACCCCTCTCTTTCTTCTACAACTGGTTTAATGTCTTCATGCACTTTGATCCTTGGGCTTGGAAGCATCTCCTCTTTACACACAAAATTCCTGGAAACACTCTCCTTCCATCCCTGTGTAACCCTCATTTCTTCTAAAACAAACCCCCAAATCTCTTCTGTGTTACTCCTTGACTATTAAATCACCAGATCCTGCCTTTATATGCAGTATTAAAATTCAAATAGCACACAGACATGATTTCTCTGACAAAGGGAGAAAACATGTCTGCTTAGAACCAGAGGGCTAGGATTCCTGTGACTGTGTCCCTGTTCTTCAGTTTCCCCCTCTGTACAAAACAGATAATGTCTAATATTCACACTGAAAGCCATAGAGGAAAGGTATTATCAAAATGGCAGGTAGTGTTGCTATAAAAAGTACCTTTCATGTACTACTCAGCTATGAGTAAACATTTGAAAGTAAAAGAATGTTTAAATATCCTTCATCATGTTTAAATATCCTTCATCATAGTGTTACTCCATTGCATGCTGTGCTCAGAAGGCTACATTGCAGATTAGCCTTATTTCCCTGGCTTAGTACAGAGCCAGAGGGACCATCCTATATTGCCTTAATGAATACAGGCCTGAACGACTTCTACATTGTACCTGTTAGGCTTCTTAAGCAAAAGCTGGTCAATTAGTCTCCATAGTGCATATTGCTCTACAATTTTGTGTAAAAAGATACAAGAACTATAGCTTCATTATTTTTTTTAATTTTTTTTCTTCACCGTCTAAGAGAAATAATAATTGTCACAGAAGAAGGTAAATCAAGTACTGTATTATATTTACCCTGTATTACATTTGCTAACAAGAGGGACACATAGTTTCATAGTTTCTAGGGTCGGAAGGGACCTGAGTAGATCATCTAGTCCGACCCCCTGCCATGGCAGGAAAGAGTACTGGGGTCAAACAACCCCAGCAA
>NW_017729031.1:81755784-81756081 GCF_001723915.1 Gavialis gangeticus
GTCCTCTGGCACCACACCAGAGCACCACGAGTGCTCGTACAGCCGTGCCAGGGGTTCCCGCAATGACCTCAGACAATTCCCTCAGTACTCTAGGGTGGAAATCGTCTGGACCAGCTGATTTGAATACATCCAGTCCTTCCAGAAGTTCCCTAACTAGTTCTTCACTGACCCTTGGCCTAGGTGCGCCTTCCCTGGGATCTAAGGGGGGCCCAGAGGGAGGGTGACTGTTCCAGTCTCTGCTTAGGAAAATGGAGGCAAAGAAATGGTTAAATATGTTGGCTTTGTCATCTGGTGTGA
>NW_017729031.1:81756178-81767169 GCF_001723915.1 Gavialis gangeticus
TGAGCAACTGCATTATAGTCCTTCCTGGTGATGGCCCCTCCCTTCCATTGGGTGTGCGCCTCCCTTTTAGCTAGAAGACATTCCCAGATGCTTTTGGTGAGCCATGGGGGCTTATGTGCCCTCCTGCTCCCTTTGATCCGTGTTGGGATTACCTCCCTTTGGGCTTGGAGGATCGTCTCCTTAAGGAGCGACCACTCTCCTTGGACACCTGGTTCCCCTCCCCTCTGGGACCTCAGTGCTTCCCCAACTATTCTCCTTAGCTCATCAAATGACATTTGAAATGCAGCAAATTTAAAGCTGTAAAATGAAATATGTTTTTATATAGCACTTAATTTTTGGAACTCATTGCTGAAAAAATATGTAATCCAAAGTTTTATCAACATTTAAAAATAATTAGATATTTTGATGGCTAATGAAAACATACAGTACTATATTGCACTGGATTTTCAAATTTTATATAAACCCCTTACTTCAGGTTACAAACTAACCACCAGCTGGAGGGTTTTAGAAGGAAATTTACTCTTATTGAGTATCCAGGGAAAGCAATTGCTCAGCTAAACAGCTTACAAATAGGAGATTTCAATTCATTCTGTAAAAGTTGGCAATGTATGATTTTCATATGAAATGCACTCTCTAGCGTACTGTGGAACTGAACACATTCTCCTGTTTTTTGCATTCAGCAGACAGCTGGAAACCTGAACAGGTTCCCAAATGTATGTGACCTACATTAGTAGCTTGAAGGCATTTGCTGAAATGAAATCTAAGATATCAACTCTTTTAGCTAGGATTGCTTTGAGTATTATTTACAGAATAATTTTGAAACAGATGCACTATTTTTCAGTTTCCTGATATTTAAAAGGCTTGTTAATTTGTTTCTTGCTTCTCTTTTTTTTCTTTCTTAACTCCTTCCCTATGACTCTCTTGTGGCAAAATATTAATCATTAAAAGTATAAAATAGTATTTTTACCTTGCTAGCATTAAATAAAGCAGTTCCATGAGTCAGAACCAAGTTAAAGCTATAAATATATTTCTCCAGTTGGTTCAAGATAAAGAACTTCAGTGCTTGTATTACAGTGACGTGAATTTAATCTGTAAGTCAGTTTATCTGTCCTCCTGTATTTGTGGATTCTGTAAGCTTCCTTTTATGTGTGTAATGCATTCAGTGATCTTCTGTAAAATATACAGAATTATATGTATTGTTATGGGACACTTTTGTTTAGTTATCCAGTGTTAACAGCATTTAGAATGGGTTTATGAACATGAAGCCTGGGGCCCAGTACTGGAGCAGTATTTACTATCCTAAGTAATCTTAATGAATTCAAACATTAGTCTTTATAGTGCTTACTACTAGGTCTTAGTCATGCTGAAATCAAATGCTACTGCTACTGCTTACTGTCCTGAGCTTTATCAAGGAATAGTGATTTAGGAGTCTGATCCTGTGCCTGGTCCAGCCCTCAGCTCCCTAATAATAATACAAGGCACTTAAACATGTCCCAACATTTGGAAATTGATGTAAGTTTTTTGCCTATGCCTCTTCTGCATGTGCCCCTCTAGGACAACAGTCTCAAAAGGCTACCATTGTTTCTTGACCATTGATTTCCATTTTAAACGTACAATGTCTTCTTCTTGCGTATGACTTCAGAAAGTTGATTCCTCCAACCATTTAAGGGTAGATCCATCAGTATTACTGCAGTCTTTCAGACTGTTCACTCCCTCTGGTGGACCATTTGGAGGGCAGTCAGTATATGTTGGACTGTCTGATCTACTTTGCCATATGGGCATGATGGTGAGTTTCTAAATTACAATACAATATGTGGCAGACTTGCTGCTTTTGCCTGGCAAGCCCAGCTTAGAGAAGGGCACGTTGGATTGGTGGAACATTTCCACCAATCAGGTAACAGCTGGGAGTGGGGGGAGGAGGGGGTCATACGAGGAGGCCCTGGACCTGATTGAAGACTGCACTTTGCAGGTCTGGCAGACTTCAGGGGCAGGGCCTCCGGTGTATATAAAATCCTAGTGTGCTCAGCACACTGGGCAGATGCAGCGAGGGACCGCAAGGAGAGAGGAGCTCCAGAGAAGACCATCATCTGGACCCAGCCTGAGCCTTGACGGTGCATGGATCGGCACATGGAGAGCTGGTCCTAGGAGTTGCTCGAGGCTACTCGAGCCACACACAGTGTGTATGCTGGCGCACAGAGAGTCGGTCCTGGGAGCAGTTTGAGGCTGCTCAAGTTAGCCCTGGCTCTAGGTTGGATAACCAGAGGCCCGCAGTGTGACTCAGCATTAAACTAAAAGAGCCCCGATGCCCAGAGCAGGGTCCAGGAAGGGGAAAAACCACTGGTGTGAGGCTGGGGAACCTGAGCCAGTGAGGACTCAGCTCCTATAGGAGCTCCCTGGGTGCCCAATGCAGGGCACAAGGCCCAGAGGGAAGAACTTTCAACTTGAGGCCAACAGCTCCAGGAGGCCTGAGATGGTGTGGGGACCCAGAGGCCAGATCGACAGCCCCCAGAAGAAGGACTGTGAGTTACTGGGAACCTGGGTCCAACAGGGGAGGCACTCCTGGGCAAGGGACACTGGGGGGAGTGGGCCTAGGGGGAGAAGACCCTATCCCAAGTGGTTGGAACCCAGATAGGGTGTATCTAATATTTGGTATAGTTATGTTTCTTATTCAGTATCTATTGTTATTGTTAGTTTTATAAATAGTTGTGTGTATTAATTCTATATAATGAGCTCTGTAAGGATGTCTTTATTAGCTAACCCACTTGTGGTATAAACTTGCTGGATTAACTGTCCTGGGATCCACCCCTCTTCTGGGCCTGAGACACAGGGTACTTACCTGAATGCCCTCCCTAGGGCTGACTTCCTCCAGCTAACAGAACTTTATATGTATATTTCTTTTTCTATATCTATAAATATATCTATCTTACAGAGTTTTATATATATATATAGGTAACTCAATACATTGTACATAGTTAAGAACTTTGGGCTTGGGCTAACTCTATAGAGGAAAGTGGGATCCGCTTGAAATTCTGGCATCCCTCTCACAGCACCCCTTCCTGCCTACCCATCCCATCTGATTGAGAACAGGGCACACCCCTGTTATGACAAACAGATATATCGTATTGTATTGTACTGTATGTGCAGTTTTTGTTTTAATTTTAATTTCGGGGGGGGGGGGATTGTTTCCAGGATGCATTTGGATATGTTCAAACTTTTCTCTGAAAGCTTGAGAGAAAGGAAATTCATCTTTTTTAATGAAAACAGATTTTTATATGTATATGAATTTTAAGATGATCTCATTTTTTGAGGAGTCTAACTCATTTTTTTAGGTTTGAGGTTGGCCCTATAGAACATGTAGATCTGAAATTAAGACTATTAAAATATTTTGATCTATTATATTTGTGCTTCAGACATAAGAGAGAAGTGACATATGATTTATTCTTGTTCACACTTCTTAGCAGATAAAAAGGTCTTTAGTTTTTGCAAATGGCAGATTTGGCAGTTCTTGGTAAACAAGAAGAAAAGACTGTCAGAGCTGAGATTTTTGTAACTGGAAAGAACATTAACTGATTTTTGGTTACTTTCAAATCTGCAGATAAGGACAAGCTGCTGAAAACAACTCTTCATTTGATTTTTAAAAAGTAGATTTTTAATTATATTGCTTGCTTCCAGTAAACTGTCCCTTTAAAGGAGCCTTTTATGTCAATAAGTTGTAAAAATGGCCAAAAACACTTGTATTTCACTGAGGTTGCGTTTTATAGTTAGAAAAAAAAGTGGGGGAAATCATAAATTAAAAAAGAACTATGGATACCAGTGTTAAATGTTAGTATCTTTTCCTCTGCTTCTGAAAGAGCCAAACCTGCATGTTAGGTTTCCTCTTAGAACCTATGCTGAATTCTAATCATAACCCTTTTTCAGTACTAATGTGCGCAGACATTATTCAACATCCAGAATTATGTTTGTGTGATTTGTTTTAATAGTGTTATTAAAAATACATATGTCTTTGTTTGCACTGGAAACTGTACCTTAAACTCTACCCCAAGAAATAATGCAGTAGACAGTTACTCAGCTCCTAACTCCTGAGTAATCAGGAAGCTATAGACTCTAGAGCTAGGGACAGACATTCAAAAAGCATGAGCCTGAACTGATTAAATCTTTGCAGTTTAGTCTAACCTGCAAAGTTTGAACTGATTTGGAGGTGGATAGACATTCCCTTTTCATTCCAGAAATGCAGGCACATGCCTACCGCGGCTCAGGCTAGAAGCCAGGGGGTGCTAGTGCAGCCCTCTTTTTGCTGCCACAGAGATGAGCTGAGGGGCGCATGACCAGGCCCTGGCAGAATGTTCTTATTATTCTGCCCCACCCCTCCTGAGCAGGCAATGTTTATCACCCCAAACTCAGTGTTTATCAACTCATTAAGAAAACAAAAGCTCTCTCCATTAACTAATGGACCCATTATGTTATTCTAGGTATTTTATATCTTTTCTTTTTATCTTTTCCCTTACAGTGGCCCAGGTTGGAGACGGCAGCAAGTTTGAGCTACTCCCTGGATCACCCTGGGGCTCAAGAAGAGATCTCCAGCTGCAGAATCTTCCAGGTAAGTGTCGGTCAGTGTCTCATGGAGTTAATTGTCTAGTTAGCAGTTTGCGCGTCTGGCAGCTTTGGTTCTGTGCCGCCTAATCACATAGAGGACATCCCCAGCTTTCTCTCTCTGCACAGAGTAATTAGGCACGATCCCCGCTCATTTACTCTTGAGTCTTAAAGGAGGAGGAGAATAAGGAGCCTCCCCACTCATGCCTCCATTTATCACCACTAATTGCCACATTAAAAAAGGGAGGAGGGAGGACCTGGGCAACTATAGGCCCGTCAGTCTTACCTCAATCCTAGGGAAACTCTTTGAGAAGATCATCATGGAACACATCTGCGATGGGCCGGCCTCAGAGATGATGCTCAAGGGCAACCAGCATGGTTTCATTAGGGGCAGGTCATGTCAGACCAACCTGATTGCCTTTTATGATCAGGTAACTAATGGAGCTCCTCTAAAACAGCTCTTTTAAGGAAGGACATTAAGCTACCTGCTGATTAACTCTAAAAAGCCTGTCTGCCTTTGTCATCTCCCACAGCATGGACTGTAGCCAGCATGTGGTATGTTAGCTAATGCTGAGGTGTCTGCTTAAGGCAGAGGGGCGGGGGGAATAATCCCTGTTTAGCAGGGAGAAGCCAGGCAGATGCTCTGTGCCTGCAAGTCCCTGCTGGAGCTGCAGACAGGGAGCAGAAGGGTGGGGCCAGCCCTGCTGTGGAGCAGAGAGCCCTGCCTAGCCCAGAGAGCATGGTGGGATGCTGGGGGAGTCTGATTTATCTTAAACCAGCAAGGGGTCTGAGACAGACATTGCATAAACTGGTTTGGCTCAATCAGTTAAATCTGATGCTACTTTCAACCAGGATTATCTCAAACTGGTTTCAACCATTTTCAAACTGGTTTATGTGTACAGAACATCTGTTCTGTTATAGGCTTAAACTAGTTTCTGATCACTTAAACTGGTTTATGTGTAATGTCTGTCCCTAGCTAAGAGGCAAACACATGCTCTACTGAAGTCTATTGGAATTTTTCCATTGACTTTGTAGCCAAGATTTTATACTAGAAGTTTGGTTACTGTGTCTTTTTACATACGGATGCACCTTTTTTTCAAAAACCAGCTGCTGGGATTTGTAGTGTGGATTGTATGTGGAAATACACCAAGAGCAATTTCTGCCACTTACAGGAAAAATGAAAATAAAGCCTTCACACAATCCACAGGGAGAAGAATAATGAGCAAGCTTGGCTCCCTAGTTGCTGATACTCCCTCGCTCACTACAAGGAAAGGTAATTTTTCTTCATTCTGCCTGTAACAGGGTCCCTGTTAGGAGCCCTGTTACTTGGGGAAAATCCCGGACAGCTGGGGGAAGACTCCCCACCCCCACACAGTCAGCCAATGGGAGACCATTCTGTGGGTACCAATTAACAACTCATCAATCTCTTTCCTCCCCTCATAAGATCCAAGTCGTGGCAGACAAGAACCAGAGGAACAGGCAGTACCCCACTAACCCGATAACACTGCCTTTCAAAAAACAAGGTATGTATCTTATTTTGTGGAGCACTGTATATGAGAAAATATGTTATTTTTCCTATAACGACCATAGATGGATGCCCAGTAAGCAAGTTACCCTTTTCTGTTGGTATTTAAAAGTGTAAGATACCAGAGGGCATGTAACATAATTGATATTTCAAATTATTAGTAATGCTTTGCATTGTGAGATCTTTCATAAGTTGTTCAGTTCAATGGGAATTTGCCTAACTAAAACAGAAATAGCAAATGAGTAAGCAGTCCAAAATTTTGTTTTTAATTTTCAGTGCTTTTTATATACAAGGATTCACATCCTGAAAGCAATAAGACTGTTCAAATCAGCAAGATAAACAGGGTTTGGTCACTTAACTTCCTAGCCCTGAAAACACACAGCTTCTGCCCAAGTAACTACACAAGGGGCAAGGCAGTGAAGAATTGGGTCCACAGCTCCTTTAGCTAGAGAAGTAACAGATTCAGATATTTACAATCTGTGCAAAATCCTTTAAAGGTTGTATCTAATTTGGAGACTTGTCAAGTCCCTACTCCTGATGAAATAATAAATTGCATAGTACTTTTTTAGTTGGAAAAGGCATAAACGTGTACTGTTCCATCTGGGAGGATAAAAATGTAATGATTTATGATAAATTATGAAGGCTTCTCATATACAAACCACTTGCAAGATGTTTTGTTTCTCTTAAGATGCAACCACAATGACATGTATGAAGAGTTCTTTACAATGTGCCATCCCTGCAGATGAGAATGCAGACATATTAAAGACCTAATTAAAAGCATAAGCTGCTAAAGTTGATTAGAATGCAAAGTAGGCCTAATTTCATGCAGGATCAATTTAAAGCAGCCATATAATACTTGGCTATCATATTTAGATGATAATAAAGGGATACCATATTTAGATGATAATAAGGTACAATAAAACCAAGTATCACAGAGAGCAGAAATAAGGGATTCAAAGAAATTAGTAAAATGGAGACAGTAATGAGATCAATAACATGACAGCATTTTAATATCATTGAAGACTTCATTGAGATGACTTAGGATCATAGGGAAGTGGGACTGGAAAGGACCTCACAAGATCATCTAGTCCAGCCCCTGCTCAAGGCAAACAACCAACTTCCAAGGGAAGTGGTGATGGCTCCTACCCTGGGGGTCTTTAAGAGGAGGCTTGACGTCTACCTGGCTGGGGTCATTTGACCCCGGGTTTCTCTCCTGCCCAGGGCAGGGGGTCGGACTTGATGATCTGCAAGGTCCCTTCCAACCCTACTTCTATAAATCTATGAACACTTCTCTAATTAAACCATCCTAGCCAAGTGTCTATCCAACCTGCTCTGAAAAATTTCCAGGAATGGAGATTCCACAACTTCTCTAAGTAGCCTGCTCAAATGCCTGACCCACCCTTATAGTCCAAAAGTTCTCTCTAATCTCCAACCTAAATTTCTTCTGCTGCAGCTTGAGACCATTATTCCTAGTCCTATGCCCTTTGGCCACAGAGAGTAGTCTACCTCAGTGATGCTCAAACTTTTGGTCCCATTGGCCCAGATGAGTGAGAAGAGCCAGGGCTGCGCCGGGCGACTGGTGGTGGCAGCACTGGGAGCAGTGCAGTGGCAAAATTTGGGGTGGATGTAGCATTCGCCCAGTGCTGCTGGTGCCCACTCCAAGCCCAGTCCCTGCAAAGAAGAGCCCAGCACAGCCCCAGCTGCAGCCCACCCCACCCTGTGCAGATCCAGGGGGCACTTCCCCCCACCCCCCCGTGCCCTCCCAGAGTGCAAGCAGGGGCAGGAGTCACCTCACACCCCCCATGAGCCATGACTCTGGCCTCCCTCTGTCCCACCTGGGCAGCACCTGCCCCTGCCCCCTCCCTCACCGCAGGAGGCGTTGATCTGTCCCATCCCCCTCCCCTCCCACCACACTGGACTTACCAGCTGGAGGCAGGTCTCCGCACTTCTGGCTGTGCATTTATCTGCCAGATTATCAGCCCCATTGGACTGATATCAGATACAGCCAGTTTTCTTTATGTCAGCACTGATCCAATATTGGACCAATCAGTGCATCTCTAATTTTAACCAATACCAGACCCAGGACAGACTTCTGGGGAACCCCACTTGATACCTCCTCCCAACTAGACTTTGAGCCATTGATGACTACTAGTTAAATATAATAAACTAATCCGTTGTGTATCCACCTGACAGAACTTTCATCTAGTCTATATTTTCTTGGCTCAATGAGAAAGTTATAGGAAACAGTTTTAAAGACACAGTATATCATATCCATTGCTCTTCCCATATCCACAGAGCCTGTCACCTTATCAGAGAAGGAAATCAGGTTGGTCAGGCATGACTGCTCTTGGTGAATCCATGCTGGATGTTTCTGATCATTTTGTTTTCCTCTGCGTGCTTCAAAATAGATTCCTTTAGGACCTGCTTCATGATCTTTCCAGAGACTGAGGTCAGTCTGACTGGTTTGAATAAAGGAAGTGGGGCTTGGGGCTAGGAAGAATACCATTCTTTTGGCTGATCACTGGCTTGATCCTACTTTAGCTAATCATTGATCAAAAACCAGGCAATCCCATGGGGACTGGCACTGACAGAATGTTACGTTCCTTTTGTATACGCAGCAAACATTATGTTCTTATTAATCCACATATCAGCACTTGGGGACAGGGAATTTCTGCATAATAGGTTTTATCCTGATTGGAACTTTTTGGTATCACTGTCAGAGTAACAATACTCATGTTAGACCTATGGTGGTACCTGTGGAAGTGTACTGGTGTTAGAGGATTGCTAATATCAGTTGGTTTGGATATGAGCAGGAGCAGACTAAATGCTTTTTGAATGTTTCTGATTCAGAAATTGTTGCCTACAAATGGCCTGTAATTTTCACCTCTTAAACTTTTTATATCATTCCTGCACTATTGCTGTTGGCAGTTACCATGCTGCTTCCCCCTGAGCCCAGAGCTTTTTTAGGCTGGCAGCAGCTTCACATATTCATTTCATAGCACAGTCCCTGCAGCAAGCTGTGTCATCACAATTGCTCAGCCACTTGGCTAACTGTGATTATTGGTTCGATAGATTCCAATCAGGATTTTGATCTTGGCACAGCTGTGCAATAGCACTGCTGGAATGTGACAAACGATCTTTACTAAACCCGCATTCTGATAGATAGTCAGCATTCCTCTGAGTTGACCAGAGTGCAGCTTTCCATCCTATTAATCACAACATTTTGATAAGGTGATTGTAGCCAATTGCTAATATCCATGGAACAACCCTAACATTAAGTTTTACTTGCTTATGAATTCCCACCCTAGAATTTGATTTATTCTTTATCTATTCCCTTTATAATGTCATCTTTAAAGAAAACTTCAGTCCTTAAAAGTGTCTTACTATCTCTTCTTTCTTTCCCTTTTGTTGTTATTTTGGGTTTTACTCCTCAAGATGCAGCTGCTTATTTTAATTGGCTTACTTAAAATTCACAACTGGTTGCCAGCCATTTCATTACAATTCAGTACTTTTAGAACTGAAATTCCGATATTACACTTTGTTAAGCTCACAATCCATAATTCACAGCTGTTGCTTGCAGAAACACAAATCCATTGCATCATGTTTACTGAATGTGTACAGAGCTCGTAAATGGATGGTGCATACAAAGCAATGCACCACATATGCTGTGGCCTTTTATTTCTGATAGGCAGGATGAACAGAGAGGAAGTCTGGCTCAGATTCAAGTACAGCTGAACCCACAATGTTTGGGAAACCACACACTTCCTAAAGCTGAGCCATTACACTTCTAAGCAGCATAACGGGAGAACTTACGGCAGTCATTTTACTTATACAGATTCAACAAGCAGGGCTGAGAGAAATAGCTTCATAGGAAGTGAGCCCCAAACACAATGGTCTGCAAAGGTTTTCTGATGTTCTTGAACCAGCTCTGATGTAACTAAACCCTACTCGAACTACATCTCAGATCTTTACTCTCCAAACATCATACTAAGCTTACAGGGACAGAATGAATCAGACAATGGCATTCTGATACTACAGCTGGTGCCCTCTGTCATTGCTGTATTGTTCATACTTACTAGTATACTGAGCACTGACTTCAAAGGTAGTGTTGGCTGATATATAATATGTACCTGATTGCTCCTCCATACCACTTGCTGTATGCTATGATGACCACAGCTTCTTTTCAATATCCGATGTCATTCCTCAGACACATCTCTGTAGGTAGAAGCTGCATAAATATCCCTGCGTTTGACTGGGAAGTGGTGACAGAAGAGATACACCAGTGTTTCAAAACCTTTTCTCCAGCAGCTGTCTGCAGCTATTAAAAGCACAGTTGGGTCCTAAAATGTAATTATCCATAGAATATAGTGCTCTTGTTTTACACACTTTCACTTCTCAATAGATTCCATACTCAGTTTTCAGGAATCACCCTGAAACTGCTTTTCTCCTTACTTCATATGTCATTAGCAATTAGTAAGATTCTGAATTCAGAACCCAGTTGACAATTCTGTAGACAGGCATGGAAAGCAAAACAGAATGCTCTTTACCCCTTTTTGTAGTAGTGATAGTGGTGGTAGGGTGCTGATAAATATGCAGTTATGCGTGTATATCAATAAACACCCCACATACCCCTCATGGTGAAGACCTAAAGAATATAAGTATGTCCTTTCTGTAGATTTTTCGAATCCCCTGTAGAATTTCGTTAATAGAGTATTATATTCCCAGACAGTGGGATGGGTAAAACACTCTATGGATGGGATTTTCTTAAATTCTTGAGAGTTTGGAAGACAAGGTTCTTTGGGTAAATCTGATATCTTTTATTAGACCAACTCAAATAGTTGGAAAACTTCTTCTTTGCAAGCTTTTGGGTATAAAT
>NW_017729031.1:81767799-81779106 GCF_001723915.1 Gavialis gangeticus
GTTGGCAGGTTTTACATTTCTTGTTATGACATGTTCTGGATCCATTTGGGCTGTAGGAATTTTACTTCTGGTGATGAGGTTAGCAAGGTTTGGTTCTTGTTTGAAGTGTAGGATGGGTGGTTCTGTGAAGATTTCTTTAAGAATTGGGTCATCTTCTAGTAAGCGTTGCAATTGTTTGAGAATTTTATGTATAGGTTCCAGGGAGGGGTGATATGTCATAACCAGTGGTGTGCAGTTCATGGGGGTTTTCCTTCTGTACTGCAGTAGGTCTTCACATGGTATCTGGGTGGCTCTTTTAAAAGTGCGATCTGTTTCTCTGGACGAGTGGCCTTTTTGAGATTTGTGAAGTGGCAATTATGGGTGTTCTCCTCAGTGCAAATTCATTGGTATCTGAGGGCTTGGCTGTATATTACAGCTTTCTTGGTGTGTTTGGGGTGATTGCTGGTTCTGTGCCAATATGTGCGTTGGTCTGTGAGTTTCTTGTATATTGTGGTCTGTATTTTACCATTCTGGATAGTGATCATCATGTCTAAAAAGGAGATGTTTGTGCTGGAGTATTAAAGAGATACTCAGATAGAGGGGTGATGATCGTTGAATGTCTGATGGAACTGAATCAGAGATTGCAGGGTTTCAGTCCAGATGATGAAGATGCCATCAATATATCTTAAGTATAGCAAGGGTTTGATGGTGCAGTCCTTGAGAAATTCTTCCATAAAAAGTTTGGCATACTGTGGGGCCATTTTGGTGCCCATAGCCTGGATGAAGTGTTGTTTAGTGAAAGTGAAGCTGTTGTGTGTGAAGATGAAGTGTATACAGTCAGTAATACCTTTGGGTCTGTACTCTGAGTTGTCATCTTGCTCTTGTGGGTATGTAAGGCAGGCTTGGATGCCATCCTGGTGTGAGATGTTGGTATATAAGCTGGTAACATTAATGGTGGTTAGGAAGGTGTTGCTGGGAAGGTGGTCTGTGTTTTTAAGTTTTCATATCAAGTTTATAGTATCTTGGACAAAACTTGCTGTTTGGGTGACCAGTGGTTTTTGGACCGATTTGATGAGATCTGATATTTCTTCAGTTAGGGTTCCATGGTTGAATATGATAGGTCTGCTGGGTTTCCCTTGTTTGTGGATTTTAGGGAGCATGGAAGTCACTTCTATAGAAATGCTGATTGAATTGTTTGTTATATACTGTAGGATTCTGCCATGAGGTGCAGATTAATAAGACACAGAGTCACATGAGAAGTGTGTCTAATGATACAAAAATGTGATATTTACACAGTCAAACCTTTTTCTTTTTTATAACATACTGCCCTCCATCTAAAACCATTGTAATTCAGTTAAGACTTCTACCTTTGGCCAGTTTCCTCTTACTTAACTGTTTATCCTCCTCTAAACACACCACCTTTGATATGCCTATTCTCTTTTCTCTCATCGTATATGCTGCCCATTACATTCTTCACGCATAGCCATCTGTGTCCATGCATTAAATGTAATACAAAGACCTTGCCTACAGCTAAACTTTGCATGAATTTCAGTCAAGGTGCAATTTTAAACAAATGTAGTATGTCAGTTCAGATGTAGGAATAACTCTCAATGTTACCACCTTGACAGATGCTGAATGGGTACATCTCACAACAGACTTCTCATTTACCTTTAGGTAAGTTACTTTATGTTGCTCCATTTTCTCACTGTAAAACAGAAGAGAATAATGCCTTCTGATCTCACAGGGGTGTTGTAAGGATACATCTGTTAATGTTTTTAACTCATATGCTACAGTTCTACAGGGGCCAGATGAATCCTAACATAAAAAACAAAAGTTGCGTTCAACACCTTGCAGAGTTAGAGCA
This sequence comes from Gavialis gangeticus, assembly GCF_001723915.1. Lineage (NCBI taxonomy): Eukaryota > Metazoa > Chordata > Crocodylia > Gavialidae > Gavialis > Gavialis gangeticus. Next base: position 81,769,643 of record NW_017729031.1, read on the forward strand.
AAAGGAGTGTTGGTCTTTTTCTGAACTGCCTAACTGACCTGTTTTCAGTGAGTCATTAAATTCACTCCTAAAGCACATTATTCATTGGCCAAACCAATATTTAATGGTGTTCCTTTTATCCTTGGCTTTTGTTTTATTTTTCTGTTTCTCTTGCCTGTTTCTTTTCGTTAAGTCCTTGCCTGTCTTGTAATAACACTGGTATAGGTTGTAGCCCTGTTGGTCTAAGAACAGCTACATTCGTTCCCCACCCCCACCGCCTGCCCCACCACAGCCTGTTTCTTACCTACTGACTCCTCAATTTACATCTTCACTGACTGCCTTTCTTGCATGCATACCAGCCCAGCCTCTGGCTTCTTTACTTTTCATTCCATCCAGGAAGAGCACACACCAACTGCAGCTGCTTCCTTAGCTTGATGAAGGGTATTTATACCCAAAAGCTTGTAAAGAAGAATTTTTCCACCTATTTGAGTTGGTCTAATAAAAGATATATTTACCCAAAGAACCTTGTAATAACACTGACATTCTTGTTCCTTTTTCTGTTGTTTCTTACCTTGACTACAATTGTCTCTGCTTGTCAAGTCAACCTCCTTTTCAACTACTAGATCAAAAACCACATTCTGTATATCAATAGCATAAACATGTCTGCCAGATTCCTGACTCTGGCACTCAGAAAGCTGTCAAAAATGTTTACCTCTGTCTTAAAAAGTTATGTTACGTCTCAGATAGACTACATATTAATTTCAAGCTTTTCAGACTAAACTAGAAAACTACATAATTTTTCTTTTTTTCTTGCTTGTTATAGTCACCTGGCCTGGGTGTTATTAGTCCAGATGAGCCCACATATGCCTTTTGCCACTTCTCAAAGCAGTTTGAGATATGGCAAGAGGCACATTGGGAACAGAAAAAAGTTCCCCGCATTACATATTTGCAATGTGGGCTCAAAATTTGATACCTGGATTATCCAGGTATCAAAACAAACAAACAAACAAAAAAAACCCTGGAAAAAAAGCAGGGCAACCAGAAGCTCGGGGTCCTCCAAAGAGACACTCTGGCAGTTGGCCAGAGCGTTTATATCCCTGCCCCATGCCCTGATGCTGCAGCATGCTGCCTGCCCGTGCAGGGAAAACAGTGATGCAGGCTGCTGTGATCTGGACCTGGGCTCTATTCTGCACTGGGCCAGGTCCTGCATGCATGGAAGCAGCCCTGCCCAACAGTGTGTAGAGCCTGTGCATGCAGGACCCGGCCCAGCATGATAGGTGGTCTCTGCAAGTGGTGCAGGGCCCGGGTGACAGCCTGAGCAGCCTGGAGCTGCACAGTGCTGTGCCAAGCTAGGCCAGACCCGCACAATATGACACAGGCAGTGCTGAGTGCCAGGTGGCCAGGGCTGAGCCATGTTGCCCTGTGCCACGGGGGGGCTATGCCAGGAGGGCCCTAACCACCCCGATGGCAGCTGCTGCTGCGGATGAGCTGTGGGTCATGGGCGGGGTGGGGGAAGAGGGAGAACAGGCTGTGCGGAGGGACATATGGGCCCTGCGGGGAGGCATGTGGACCGTGTGGAGGGTTAGGGAGCCCACCCCTCCTGAGCAACCCACCCCCCACACACCACCCACATCCCCCAACACCTCTTCCTGCCCCACGCCTGCAAACTCCACATCCCCCTATCACATCCATTGTGCCCAGCTGTCAGACAGGATGAGACCTGCGGGCAGGAGCTGTGGCTTCAGGGGGAGCTGTCCCACATCCTAGTTAGTGAAGGGGTCAGAGGAGCGCTAACTGCTCTATGATAAGAAAACCAGAAGCAAATGTCAAAACATATAGATATTTAGAATTTATTTTATTATGATGATGGAGAGAATGGTAGGATTCCACATTGCTTTAAAATTGTAAATATATCAATAAAACATTGCCCAACTGATCTCTCTCTCCATCTCCCTCTCTATATAGTGGTCTTCTGTTTTAATTGTGGAAGAACATGGATTTTGGGGTATTTTTAAGGAGTGAATCTGGGATTTTTTTATCAGATATTTGCAGTTTTTAAATAGGGAGCACCAGGATTGAAATAGGAGGACCCAGACAGGGCTCCTATTGCTCAGGGCTGGCACCTGGGACCCAGCTGGAGGTGACTGACCTTCTGGCCACTTGGGGCCAGGAGGATATGCTTTGACAGTTCAAAGCAGGCCACCACACTGAAAACATCTTCTGGGCAATAGCTGCCCAGATGGCAGGGCGGCAGCACATATGGAAGTAGTACTGCACAAAGGACAACTGTGCAGCCACAGCCCGCTGGCAGCTGGCCCAGAGGTGCAGATGCCTCTTCTGCAGCCATGCAGTCCCCATCAGGGTCTGGCAGGTGTGCAGCCTTCAGGCCACCTGCTGTCACAGGTGGCAGCAGGTCATAGCCAGGGAGCAGCCCCCACTGCCAGACTGCTGCAGTGGGTAGATGGTGCAGGGAACTCTCAGTTAGGGCTGCTTCAGCAGTTCAGCTGGCACAAGAGGTTGATTCCTTGAAGTCTGTTACTAGTGTCCCCAGATACCAATTGGCAGGGGCCCAGAAGCTCTTGTCTATTTGTTTCATTCTAGTTCAGGGGTGGGCAGAATATGGCCTGTGGGCTGGATATGGTCTGGCAAGGGATTCTATCTGGCCTGTGGCAGGTCCCTTGGCCCTGCCCAGCCCAGGCACTGGGCACAGGCTGGACTATGGCATGTGCGGCGGGTCCCACCATCCCAAAGTACGTGACAGGGTGGGGGCAGTGTGGCAGCTGGACTCTGCTTTCTGGCAGCCCCTGTGCCAGTGGCTCACTGCCTGACTGCCACTGCTAGTGTCTCTACCACCAGGACCAGCCCCACTGCCCAGGCACCCCTGTTCATCGCATCACCAGGGATGCCAGATAGACCACGCAGGCAGCTGGCATCTCCATGGAGATCAGCCAGGACCCCCGTGGGTAGGGTGTGCTTGGCCAGATGGATGGGACAGGGCTGTGGGTGGAGTGGCATCCAGGAGCAGGATGGGTGAGTGGGGCCAGGGCCAGGATTAGAGTGACCACCTGTCCCAAATTCGGCAGGACTGTCTTGCAATGGAAACCTCAAGTCCCGGTCCCAGGCTGCATAAATCTGGGACAGCATTTGTCCCATTTTTGCAGGCTCTGCAGGGATCAGGAAATGGCAGGTTTCCCCTTGCAAGCTGGCAGCATTCCAGCCTGCAAGAGGCTGCCAGAAGCAGGACATAGGGGGTGCTGCATCCACGTACGCACCTGCACATGTGCACATGGCTGGAAAATACAGTTGGGAAGCATGGAGAGGAGCTCCCTGCAGGTAAGTCTAGGGGGTGGAAACATGGGTAGTGAAAGGCCAGGGCTAACAGGGCTAAGCCCCCCTGAATGCAGGGCAGCACAGAGGGTCATAGGGCAGCCCAGTTGTGGGCTCTGGCCAGCTGCAGCAGGGGATGTGCACAGATACAGCCTGGATTGCAGCCCAGGCACTGCTCACCACAGCAGGCAAGTCTAGGAAGGGGCAAGGGGGGGGAAGGGGAGCAATTGAGGCTCCCACAGTGAGGGAGGGAGTGGGGCAGGGGCTAGGGCTGGGGTTGGGGTGGATGGAGCCCTGGAGTGGGTGACGGGACAGTCAGAGCCCAAGTGGCTCGTCCAGGGGCACAGGGCAGGGCTCGCGCCACTGTGCACCCTGGGGGAAGCACAGGGGGCACGTGCCCCCTGGATTTGTGCGAGGGGTAGAGGTGGGCTGGCACTTCTGGTTGGGCTCTGCGCCCCACCACTGCTGCCTTGAGACTGTGTGATGCCATGTGCCTGCCACCGCCAGACTGCGCCATGTCCTCTGCCTGCTTGGCAGTGGCAGGTATATGGTGCTGCATATGGCTCCTGAGGTAGCGGCAACAGGGCACAGAGCCCTGCCCACAGCAGAAGCCTGCCTCTGCCCCAAGCACAAATCCAGAGGACACATGCCTCTGTGCCTCTTCTGGGGTGCATGCAGTGGTGGAAGCCCTCCTCCCTGTGCCCCTGGACGAGCCACCCGGGCTCCAACCATTGCACCATCCACCCCAGCCTTGGGACCTCATTCACTCCAGCCCCTGCACCACTGCCCCCCTCACTGTGGGGGCCTCGATCTGCCCCACCATGTCCCTTCCCTCTCCTCCTGCTCCTTCCCCTCTTCAGACTTACATGTTGGGGTGTGTGTGGGTGTGTACTCAGCCCCCCCAAATAATATTTTCTCCCTCTGCTTACAGGTAGAAGGGGTATGGGGTGGACAGGAGGGGGAGTAGATTGAGGCCCCCACAGTGAGGGAGGGAGTGGGGCAGGGGCTGAGTGTGCTGCACAGCCAAGGCAGTGCATGAGGCCAGGGTGGGGAGCAGGACAGAACCACAGAGGGCACATGACCCCCAGATTTGCGCACAGGGCAAGGGCAGATGTGGGCCATCTGCCATAGGCACAGGGCTCTCTGCCCTGTTGCCCTGCTCCTTGGGGGCCCCGTGCTGGCTGTGCCACTATGGTGAGGTGCCCCCTGCGTACCTGGCAGCAGCAGGGTGGTGGTGGCTTGGAGTTGTGCTCCCTGCTGCTGCCAGGTGGACAGGGGGCATGTGGCTGGTACAGGACTCCTGGGGGAAAGGCAGCAGGGCAGTGAGCCCTGAGCCCACAGCAGACAGTGTGCATCTCCCCCACCCCAACTCTGCTCCACTTGGCTCTCATCCAGCCTTGATGGCAGGGGTGCCAAACGGGGGAAAAGCAGGGAAGGCAGGCATGTGTCTTGCTTTCCCATTTTGAAAAGGTGGTCACCCTACCTGGGATTGCAGGGCAGTGACAACAAAGAACTAGGGCCCAGGGCAGAGCCATGATCCACTCCCTGTATGTCCCTGCCCATAGAGCCCCCTCCCCACATCATGCCGGACTGGGTCAGCAACCTTCCTCCTTTCCCAGCCTGCAACAGCTCACCAAAACTCCTTCAGTGGCCCTCCAGCCCAAATAATGGCCCACCCCTTTGTCTACTTTATATAGAGAGCAATCACCTACTATTACCAACTAACAGAAATACTCCTTAAGCTCTGCTTTTTCAGTGTCAGAGATAACAGATTAAGTGCCAGCTAACAATGCATTGTGGAGATTATTATACCTCCGTTTTGGAGGAGCAGCATTAAATTACCAAAGCATTAGTGCCCTGGGACTGCTAGATTCTGACTGGGTCCTATGTAATAGAGACAGAAGGCACTCCTTGTATCCTCTCTACCTTTGATTTTTGTATGCCTGCAGGAACAGAGATTGTGGTCATAAATGAACATTATATGTCTGTAGCTGTGGAGCACTGGGCAGCCCATTATATCATTTACATTTTTCAACAATTCTTGCTGTTGATGGGAAAAGAGCCTCTGCCATGTCTCTCAGAAGGCATGGCACAAGAGTCAGAGCTCAGGCAGAGGGGATCAAAGGTGGCTAATCTGCATATAAGTCTGTAGCCCAGAATATACTGCACTCCAGATTGCTTTGGTGCAGCTCCTCATGCTCCAAGGCCAAGCCTTCCAGAGGACATAATAGGAGCTGTGAGGGGCAGAGGTGTAGGGCTGCTTTACCTTGTGTACGGCTGGAGCAACCTATAGATACCAGACCTGAAGTCAGAATGCCAGCCCCTGCCATGTCCCTGTTTTCCCCATTTTAGGTTTCTGTGTCTCTCTCTTTATTCTTTATTACTGATTTCCTGACCTAGTCTGAATTTTTCATAATGTTCAGCTAGTTCTGTTGTCTCCATAGACAGTGCTTTCAGATTGGATGTGCAGCTTCCACAGTGAAGAGACGCTAGTGGAAAATAAAGCTTTCACACCTGATAATAAAAGCAATATCACTCTGATTTTGCCTCACCTTCTTTTGCCTCTTCCTGAGTTGGTGAGGAATGAGTTCAAGGGTTTGTTTTATTTATTTTTATTTCACCTTGGTGTTTCACAGTTTCATAGATGTTAGGGTTGGAAGGGACCTATTAGATCATTGAGTCCAACCCCCTGCCCTGGGCAGAAATGAGTGCTGGAGTCAGATGATCCCAGCCAGGTGTCTGTCCAATCTTCTTTTAAACACCTCCAAGGAAGGGGACAGCACCACCTCCCTTGGAAGCGTATTCCATATTTTGGCAACCCTCACTGTAAAGAATTTTTTCCTGATGTCCAATCTGAATTTCCTCTTTCAGTTTGTGGCCACTATTTCTAGTTACCCAGACAGGCGCCGTGGTAAACACCCACACCCACCCATGGGCTAGGACCCTGCCAAGTTGTCCCACCCTCAGCACCCTTGGGAGGCAACCTGTGCTGCCCCCAGGGCCAGCCATGAGCTTCCCTGGGACCCCTGGGCTCCTCGCGGCCGCAGGTGCACTCATGAAACAGAAGCCACAAAAAGAGCCTGATGCATAGGTTTTCCAATCACCAGTGTCACAACAAGAAAGATTACTAGCATTAATCTCTGTTCTCTGCCATTTGCAGAGGTGGAGGTTTTAACAAAACTATATCCATTGTTTTAGCTTATTCCAGTTTGGGAATGGTATTTAGAACAGAATGTGATGCTTCTGAGCAGCATTAGAATTAACTTTGATATAAATATTCTACCATGAAAGCTGTAAAACAGATTTTGTTTATATAATAGCTATGTGCGCAAAGTCATTTAGTCAAATCCAAACCTTATGTGAAAAAATACTCTACCCATTACCTTCCATGGGGTTTGTGCTTGCTTATCCCTGTTCTGAATTGCTTAGAGCAGAGATTCCCAGACTTTTTCTTATTGCATACCCCCTTCCAGATTTACCAGCTGCCCAGGTACCCCTACCAGCATGTGTTTTATACATTAACCCCTTAAATGCCACTTATTTTTATAATGAAAATTAAATCTGCCATTATGCAATTTCTCCCACGTACCCCCCAAAGATGTCTTGTGTACCCCAAGAGGTACACATATCACAGTTTGGGAACTGCTGGTTTAGAGCTTTTAGATGTGGAAAGAATGGCTTCAGAGTCTTCTGCTTGGTAGCTCATCCCCTCCACTCCCCACCACTCCTCATGCAGGAGTTTCTGGCTTGTACCATAACTCCCTAAACGTTAAATCTGTTGACTATATCTTGGCAGATTATTTTATTATCAAATATATCAAGCTGTCAGAATTCAGGGGTGGGCAAAATACGGCCTGCGGGCAGCATCCGGCCCACTAGGCCATTCTGTCTGGCCCGCGGGGCTCCTAATTTTTTTTTTTTAATTAATATTTATTTGCCTCTGGCTCCTGTCATCTTTGACGAGCCAGGGGCGGTAAGACCCAGGGGAAGTCACAGCAGGCCCCTGCACCCTAGCAGGGGCTTCTGGCCTGGGACCATGGGGCTGTTCCCACCTGTGCCAGAGCAAGAAACTCAGGCAAAAGTGGTTTTGGGGCTGTGCATGCTGGTCCCCACCTGACAACAGGACTGGAGCGGGGGGTGGGGCGCACCAGATCCAGAACTGGTGTCTGGGGTCAGTGCCAGCAGGGCCCAGAGCAGGATGGCTCCCCTCTCTCCATGCTGGGGGAGCCCAGCCAGCTGCACCCCAGGTTCCTAGCACCCTGCCCTGTGGCCTGCTGGCACCGACCCCGGGGCACCACCCGGCTGTTGCTGGCTCCCAACCCCCCTGTCCAGCCCTGAGGGCAGTGCACGGGGCACCAGGGGCCACTGTATGTGCCAGCAGGGAAATGGCCCAGGGCACGGGAAGAGCAGGGAGGCGGCAAGGAACTTGAATCGTGTGCCTGAGGCTTGGGGCAGCCCGCAGGGGCCTGGTGGCAGCTCACTCCCCAGCCCCAGGATGGGCAGGGAGGCTGCACCAGGAGCAGAGCCACAGCTGTTTTTCTGCTCCGGAAGCTCCTGACTGGCTCCAGGGGCAACACGGGTTGCCTCCTGAGGCTCCTGAGTGTGGCACGACCTGGCAGGGTCCTGGCCCAGGGTGCGGGAAGCCTGGGGAGGCTGCAGGAGCTTCCAGACCAAAAAAGAGGCTACAGCTCCACTCTGGCTCCTGGTGCAGCCTCCCTGCCTATCCTGGAGCTGGGAAGCAAGCTACCACTGCACCCCTGCAGGGTAGGTGGGCTGGGCCTTCCCCCTAGGGTGGCGGCACATGCCAGGGCTGCCCATGTTGGGGGGAAGCCAAGCTGTTGCCATCCCAGGCATCAGGTGTGGGATGCAACTTCTGCGCTGCATCCCCGGGCTTCCTGCATTCCGGGCCACGTCCCTGCCGGGTTGTGCCACCCCCAGCAGCATTGGACAGCTCCCCACACTACCCCCAGGGCTGGCCAGGAACTGTCCTAGGGCCCCTGGCCTCTGGAAAGCTGCAGGAGCTTCCAAAGCAGAAAAGTGGCCATGGCTCCACTCCAGCTCTTGGTGCAGCCTCCCTGCCAATCCCAGGGCTGGGGGGCAAGCTGCTACCAGGCCACTGGGCCCCTGTGGGGTGTGAGGGGGCCAGGCCTTACCCCCAGAGTGGTGTCACCCCCCTGGGCCACCCAGGGGGCAGTGGGGGCGCAGCCAGGCTGTCGCTGCCCCAAGCCTCAGGCATATGATGCAAGTTCTGCACTGCCTCCCTGAACCCCGGGCCCTGTCCCCGCTTGCTTGTTCTGCCCCAGTGGCTGTGAGAGCCCCCTGCACTGCTCCCCAGTGGCCCCTGGCCTCCTGGTGGTGGCAGGGACCACCGGAGTGCAAACGCAGCCACGAGGCTTCAGGCAGCAAGGGCTCGGCTGGCTCGCCCCATGGCCAGCCCCAGGGCACAGGACAACAGTGTGGGGAGAAGGCCTGTCCCCCCCCCGCATACCAGAGGCCCAGTGGCCCATTGGCAGCTCCCCCTCGGGCTCTGGGCTATTGCAGAGCAGGGGCGGATGCTGACCAGCTCAGTGGGGAGTGTGCAGGGCACTCCCATGCACACTTCACATACCCTCAAACCCTTCTTGCTAACTCCACAGCCACACCCTCCTCCACACACAATCTCACATCCCACAAATACCATACACACACATGCACACACATCCACAGCTTCCCACAAACCCCACATCCACCCACCCACCCATATCCCTGCACACCCCACACACTATACAGGTGTAAGACTGCATTTGGAGCTATTATGCAATCACTTCTACATATAAAGCAGAAACTCACATACAGCAGGAGAAATATATATTTTTAATTGAATTAATTTTTAATATTATGGGTGTTTGGTTTTTGTGGGATGTGAGATTGTGTGTGGAGGAGGGTGTGGCTGTGGAGTTAGCAAGAAGGGTTTGAGGGTATGTGAAGTGTGCATGGGAGTGCCCTGCACACTCCCCACTGAGCTGGTCAGCATCCGCCCCTGCTCTGCAATAGCCCAGAGCCCGAGGGGGAGCTGCCAATGGGCCACTGGGCCTCTGGTATGCGGGGGGGGGACAGGCCTTCTCCCCACACTGTTGTCCTGTGCCCTGGGGCTGGCCATGGGGCGAGCCAGCCGAGCC
>NW_017729031.1:81784106-81789235 GCF_001723915.1 Gavialis gangeticus
TCCCAAGATGGCAACCAGGGGGAGCGGCACCTGTCAAGGAGCGGGGCTACCCATGTGGCCCTTGACAGCTTGCCAAAATGCACTAAGCGGCCCTCCATCCAAAATAATTGCTTGCCCCTGTTTTAGACAGTTATCTTCTATCATTTCTTTCTTAACATCACTGTTTTAAGTCAATCATAAAACTCCTTATACCTCTCATCATAAAATATGCCTCTTAATTATTTTTCAGTTCTTTCTTTGGACTCTCATCAGTTTATGTTGTGCAGCCTGCTGCTGAACACAGTGCTCTAAATGTAGTCAACAAGGCCTGCGATAAAATGGAATCATCACCTTCTAATGTGGTATTAAAAGTGACACCTTTGCATTTATATAATCAATTAGCGGTAACATTGCAGTGTGTGCTAATGTTTTATTTGCTCTGTGCCATACCATCAGCCATGAAGCCTTCACCACACTGCTTTCTAACCAGCCTTTCCCAGTTTTCTGTGTAGCACTGATTCTCCCTTAAACACGGCAGTCCAATCCTTATTTTGGATTTAGCCAATTTCTAAACATTTAAAGACCTGATGCAGTTGTGCTTGTGTTTCCCATCACCATAGCAACCAGTCACTTAATTGAATGGTTTCATTTGACAACTTGTATTTTTTTCACCAGTTCTGATTCTTTCAAGTTAGGGTTTGAACTGATATGTCCAGAGATGATTTAGTGGCAGTTCCTCTGGGTAACCAAACTAAATACTATCTTTGTGTCAAATACATTATGATCTTTGTTTCTATAAATTAACTCTGAGTAGAACTCTGAGTTCTGCCTATTTACTTCTAGACGTCACAAACCTACACCAATCCATTTATTTGCCTAGCCATTTCCCAAACTGCAGGGTTTTTTTTAATTGACTGACTCACTACAATTGTGTGACTATTGGTGAAGCATCAAAACTAGTGTACAGCATGGTGAGGCTTTTTATTGTTAATGAATGCAGAGTTCCAATGTCAGATGCTTTATAAGAAAGAAATGTAGTGTAAATAGCTAGTCTGCAGACCTGCATTGAAAAAGAGAGTGTGCTTGTTTGTTTGTTTTGTCTCTGTAAGCTATTTTAGGAAAATGTGTGGATGTAAAGAGCCTTTGGCCAGATTACAGGCATCTGCATTCAGTGATTACATTGTTGAAAAATATTATCTGAATAACAAGTTTCTTTTGGAAGAAAGGTTATGCAACTTTTATATGAGCTTATAACTGAACATAAACACACAAAGTGGGGTTGATGCTGAAAGTGCTGAGTGTGCACAACACCCATAGTTTTCAGTGGGAAAGTCAAGGTGGCCTAATGGAGACTGCCTAGGCAAGGGACCCAGATTACTTGTATTCTATTCCAAACTGTGCTGCTCATTTACTGGGTGACTTTGGCTAACCCACTCCTACCCATAAAACATGATCATGATAGTGACCTCCTTTTTGACAGCATAATAGTGTTATGAACAAAGATGTGGGGACTCAGCATTTCTTTGAATAAGCCCACGTTGTGTGTATAAGGATAGAACTTATACAAGGCTTGATTCTCCTGTGTTTACTGGCATTATTATATTATTTTATCACCAGGCCCACTGAAATAAAAACTGTATTCATAATGTAAGGAACTGTTCAATGTGAGCAAAGGGTAGCACATTGAAAACAATAATCTGTTCAAGTACATTTTGCTTCTTATGTAACACCTGTCTATGTCATGTTAGGTTGATCTCTGAAAATAGAATATCGCACTGTTTTCATTTTTAAGGGCCTTTTCATGGTACATCATCAGAGGCTTTTGATATAGCTTCCCACAACATTCTCTCAAGCAAGCTAAGGAAGTACAGTTTGGATGAATGGACTTTAAAGTGGATAGAAAACTGGCTGGATCTTCAGGCTCAGAGGGTAGTCGTCAACGGCTCAATGTCTAGTTGGCAGCTGGTGTAAAGTGGAGTGCCTGAGGGGGGTCAGTCTTGGGGCTGGTTTTATTCAATATCTTCATTAATGACCTGAAAGATGGGATGGAGTGCACCCTTAGAAAGTCCACAGGTGACACCAAGCTGGGGGGAGTAGTGGATATGCTGGAGGATAGGGCTAGAATTCAGAGAGACCTTGACAAATTAGAGGATTGGATCAAAAGAAATCTCATGAGGTTCAATAAAGAGAAGTGCAAAATCCTGCACTTACGATGGGACAATCCCATGCACTGGTACAGGCTGGGGACCGACTGGCTAGGAGCTCTACAGAAAAGGACCTGGGGGTTTCAGTGGACAAGAAGCTGAATAAGAGCCAACAGTGTGCACTTGTTGCAAAGAAGGCTAACAGCATACTGGACTGCATTAGCAGGAGTGTTGCCAGCAGATTGAGGGCAGTGATTCTTTCCCTCTATTCAGCACTGGTGAGAGCACATCTGGAGTACTGTGTCCATTTTTGCCCCCTCCCCCTCCACTATAGAAAGGATGTGGACAAATTGGAAAGAGTTCAGTAGAGCGCAACAGAATGGTTGGGAGAATAGGGCACATGACTCCTGAGGAGAAGATGAGGGAACTGGGCTTATTTAGTTTGGAGAAGAAAAGACTCGGGTGGGGAGGAGTGGGATTTGATAGCAACCTTCAACTACCTGAAAGGTGGTTCCAAAGAGGATGGAGCTAGATTGTTCTCAGTGGCAGCAGATGAAAGAACAAAGAGCAATGGACCCAAGTTGCAGCAAGGAAGGCTGAGGTTAGATATTAGGAAAAACTCCCTGGGAAGGTAGTACAGCACTGGAACAGGTTACCGAGAGAGGTGGTGGAATCTCCATCCTTGGAGGATTTTGAGACTCGGCTAGACAAAGCCTTGGGTGGGTGATCTAGTTGGGGTTCAGACTGGAAGGTTATGGGGCCCAGTGTGGGGCTGGAGACGTTAAGAGCTTAGAGGCTATCTGTGATGCACGGCTGTGGTATAAGGGAGGTTTGGAGCTCCAGATAATGCCACCTGGAGTTGGGGCAGACAGCCCAGGTCCACAGTGAGGCCTGAGGCATATAAACGGAGCCGGGTGTGAGGCTCCAGGGGGATGGGATTCTGAGCCCCAAGAAGGAACTGAATCTGAGGCTCCAGGGGCAAGGGGATTGAGTCCCAGTGTCGGTCAGGGGATGAGGCCCCAGTGTTGGATGTGAGGGGACCAAGAAGGTCCCAAGACAGGCAGAGCTCAAGAAAAAGGGAGGGGCTGGGAGCCCCGAGTGAGTGAGATTGTGAGCCATGTGAGGGCATAAGGATTATAGGCTGGGTGTTAGACCGTGTAAGCTTAAGTCAGGTGTTAGGCCAAGGATGCATGGGACGTGGTGTAAGGGAAGGTTCAGAGCCATGTATAGGCCCTTGGCATCTGGGCAAGTAAATAGGCAGCCTCCTGCCTGGTTAACAACTTTTGATTGTTTCCTCCAAGGTGTGGCAGGAGCAGTAGCTGGGCGGTTAAGCCCTGAGACAAGTTGGCAGGCCAACAACTCAACCAGCCTCGGGACATCCACTTCTTACTGCTACCTATCCCATGTTATGGAGCTTAGATAACTGCAGTAACTTTTGAATCTCTGTAAGGTTCTTACACGTGCCCATATTTAAGTATTGTATAATCTTTATAGCATCCAGTAAAGCGAGTTTATAATTCCGATTTTACCTATGAGGAACTGAGGCACAGAGAGCTTATAGACTTTTCCTAGGATGTATTGGAAGCATGTAGTGGAGACTTAATCCTGAGTCTTTGGCTAGTGTGTTCATCACTGGGCCATTCTTTTTCTCATGGAGTCTTGATACCAACTACCTTTTAACAGGGGTGTTTAAATATTACTGCTTATAAATTAGCTTTATAAATTATAAAACTCTACAGAAATATTAGTCACTTCAACCTGCATCCTTAGAAAGTTTACACTCCTATTATATCTTTGCAGATGGACCCAAAGTAACTGGCTTTCTTTTCTGGAAAACAAAGGCTCAACCTACAGCCTGGCAAAGAGCCAGCCAAATATTGATTTCTAAGTTTACAACAAAAATAAAAAGGTTAATGGAGTACTGCTAAAAGCCATAATAGACTCTTAACAAATCTGTTTAGAATTGTCAAACTATAGTGTGATGATGACCAGGGATCCTGGTTTTCACTGTTTAAAAATCACAAATTTTCTGATTTAAAAATCCGAAATCCCCAATTAAAATGAAACACTGCTGCATATATAAGTGTCAATTGAACACAATGTTTTATTGATATATTTACAATTTTGAAGCAATTTGGAGGCCTACCAGTGCTTTGATCAGTATAATAAAATAATATTTAAGTACCTATAAATTCTGGTATTTGATTTTGGGTTTTCTATTATGGAAAATCAGAGTTTCCCCTTTGCTCACCAGGACACAGATCCAGGCCCCTCAATCCCAAGCCATGGCCCCCCAGCCCTGTTGGTGCCCCTCACTCCCCATCCACAGTCCTGCCAGAGGTGCCGCCCAGCTGCTAGGGCTACAGGGTCAGGGACCCAGGTTCGCAGCCCCCTGCCCCAATAGCAGCACCCGAGCCCTGTGGGAGCTGGCAGCTGCTGTAGCAAAGCAGTGCACAGATCCTGGCTCCCCTTCCTGCATGGATGGTACGACTTGAGCAGAGCCTGTGGTGGAGGGGATGTGGGATGCCTGCTGTAGGCTTGGATTCCCACTCTGCTTCCTTCCCCTGGGACTTCTGTGTCCCAGTGGGAAAGACCTGGAGAGGCAGGGCAGAGCCGGACCAGGCAGGGAAGTTTGTCACTGCCACTGGGAGCTCTGCATTGCCCTGGTAAGGTGTTGCCTTCCCTCCCAGCAGCAGTGAGGGGCAGAACTCTGCACCGCCACCCCAACTGCTGCTGGGTGGGCAGGAGGCACTTTCCCAGGGTGGCACAAGGCTTGCAGTGGTGGCACCAAGTTTCCCTGCCTGACCCTGCTCTGCCCTGGCATGCCGGGTCCCACCCGCTGGGCTGCGGAAGGCAGCAGGGTGGGGATCCTGAGCTGGCAGCAGGCAGCCTGCACCCGCCCTGCGCATAAATCTGGAGGGGGCAGGTTTCTGCAATGCCCCACCCCAGGAGTGCACGCAGTGGCAGGGAGCTGCCTCCTTCCCCCCTCCCCGCCCCCCCCACCTC
>NW_017729031.1:81794235-81798881 GCF_001723915.1 Gavialis gangeticus
CATTCTGCCCCTGGACCCGAGCCCCACACACTGCCCCGGCTCCAGCCCTGCCCAACTCTATCCCTCCCTCCCTCGCTATCAAAGCCTCAACACCTCCCCCCGCCCACTACCAGGGGAGCTGCTCTCTAGGCCGCCTGGCAGCCATGTGCATGTGTGAATGTGCACATGCAAATGGCATGCCCTGCTGTTCACCCTTCTCCTGCTTCCCAGCCCCTTGCAGGCTGGAACTCTGCCAGCATGCAGAGAGCTCTTTGCAAAAGTGGAAAATCCAGGTGTTTCTCTGTTAAAATGAAAAACTGTGTTTTTCTCAATTAAAATGGAAAATCTCTGTTTTTTTCCATTTTTCTGTGGGGAATGGAAAACCTGGATCCCTGATGATGACTCCTGAGATATTGGTGTGGGGTTTTTAATCAAGATTAAAACATAACCCAAAAACCTACAGGCAGATAGTTGTGCCAGTCTCTGTACTATATGAACAGCTCTTGTTTCCATAAAGAATGATTTGAATCATCATTCATGGTGCTCCATGAAGAACTTTTATAGTTTTTTCTACAGTCTGATTTTGTTCCCTATTTTCAGTTGCTGGACCTGCAGTTTTCTCCCAGAGCTTCTGCCTCATTTACAACTATTTAACTCAGTAGTCTTTGCCTCGACTATATTTAATAATTAGATATCTTTCCATCAAAACTGCCTAAAGACATCAGTTCTTCAGATGCATTAATATTCTCTTACTCTATGTAGACTAAATTCTGTGCTATTGACATCCATGAAAAGTTACCAACGTTTTCCCAAATTGCAAACACCTCACTATTGTATTTTCATATTTCCAATGAAAGTGAAAAAACATTTTTGGAATGTGCATTAAAAGTGATGAAATGGATGTATATGTAATGTAACACTGCACATTCACTGAAAGAAAATGTCTGGGGGTCTGTGTTTAGGTACAGAATATAATCAACGGTATTTCCAGAGTGATCAGGAATTGAAACCATTAAGTTTCAATATTGAAATTAATCCAGTAGCTCCAGCCATGTATCCTTTTGTGTTACTGTTCTTGAGAACTTGCACTCTGCACTGGAACATAGCAATGAGAAACTTGTATGGATATGGGTTGAAGTGATTCTAGATAACTAGGTATGCAGAAAGATGAGTTCAGTATGTCTCACCAGAGAGACTTTTTTATGCCAAAAAAAAAAATCTTGTAGCAAATCAGAGGCAAAACTGTTTGTGGAAACTCCATTATGATTTACTTTATTTTTCAAGTACTTATGTCTGTTTGTTCTAGCCTTACTTGCAGCTTTGTGGGGGAGGGAGAGCGGAAGAATTTCAAGAGCTTACTACTTAGTTTTTTTAAACTAAACAGATCACTGGAACATTTGCTGTAATTTTTTATATTCCTTTCTGAGAGTTTGCCAAGAATATCAACGATAAGAAAGTTCACATAGTCACTATGATTTCCATAACTTGTTTCATTTTACTTGGTGAAAACTTGTTGAATAGGCCAAAGTATTTTTCAGTGTTTATTCCTTTAATTTGAAATTATTGTGTTTTAAAAATTCTATGACATGAATGGGATAAAATAATTACAGATTGAATTATGATAGGAAGCAGAAATACTAATTTGAACAAATCTTATTTTCTACTATCTTCATCACAACTTGATGTATGTAATATTTGAGGGAAAGAGAGGTCTGAATTTAATCGTAAACAACTAGGACTGGTTGAAGAGTGGTGTAATTTGTGAAATATTTTTATATGTTAATTTTCTCAAGTATTTTCAATTTTTAATTGTATTTTTTTCCATGAAAATTTGGGTGTGTTTAATTTTTTGAAATCCAAAATGGAAATGTTTAAGTTTCATAGTATAGATCTCGCCTTTCTCCCTTTTTTCTTTTACTCACGCCCCTATTTTTCTACTTCCCTTCTGATTGTTCCTTTTCCTATTTTTCTAGTAAAGAAAGGTGGAGGAAGCAGAAAAATACAATTCCTGAAAAATTCCATTTTCATTTTTTCGTTAAAAAAGAAAGTATCTTTTTAAATGTTAAAATTTTCCTCAAAATGTTTATTTTAGAATAAAAGCCAGTATACATTAGGAGAACAGTTTCAAACAAAAACATTTTTACTAACTAGAATAGTCCCTTGGAAAGATAACAGGGATTGATTTTACTAATTAGGTGGATCTTAACAACCCAAGGAGAATCTCAGCCCCAACATTTGAGGTCTCAGTGAAGGGCTCCTTTGCACTGTCCTGCACAGAGCAGCTACTTTCATTTTAAACAGTTAAGGCCCGGTACAGGCATTGCACTGTTTCTTGTTTAGGTGGTTGTAAATCAGTCTGTACCAGTAACAGAACAGAAATTTGGTTCATACAGATTGCTTTAAAAATGGTGAAACCTGGTCTAAGATAGACCTGGATTGATCTAAGTTACACTGATCTATTGAACATCAGTGCCAGGTCCGTTCGAGAATCAAGGTAGGGTGCTGTCTACCAGTATCCCAGGGGACTTTGCGAGCTCCCACTAGTCCCCCTCGCAGGGAGCTGTGGCTTGGCTGCTCCAGCTGAACACCTAGCTGGCCCTTCCTCTGAGCTCTCAGTTAGCCACAGGCATGACTGGGAGGGGAATGGAGCTTATGATCTGCTGTCAGGGAGGTGGTGCCGGCAGTGCACCCCACATTCCTAGCTGGGTTGGCAGGGCACAGAGAGTCCCTCTCCTGTCCCATGTCCTGGGACTGCATGCTGGACCAGCTCCAGGAAGTGGCCAAAGCCACTTCCTCCTGTGCAGCTGATGATTTGGTCCATGGGGGGGAGGGGGCTGTCAACCATGCCCTTGAGGTTGCAATGTCTGATGGGGGATAGTTCTAGTGCCAAAACTGGGGAGGCAGAGGAGAGGGAGGGAGGAGGGTGAAGTAGGTTCCTGTCCTGGACTGAGCTGACAAACGCCCCTGGAAAATGGACCCACCGGAGCTAAGCTGACTCAGCCAGCAGCAGTCGGCAGCAGTGGTAGGCAGGACTGGGCAGGGGCTTACCCAGCTCCCTGGACTGCAGCCCCTGTTCCTGCACTGGAATCATCCCCGCCAAGTGCTGCAGCCACAAGGGCACGTGTGCTCCCTCCCCCATGGACCAGAGCCCCATGGCTGTACAGGAGGAAGAAGCTTCAGCTGGGAACTTGGAGCTGGCTTGGCAGCGGGGGATGGGGGAGTGGGGAGAAATCCTCTTGGCTCTTCCCGGAACCACTCCAGTGCAAGGTTCTGGGGCTTAGGACAGGGCAGGGACACTATGCCCCACTGACTTAGCCAGGAATGTGGGGTATGTCGCTGGCACCGCTTCCCTCCAGTACCTCATGAGCCCTGTTCTCCCCTACCCTCACCTCTGTCCTGCCTAGGATTGACCCCCAGGCCCTCCACTGTGGACGAAGCCCAAGGGCCTGTATGCCGCTGAGCAGGGGTGAGTACACCTCCCTCTGCAGGGTACTTGCAGTTGAGAGTTGTCTGGCATGATAGGGTTGCGGAGGGAGGTGTGTGCCTGACAACGGGTGTGGGATGGTACAGCTGTTTGGCAGTGCTGTGCTGCCCACAGCAATGTCCAGCATGCTGGGAGGTGTGCAAAAGTGCCCCCAGTCTTCTGGCCTCTGCCACTGCAGGCATCTGCCTGCCTCCCCCCACCAAAGGGCAAATGTGACTTCCGTTTGCTTCAGATCCAATCTTCACATCTTAGAGAAATCTGCATAGATTGGATCAATTCTGCTTCTGGCTTTTTGAATGTCTGTACTTAGCCTAAGACTATGGCATGGTTATTCATGCTAAGCTGTATTTTCTGGGCTGCCACTGCACCCTGTACATTATTACTCACATAGAAAGGAACAAAAAACAAATATTCCTGTAGACCAGTGTTTCTGCATCTTTTTAGGCTCAAGGAACCCCTTGGAAAATACTAGCTCTTAGCTTCCACTTGATTTGACTATAAAAAAATAATAGCACAATTCCATTGCAAAAACTCAGGTCAGAATGTTTTTGATACCATGGATTCCTTTTTGAAATCTCTGTGTTTCTCTTGGTGCTGTGGTGTTCAACCTGTTTGGCCTGCAGGCCAGATCTGGCCCATGAGACAATGTCATTCAGCCCATGGGTCTCTCCAGGGATCCAAAAATTTGGAAACAGAGGTACTATGGCAGTTTTAATTGCCACTCCCCTGCTTCCAAATTTCCAGAGTTGTTGGCTAAGCCAGTTGATATGGCCCTGCCCTGAAGCTTAGGGTTGAGCTGGCATGTACCCAAGCTGGCATGCAGTCAAGCCAGCACATGGCTGGATTAGTTACATGGGGTTGGGTCGGTGCATGGTCAGATGTGGCATGCTGATCCTGTGCTGTATCCAGCCCATGGACTGACTCCATGTGGAGGATCTGACCTGTGGCCCCAAAAGATTGAACACCACTGATTTTGTGAATCACATATAGATGTCTGCGCACCTAACAGTGCTAATATTGTACGGTACCCCACAGTATCCTTAAAAGGATCTCACATCACCACAGGGTACTGTGGCATCCTGCTTGCAGATCACTGCAGTAAGCCGTGTGTGTGTGTGTGTGTGTGTGTGTGTGTGTGTGTGTGTGTGTGTGTGTGTGTGTGTGTGTGTGTGTGTGGGCGCGC
>NW_017729031.1:81798928-81801259 GCF_001723915.1 Gavialis gangeticus
TGAGAGAGAGAGAGAGAGAGAGAGAGAGAGAGAGAGAGAGAGAGATCTTAAGGGGGACTTCAAGTGGGAATGTGATCCTGAGTGGGACTTCAAGTGTTAACATATGAAAACAATAAATAAACCAAAACATGGGTATTTCACCTAAAGGAAGGAGAGTTGTAGGCTCAAAAGGGTGTGTACAATGCAATGTAGCATGTGTACAATGCAATGTGGCATCTTCTGTACGGGTGTGTACAGAAGTTGCTTTTTATTACCATTTAAACCACTTTATTGTCACAACTTAACAGAAGTGGATGGCTTTACAGCACTTTAAAAATGGGTACAGAGCTTTAAATTAACCCTTGTTAAATGAGGTATTACATTCGAAGCAACTGTATTTAACAGCACTGCAGCAACCTGCAGTGCTTTAACCAACTTCTGTACACTAGTCAAATTTCTGACCAGTGGAGGAGCCCCAGGAGGTTGTGGAGCATTGCCTCTTAGCCTGGAAAGTACGGGCACCCCCACCAAACACTGTACTTCTGTCATGTTTAAAAACACTGTAACTTAGTGCTATAAAAAGTTCTCTAAATTACAGCACTACTGTACACACCCTGCATGTTAACCCAGCACAATTATTTTGCATTGTCCCCTTGTATGCCATGCAATGGTAGGGGGTATATGTGGTCAAATACTTCTCAAAGCAAAGTGTTCCTGACCCCTGACTAGTTACATTGCATCAGTCTTGCAAAGATGTGAAAAGTGTTTGAAGCCCACAGGGTAAAACTCACTTTTAGGTGGTATCCCTGTTCTGAGTGTAGTATTTTACTCTGCCCGTAGCGTTGTTGAAAATATTGGTGCTATTAACAGAGGGAATATCTCAGCCTCTAGCTTTTCGGATGAAAGTCTCATCACTGCATGTTTCAGGAATGTATTTGGCCCCAGTTGCAAGGGCGTACAGAAATCCAAAAATATTATAACAGTAAATATCCAAACCCATGAGATTGTTTTGCATATAAAATAACCATAATTTTCCTGTAAGTATGGCAGCTAAACAAAACTGTTGTTGTGTTATGCTGATACAAAGATCTGAATAACACTGGAGCTGTTGTATTACAACCAACCTTTATAAACCTAACCTGTTTCTTCATTACTTTTAAAGGTCTTTAAAGGCGTATCAGCAGAAAATCTCACGTCTTTCTGGGGACTTAAGTGGCCCAGTGACCCATTCTGATCCTTCAGGCAATTAGCAGAGTAGCAGCTAAAGTCCTGCCCTCTGTTGTTCTCTCTATAAGCCACCCAGGCAGCTCAACATTCATTTAACTTAGCTCCCAGCCAGTTTATTTGCTTGTTATGACAACAGCTCATCAAAACAGCTTGTCCACTCAGAGGCAAAATCCCCAGATCTTAAAAGTAAGCAACGTTTTAAAAAAAGTCTCATGGAGAATCACTGTCCCCTGCAGCACAGCCAGCTTTGACTGCAGGCCAGCTTCAAACAGGATCAGGCTGTGCCAGGGGCTTGAGGCAGGGCAAGGCCTGCAGGAAAGGGAGCAAGAGCTCCCCTCATTGAGTTCTGCTGCTGGGAAATGTCTCTCAACTGTGCTTTCCTGGCTGAGAGAAAGTACAAAGGGTTTTTTTCTTTTGGGAACCCAGGATACCTCAGTCTCCAAAATATGTTGGCCATGCCCAGCTGGGTTACCTGTGACTGCCCGTGTGCGTGCGCACGCACGCACACGATGCTTCAACCACCAAGTATGTTGGGTATGGCCTGTTATCTGTGACCTCACATCCAACATACACACATGCACATGTGTGCACATGTGCAGACACACACACGCATGATGCCTCAACTACCAAATATATTGGGTGTTCCCTGTTATCTGTGATCTCACACCCACCACACACACATGCATGCATGTGCACGCACACGAGATGCCTCAACTACCACAGATGTTGGGTGTGCCCTGTTATGTCCGACCTGGCATCCAACACACACACTTCTGCAAACAGGCCCTGGGTGCAACTTTCCCGGAGGAGAGGCCGGGCTGCGGGAAGCAGAGGCCGGGCGGGGGCGGAGGGTGTTCATCGGCCTGCTGTCGGGCTTGTGTGCGAGAACGAGGGAGGGAGGGAGGAGGGAAACGAAACGCGGGTGTGTGTGAGGGGGAGTGTCCGCGGGCGAGCGAGGAGACGGGAGTTGTGTCACTGCCGGAGCCCAGTCGGGGGCTGAGCCGCTGGGCGAGGCTGCGCTCCGCTCTCGCTCCCGGCGCGGCGGAAGGCGGCCGGGTGGCGCAGCCTCGCTCTCCCTGCGAGCCCGCGGCTGCGGCGGGACCCGACCAGCGGCGGGAGGTAAAG
>NW_017729031.1:81801624-81806236 GCF_001723915.1 Gavialis gangeticus
TGTCTGGGTCTGTATCTATGTGTGCAAAGACCCGGGTCCTTTCCCAAGCCGTCTCCCCTACAGATCGCTTTGCAGCGGAATATGCTGATCCAGCACGACCTTTTCCATGAAAGGTTGCGTTACCTTCTGCCCACGCTCCGAAATGTTTACCCCGTGCTGCTGCTGCCAGGCGGAGGTGAAGGCGAAGGGGCTGTGGTAGTGACTCCACAGGCGTCCAGCGCTGTGGGTCATTGTCTCACCTACACTGAGATGAAAGAGCAGAAGGTGTCTTACCTTCATTGCCCTTCTGGTGGTGCATGAAACATTGAATCATGAACTTAATTTTGAGATCCTTTGATGTCCAGCTGCAGCTGGTTTTCTTTCTCCTAATGCAGTGTTTCCTTTGTTGAACTGTAAATGATCAGTGGAAGACCCCCCCACATGCACGCACCCCTGCGCATGGGTGCCGCTTGCTTGTATTACCACATTTATTTTCTCGTGTTGGTCAAAATTGTTTCACGGAAAATCCCGGCATCTTCATCCAAGTCTTACTCCCCTGCTCTGTTTGATTGATTCCAAGTTGAAAATGTGTAAAAGGTTTTTGTTCTGCGCCACAACAACTAATAATCTTCCTTGGGAAGTTTTTGTTTTCATTTCTTTTCAGTTACCAGTCATATGTTGTTAGGTGCTTTTCTCCTCATTTGCTGGGCTCTTATTGAATAATGGTGAAGCACCCATAAAATGCTTAGGATGATTATGAGAAGGTAACCCAGAGCTTCTGAACAGAGACAAGAATGTGAGAGCATCAAGCTCAGTCAGATTAAAATGAGCACCACTCAGGGAACACGAACACTTCACTACTGAATACTGCTAACTAGGGCCTCGCTTCTGCAGTGAGCTGTGTGGGAATGCTTTGTGCCCTGGGTCCACTGAACTTTGAGGTGGGTGATCCCGTTAAAGTCCATTGAACTACACACCTGAATAGGCACACAAAATGCCCCCTAATTAACCATTTTTTCATGACAACACATTTTAAATTATTTTTACTGACCTGTATAAAGCTCCATTTTTTTCACCCGTGAGGTCCAGCAGGCATTCTTAAATCTCATTTTTTTTAAATGGGGAAATAAGTACCTCAGCACTTTATAGCCTAGGTACCATAAGGCAAAGCAGTATCTTCTAGTTGTTTAAATGCCCAGAGACATTAGCCAGGAACAGGTCTAAGTTGCTGTGCTAGCCAATGTACGTAGGTGCATGAAAACATGATATATACCCAGAAATGTTTACTATCTAAGAAGATAAGTGATAAAGGAATAGTGAAGGAAAGGAATACAGTTGAAAATGCTTTATGTTTATCCTTCGTTATAGAACCTGTTCCTGCAATCCTATACAGGCAGAATTCTTTCTGGAATCAGTAGGCTTTTAGGCACAGGCTCAGGGCTGTTATTTTACTTGGAGTTAATACACCTAGAGGCAAACTGGGCCAACACCATGTATCCAAATACTCTGAATTTCAAGAGAAGTTTGGATCTGAATCTGGAAGCAAACTTATACCCTAGTCCCACACAATAAAATGGACTGAAGCAAAAGTCTAGATTTGATTGTTTCCTTTAGGGAACTTCACATCCAGAACAGATTTTTGTGGCTTTGGGCCTGTCTTTAAAGGAAAATACAACATCCCCCGTGGCATGAAATATGCTTCACATTGCTTCTTTTAGTAAGTTCTCTTTCCTCAATGATGGAAATGCCAAAGCCAGTTAACTTACATTCTAGTAGTAATAATGTCCAACTTGTGCTTTGTGTTGACCTGCAAGATTGTAGGCAGGTTCATCCACTTAACGTCCACTGTTGTCATTTGAGGGACTGGCTCTTACTGTGTGTTTATATGATAATTAACACAATGGGGTTGGAAATTTGTGGGGGGGGGTCCCTAAGCATTACATGTTACTGTAGAATTTTTAAAAAAATCTTTTTTCTTTTCTTAAAACAACCAAAATTGCACTTTTAATAATAATCTGTTGTCTGAAACAAGGATGCCATACTGCTGACAAGGGAGGACTCCATTATTCCCGTCTCTCCGGAACAGAATGGCCAGTATCAATAGGAAATTTGCACACAGGTCAGGGAAGAATCTGACTATAATGTTGTCAGGTCTATAACTTATGAAGAGCTTCATTATCTGTATTAATCAGTGGGAAAATATACTCCCTTCCTTGTGGCCTATGGGTATGTCTGGTGTTTGTGTCTCCCTTTGTACTTCCCTCTGCTGGTCCTTCCCTGCTGAAATTCCCTCTGTCTCCCCACCCCCTCATAACTCCAGGTATCATCCTTCAGCAGGTGATCCGAGCTGCTAAAATGGTCAGCAGTGCTGATATTATAATGTCATTGTTTTAGATAGTATATCTGAAATTTTAGTAAGGGACTTACACCACTAGTTAAATTTTAAAGCATCATTCTGTAGCATTATTATAATGAAGAACTTGGCTCTAACGTCAAGTGAGATTTTACTGACAGTAGGATTTCACATCTCAGCCATTGTTTCAGGCTGTCTGCACACTCTAGAAGAAAACTGTGTTTGGTTGGCTGGCCCTTTGTGTTTGGTGTGTTTTCTTCACAACCACAAAGACTAGAAGCTTATATATGTATTTAAATGAAAGCTGAGAATCTGTGTAATATAAACATGTCACATGGGCCACAAATATATTGTGCCAAATCTAGTTTATAATCTATATGTTATTGTCTGCTACTGTTCAAAATGTACTATAGCAAAAGATTCATCACCTATTTTTCTGAGTGTTATCCACGGGAAATCCAGTTAGCATCATGGTTAACAAACTGATAATTTTTTTCCAGACCTTTAGCCAGTGTAAATGGACTTCAGCAAAGCTATGCTAGTTTACGCGGGCTGAGGATATAATCTCTACAGTTTAACTGCAGGGAGGTGGCTTTTGGAACAGGTGGAGATTATTTATCATTTGAATTTTTACCTTTTAAACACTTGAAAGATTAGATTCATCAGTAATTTAAACATTGGATACAATGTAAAGTAATAGACTTTTACAGAAAGTAAGTCAATAGAGACAGTATTGAAAAGGTTCTTCAAAAAGGCCACTTACTATGCTTTTTCTTAACCATAGCACAGTGCTTCAAGCCTTTGCTTGAAGAATTTATAAAAGGACAAGTCCAAAGTATTATAGATAATTTTTGTGGTAGGGTTGGAATGGCGTTGTAGCTATGATAGTCCAGGAAATGTGAGAAACAAAAATGTTTTTGAGTGATATCTTTTATTAGACCAACTGCATTTTGGGATAGATTTATACAAGCTTATGAATACAGTGCATTCTTCTCCCAACCATTCAGTTGGTCCAATAAAAGATATCACCCAAAAAATTCCTTGCCTCTTGTATAGATACATTTTGTTTACCATAGTTTCTGAGGAAAATGTTTAGTTATTTAAGTCAAAACTAGGAACAGAAAGGACACCATCAACATCATTCCGCATCCAGTCCCATTATTTATAGGTCAGTCCTTTTTGTATTGAAAAGGATGGACTGACACACTTTCTGCTATTATTGTTCTGCAAAAAAAGTTAAGAACAAATTAAGTGTCTTGACTTTATTCCAAAACTGCTACACCATTGTTTGCCTTTTTTTAAGAAGAAAATTCTTAGAGGTTTTCCCAGTTCATGATCCAGCAAAAGTATGATTACATCTGGATAATAACTTACATTGTGACTGATACCTAGCAATCTCTTTAACAATACTGCCTACACTAATAGATAATGTAAGGAGGCTCCCTTCATTAGAAAGACAGCTTTCATATTGAGTAATTAACATTTGATTCTGGACAGATCTTAAATCTTAATCTCGCACGGTCTTTTGCAAAAAAGACCAATTATGCCTACTGATTTGTTTCTCCCACTTACACTTCTGGCTGTCTTGCTGTAGGGGAAAAATAGGGAGCTGTGCAGAATACTTTCTGAAAAAGCTTTGCACTACACATTTTCAGCAGAAAAGTGAATACAGGCTAATGATCAAGAGCAGATTTCTCCTAATCCACAGCCAGGACTAGGAGGATAACTGTATTTTCATTTGCAAAGTAAATTTACAGCTGTCAGACTTGCCCTCTTCAGCCATCTGTTCCACCCACACAGTGCTAACTAAAACAGTCCAGAAATACTGATTAACATTGTCTTGCTTCTTGTTGTTACTCTACATCATCTGGAGTTGTGTATTCCTTTTATTCCCAAACTTACTTCTGAAATCAACAGCAGGTTTTTGTACTCAATCACTGGGTCCTCTGTCAGTGCAAATGGACGTAGTTCTGCCGCTTGCTCTACCAAGTTACAGCAGATGAAGTTGTGGTATTTCAAGTGTTATACTGTTGATATTAAATTCTTTGATACAATAATGCTACAAAATATGGCTGCCAATTGTATACTTGTGGCAAATTGAAATAAGTTTCCTTAGGACATTTTTACACTTGGAACAGTTGTGGGTTTTGTGTATTTGGATTCAGGGATCTGCAATAGCTATTGTACAAGTACTCTAAGGATACTGCATTGTTATCCCACAATAAAGATGCTTTAGCTTGTTATCATTGGGGCCACACAGTGCAGGAATGTTTCAAAATC
>NW_017729031.1:81806581-81809628 GCF_001723915.1 Gavialis gangeticus
TATAATGAGGTTTTTTTCACATTGTGCCTTGTGGGATACATGGTGGAAATAAATAGAATTCTGGTTCTGTCTAAAAATTTTCCACCCTATAATTCATTTGGCATGCAGCATTGCCATTTTCAAAGCTCATGTAGCATGAAGGAAACATTGGCAAGCAATACAGTCTTTAGGGTGATGGATATAAACAGGCTACCTCAACCATATCTGAATATGTGCAGAGACTTCAGAACCAGGTCAGTAAGGGCACGTACAGCTGTAGAAAAGGGTGATGTTGAGCAGATGCTTGTCCTAACTTCTTTTTTGGAGTGGCTTCATTTGATTTAAATGAACCTTCTGGAACAGGATAGTGCTGCATATCCGGGGTGACTGTCAGATGTGGCAGAGCTCCAGGATACCAGAAATGACATTTATAGAAATCTGTGCACATCTGGCCCTAGAACAGCAGTGCTGGGACACCTACATGAGAGCTAGCCCTAGCATGGAGAAGCTCAGAGATATTGCCATTTGGAAGCTTGCCGTGTGCACTAGTCATTACATAACTGACTTAGTTTTAGATTGGGGTTGTAATGGAAGCATGTGCTGCCAAGAAGATGGTGTACTCCCAGGTGAAAAGGTTGGACAATGCACAGAAGGTTATTAATGGGTTTTCACAGTTGCCATCTCTGTACTGTACTGGGGCTATTAATTAATGGGACCCAGGAGCTCATTGTTTGTCATCTATGCTGTGCCATGGAATTTGTTAGCAGAAGAGGATATATCTCTACAGACTGCCAGGTCTGGTTGACTATTGGGAAGGATTCACAACTGTGAATGTAGGAAACGATCCAGAAATGCTCCAGGCATCAGTCATTTATGTTAGACGTAAGTTACCCTCTATTTATTTGACTTATGCAGCCTTTCACTGGACACTTAAATAGGAGAAAGGAACTAAGCAAGTGGCAGAATGACAGTGGAATCGACATTTTGAAGACTTAAAGGTAAATTGAACAGCCCAATTTTGAGGCTTGAAATTGATGAAAAACAACTTCTTTAATTAAATGTTGTGCTGTGTTTTGAGCTACGTTTAGAAGAACATGGGAGACAGCAGTGCACAGGTAAGCTAGCAAATTCGTGGAGTGTGTTGGGGATAACTTTACTACAAGTGGTGGAGAGGTCAGCTAAGATGGTAAGTTTGCTTCTACTTGATGCTCACAAGCAGGGAGGAATTGGTTGAGATTGTGGAAGGTAATGTAGGTGACAGTGACCATGAAATGGCAATAGTTTGGTGTCCTCAGGGAAGGAAGGAAGGAGAGCAGCAGAATAAAGACACTGGACTTCAGGAAAGCAAATTGAGGGAACTGGCGGGCAGGATCCCCTGGGACACAAGTCTGAGGTGAAAAGGAATCAAGGAGAGCCGGCTGTACATTAAGGAGGCTGTATTAAGGGTGTAGGAGCAAGTTATCCGGATACGATGGAAGAGTAGGAAGTGCAACAGGAGACTGGTTTGGTTAAACAGCAGTATCTTCAATGAGCTGAAATTCAAACAAATCCTACAGAAATGGACACTTGGTCATATTACTAGAGAAGAGTATAAGAGTACTGCCAAGGGATGCATGGAGAAAATCAGGAAGGCCAAGGCATGGTTTCAGTTGCAAGTGGCAAGAAATACAAAAGGCATAGAAAAGGGATTCTATGTATATATCAGAAGTAAGAGGACAACCAAAGACCGTACAGGTCCCTAACTGAACACAGAACGCAACCTAGTTACAAACAGTGCAGAGAAGCCAGAAGTATTAAATACCCTTTTTCCTTCTATCTTCATAAATAAAGCCAGCTACTAAATGATGAGAGCAATTAGCAACAAACATAAGGCAGGATACAAAGAGCTTAGAGTAGTGGAACAACATGTTAAGGATTACTTAGAGAAGCTAGATGTTTTCAGATCAGTAAGACTGGGTGGAATATACTCTATGATACTGAAGGACTTGGCTGAGGTAATTTCAGAGCCATTGGCTATGCACTTGGAGAACTCGCGGAGGTTGGGTGAGGTCCCAGATGATTGAAAAGAGCAAATATATATAGTACCCTTCTTAAAGAAAGGGAAGAAGGAAGATCAGGGGAATTACAGACCAGTCAGCTTAATCTCAACACTTGGAAAGATCATGGAGCAGATTCACAAGGAAGTACTAGGAAGAGAACAAAGTGATCAGAAACAGCCAGCAGGGATTCACAAAGTACTAGTCATGCCTGATCAACTTAATAGATTCATAGATGTTAGGGTCGGAAGGGACCTCAATAGATCATCGAGTCCAACCCCCTGCATAGGCAGGAAAGTGTGCTGGGTTCAGATGACCCCAGCCAGATGCCTATCTAACCTCCATGTGAAGACCTCCAGGGTAGGGGAGAGCACCACCTCCCTTGGGAGCCCATTCCAGATTTTGGCCACTCTGACTGTGAAGAAGTTCTTCCTCATGTCCAGTCTAAATTTGCTCTGTGCTAACTTATGACCATTATTTCTTGTAACCCCCAGGGGCACCTTGGTGAGTAGAGCCTCACCAATTCCCTTCTGCACCCCCATGATGAATTTATAGGCAGCCACAAGGTCACCTCAACCTTCTCTTGCGGAGGCTGAAGAGGTCCAGCTGCCTTAGTCTCTCCTCATAGGGCTTGGCCTGCAAGCGCTTAGCCATACAAGTGGCCCTTCTCTGGACCCTCTCCAGGTTATCCACATCCCTTTTGAAGTGTGGTGCCCAAAACTGCACACAGTACTCTAACTGCGACCTGACCAGTGCCCAATAGAGGGGAAGTATCACCTCCTTGGTTCTGTTTGTCATGCACCTGCTGATGCATGATAAAGTGCAGTTAGCTTTTTTGCTGACTTCGTCACACTGACGACTGATGTTGATCTTGGAGTCCACTAGGACTTCAAGATCCCTTTCTGCTTCTGTGCTGCCGAGTAGGTCATTTCCTAGGCAGTAGGTGTGCTGGCCATTTTTCCTCCCTAGGTGCAGCACTTTGCATTTCTCTTTGTTAAATTGCATTCTATTGTTTTCTGTCCATTTGTCCAA
>NW_017729031.1:81810461-81817037 GCF_001723915.1 Gavialis gangeticus
CCCCTTCTTGAAAATAGGGACCACATTGGCCCTTTTCCAGTCCTCCGGGACCTGGCCCATGTGCCACGAGTGCTCAAATATTTTTGCCAGTGGCTGTGCAATGACATTAGCCAGTGCCTTCAGTACCTTTGGATGGAGCCCATCTGGGCCTGCCGACTTAACTCATCCAGTCCTTCCAAGTGACTGCACTATCTCAGGGTCAACGCTTGGTGGTCTACTGCCCTGCTGTTGTCTCTCTACGATCCCATTGTGAGACTTGTCTTGTCCCTTGTTTAGGAACACTGAGGCAGAGAACTCATTGAGGAGTTCAGCCTTGTCCCCCCTGTCTGTCACCAATTGCTTTTGTCCGTTCAGTAGTGGTCTTATACCACTCTGGGCCTTCCTTTTACTCCCTATATATCTGAAAAACAATTTTTTGTTATCCTTAACTTGGGATGCCATCCTCAGCTCCATGATAGCTTTAGCCATTCTAACTGCCTCGCTATAACTGCGAGCTGAGGAGGCATACTCCTCCTTAGTAATTTCTTCCTGTTTCAACTGGTTATATGCCCCCCTTTTTGCCCTTAAGCTGCTCTGGATTTCTCTGGTTAGCCAAGGAAGCCTCTTGGCCTCTTTCCCCCCGCATAGGGATCGTCTCCCTCTATGCCCGAAGGATCGCTTCCTTAAGGCACAGCCACCCTTCCTGGGCTCCAATCTTGCCAAATCTCTTACTCTGCAGTGTGTCATTGACTAACCGCCTGAGTTTGCTGAAGTCAGCCTTCCTAAAGTCTAGCACTTCTACCCTACTAGTTAACTTTCCCACTCTAAGCCTTATGGTGAATTTTGTTCTTATGAAGGTAAGGTACTTCATAAGGTACCTTACCTTCATAAGGTACCATACCATACCTTACTTCATAAGGTAACAGGCTCTGTGGATAGGAGGATAGCAGTGGATGTTATATATCTTGACTTCAACAAGGCTTTTGACAGTCTCCCATGACATTTTCATTAATAAGCCAAGGAAATACAGACTAGATGAATGTACTGTAAAGTAGCTATGTAAGATTGTAACAGGAACTCAGGCAAGAGCCCTGTTACTAGATTAGCCATGGGAGTGGGGAACTATAGAGAGCACTTGGCACAGGTGAGGAGAAGGACACATCAGGGGAAGGTTTGGGTAATTAGCCCACTGCAGCCAGTATAAACTTGGTGGCGGGTGAGCACACTTTGCCTTCGGGCACTGGAGGACAGAGAGAGAAGACCCCAGAGGTAGAAGAGAAGAGAGAGGGAGCGAGATGCCTGATCCACAGCTCAAGGGAGTTCCAGCACTGCAAACCCTAGGAAGACCTGGCCTGGCCCGTAAGAAGGTGAGGTATTCACCTGAGACCTGCAGCCAGTCTGGTGAGTCCAGGAAGAACCGGGGTTCTGGGAGATCGCTGCACCAGGGGAACTCCGAGGAAGTGTGTTCCAGGGTGGCATGCGGGCAGCAGAAACGGCACAAAGCCATCCGCCCCGCTGGCACAGCTAGGAATGGAGTCTGGTCTGCTATTAGGTAGGGAGGGAGTGACGGAGGCAGCTCCTGGCTCGAGACCTGCAGAGGCATGGAGAACGTACCCCACTAATGAGTTAATTAGTGGAGAGGACCCAGGCCCATACAGAAATAACCTGAGGCAGCCAGGGCACTCCCAGGCTTCCAGAGTTCCCTCCTCAGTTATGTTGTATTCCCTCACTAATGAGGTAATTAGCAAGGTGAACACAACTTTGTATCCCACTGCTAGGAATAAATGCACTGTGTGAGTTAATCATCGTCTGTGGTGCTTCCTCACCCCTAAGAATATACACAACATCGTTTTTCTTTCAATCCAAGTTGTGGCAGGAAAGTTCAGAGGCAGACCAAGGTAGATCCTCCCTCCCTGCCTCACAAAGATCATCGTATTCAACGAATAGTCATCAATGGCGAGTCGGGAGGAGGTATCAAATGGAGTTGTCCAGAGGTCTGTCCTGGCTCTGGTATTGTTTAAAATCTTCATTAATGATTTGGACAATGGGATTCAGTACATTTTTAACAAATTTGTGGATTATACCAAGCTGAGTGAAGTTTCAGATGCTTTGTAGGGTAGGGCTAGGATCCAGAATGATTTGGATAGACCGAAGAAACGGTTTGGAATCTACCAGATGAAATTCAACAAGGACAAATGCTAAATTCTGCACTTGGGATGGATAACTGCTTGTACAAATACAGACTGGGGAATGATAGAGTAGGTTGCAGTACTTCAGAGAAAGACATGGTGGGGGGGGTTACAGCAGACCATGAGCTGAATATGAGCCAACAGTGTGCTCTTGTTGCCAGACAGCCAAGAGCATACTGGATTGTATTTACAGGAGCATCTCTTGCAAATCAAGGGAAGTGATTCTTCTGCTGTATTTAACACTGGAGTACTCTGTCCAGTTTTGGGCCCCATACTTGAAGGGAAATGGGCAGATTGGAAAGAGTTCAGTGGAGAACAAGAAGAACGATTAGAGACCTGGGAACCATGACTTCTGAGAGAGGCAGAAAAAACTAGGACTGTTTAGTCTGGAGAAGAGAAGACCGCGGAGGCATTTAATAACTGTCTTCAAAAATCTGAAGGGTGGTTATAAAAAGGGTGGTGATAAGGTTATCTCCGTAGTTGTAGGGGACAGGACTAGGAGCAATGGTCTCAGACTCCATCAGAAAAAAATTATTTTGGAGATTAGGACTATGACTATGAGAGTAGTCAAACATTGTAACAGGCTGCTTTGAAGTTGTAGAATTTGGAAATGTTCAGGAGCAGGTTAGACAGATGCTTGGATGATTTAGTCAGGGATGATCCTGATTTGAGCAAGGGGCTGGACTAGATGACCTCATGAGTGTCTTCATGCCCTACTTTCCTATGAACCTATGAAATTGACAGCCAGAAAAGCATGAGATCTAATCATTGCTCTGTTGTTGATTCACTCTGACACTAGACAAATCATATCTGTCTGGGAGTTCTTTGAAGGTAAAAATTAATTATGAATTTTTCCTTTATGAAAAAACTTAGATGCAAATCTGCAGTTTTAATTGTATGTATGAATATTTTTCAGTCAGTCTACCCTAAGTTAATAGTAGTTGTAAGAAATACCATGGTGGAATAATCACTTAGAAAAATGATCTTGCTTTCTCATTTTGCTAGGAGTGAAGTAAGAACATCAGCTTTGTGACATTCTGTATGCTGCTTTGCTGGAAAAGAGGAAAGAATTTTGAATAATATGTATAATGCTTCTTTGCAAATATTATGGTCTACAAGTATAGTCAGAGCAGTAATTTGCCTAAGAAAACCTATATTTAAATAATTCTATAATCATACATATTAGAGGTAGAAAAAATATATTAAGTCATCTTCTTAGGCTGTTGTAAAATTGTGGTCTATTTCATGTTATGGATCACACCTGTCTATTTAGGACTAATAGTTTGTAGCAGGGCGGTGATGAGATGGCACTTCATTTTAATTACGTATTTCAGGTCTGGATCCAGGATACACTTTTAAAGCAGATTTTTTTTCACCACGTGGACAACTGAAGTGCAGATTGAGATTAACTCAGAGTTACTCAACTATTGTGTTGGAGTGATTCTGTTATCCGCTCTGGATGTGTAAATGCCTTGGTGGTAGCAATAGGATTGCCCTCCAGAGATGTCTCTCTATTCCTGTAATGGGGGCTCTTATATGCCCAAAGGCA
This sequence comes from Gavialis gangeticus, assembly GCF_001723915.1. Classification (NCBI taxonomy): domain Eukaryota; kingdom Metazoa; phylum Chordata; order Crocodylia; family Gavialidae; genus Gavialis; species Gavialis gangeticus. The sequence goes on from NW_017729031.1 coordinate 81,814,179, forward strand.
GGTATGAGAATCACTCCTATGCAGCAATCTGAATTAGTCTTAATCCTGATTTTGGTTACCTAGAATTTTGCCCTTAGTTTTGGGTTTAATGATTCTGAGCCCCAAAAGTTGCATCAGTGGAATGTCATTTGTGTTGACTGATTTTTTTTTTTTTTGTTAAAAGTAAAAGTAAAAACAAATTTAGTTAACTTTGCTAAATACATTGTGCCTTAATCAAATTCATATGTGGCTTTTATTTTCAAACTGCTTTTCAGCCATATTCAGTGTGTGGATTCCAACAATTTAAAGATGTATAGATAGTTAAATGTGTCAGGGCTATTGTACACCATCAGTATGGTGCTCTCCAGACTGAAAGTGATTAGACTGAGAGACTTGTGTTTTATACTCACCATTAAAAAAACTTACAAGTACCCGGATTTCATCAGCATTTGGTCTTTTCTTTATAATGTTATTGAGAAGAACTGTTTTGCACTAAACTGTCTTGGACAATATGGGATTTAGTAACATCTGGGACTCTGACTAAAATATTGCTTTTCAATAGCTGAGGCATCTTTATTTTTTAATAATTTAATCCTGATAATAAATTGTTATGAGCAGTCTGGTTCAGTGGGCTGTTCAGTAAGGCTGTGCGAAACAGCACCGTTTCATTTCAACTTCTGTTTCGCCGTTTCAAAGGAACAGTATTTCATTTAGTTTTGAAGCACTGCCCCATTTTGTTTCATTTAAATGGTTTCGCTGTTTCAATGCATTTCGGTGTTTTGCCCATAGGCTATAATGGGGAATCATGAAAATGACTATAACTTTGTCATTCCGTGCCTGATTTGGAGGGAAGTTGGGATCATAGCCCCTTCTAAGGGCATGACACCTGTCATGTTTCAAGGAGATAGGTGCAGGGGTTTCTGGGAAACTGCACCTCAAACTATTCAAAGCAAAACTTGTATCACTTGCTGGCAGCAGTAGCCTGCTGCCCTCCTGTGCACAGATCTAGGGGCCCACACCCCCCAAGAGGGATGCGGGACTGTGCCAGACTCCTCCCAGGGGACGTGGGCCCCTGGATATGCGCACAGGATGACAGCATGCTGCTGCTGCCAGCTGGGGCCAGCATCAGCACCAGGCTTCCTGGCGCTTGCCCAGCATGGGTCCCAGCTGGCAGCAGCAGCCTGCTGTGATCCTGCATCATCAAAGGGCCCATGCCCCCTGGGAGGAGCTGGGGGAAGTGATCAGAGAGCTGGGGGAAAGATCGGGGAGCTGGGGAATCCAACCAGGAACTGGAGGGATGTTCAGGAACCTCAGTGTTCCCCCAACTCCCGGTTTGATTCCCCAGCTCCCAGTTGAATTCCCCAGCCCCGTTTGATTCCCCAGCTTTCTGATCACTTTTCTCAGCTCTGATAACGTCCCCAGCTCTTCCCGGGGGGTGCAGGTCCCCAGATCTCCGTGTTGGGTTTCAGCAGCCTGCTGAAACCCCATGCGCAGATTGGGGGCTGGGGAATCAAACAGGGAATCAAATGAAACACGCATTGAAATTTCACACAGCCCTACTGTTCACCACATGTTGCAGTTCTGCAGAAGGCTCAGAGCTTGGGTTTCTTGCCCTTGGCTTGGTGACAGGAGATATGGTGGAGGTAGTGTGCTTGCTTAGCAGTCAGAGAAACACGTTTCTTCCTCATTGGAGACTTTGAATGCTTGTTATACTCTTGGGCCTGTGGGTGCCTAGAGTCTGAAACTGCAGCAGGTTTTTGATGAGAATCCCTAGAGTACTGTTTTTTCTCCTTAGAAGGCAACTGGCATAGTATGGAATTAACCGGGAAGATACAGAGGAGACTGGCTGAAGCCAGCAGGGAGGCAGCCAGGTCAAAATGATAATGGAGAAAGACGATATGACAGTAGGAGAGAGAGGGAGCATGAAGGGCAGATGAGTGGAGATTGAGACCTGTGAGAGCAGAGCAAAGGCTGGGAGTTATGATAGATGGTACAAAGGTTACAAAGTATTTGTGTATGTTTAAAGCGGTGTTGGAATTGTTTTTGGGATTCCACAAGCCAGGACAGAAATGAGGGAAAGCAGCTTTCCATGGGGTGGTTGGCCTTTTGGTTAAGGATCTGATCAGTGGTGTAGTGTGGGTCTCCAGTGTCATTTACGCGCCCCTGTCCACAGCTGATCACAGAGCGGTGGCTGGGGAGAGGGCACACCAGCAGCTGATTGCCAATCCAGGAAACGCCGGCAGCAAAACTGGAAGTGCTGCTTGAGGACCAAGTACCTGTAGATGCCCAGCCAGCACCACCCCCCCAAGCCACTGCCCAGTGGCATTCCCTGCCCCGCATCCCCTCCCCTCTCCTGCCGCTATGCTACTGGATCTGATTTGAAATAATGAACTTCTGGCAGTTACTGATCATTCACAGTCATTGAAGCCTACAGAAATGGTAGGCTGTAAGCAATTGAAACTTTAGCCTACTATCTTCATCCTCTCCCTCTTCTCCTGTGCATCACTTATTAAACCATGACATTCTATGTAATAGCCACCATATATGTGGTAGAAATTCTTAATGAATACATGGCTATTTAAGAGTGTCATTCTCATCAAACAGTAAATGAATTGGCTGGTTTTACAATGGCAAAATAGAAGACATGGATTTATCTGGAAGAAAGGTGAATCTTAATAGCTGAACTGTCTTCTGGATAGGGTAGTGGTTTCTATATTTTAAAAATAATAACTGCTTAAATTACAGTGTATTACAATGTGAGCAGGTCAGACAATAACTCTTGTAGCAACAATTAATGTTGATCTCCACACCTAAAAGGAAATTGTGGTAAAGCATGGATGCATGAATTTTGTTTTTTAACTTTAGGAAATTCTCACAGTA
>NW_017729031.1:81822037-81824124 GCF_001723915.1 Gavialis gangeticus
GTGGGATAGGAGTTGAGAGTGCTGGCTGGGCAAAAAAACAGACCAATGTAGGGTAAGTGGGGAGTGAAAAGAGCAGCCCCAAGGCTGGGGCCAATGACTAGGTTTTCTGAGCCCCAGGGAAATGTGCAGAAGTTCCATGTGCTGGTTTGACCTAAATGAATGAATCTGATCATAGAATCATAGAATCACTGAGTGGGAAGGGACCTAGACAGATCATCTAGTCCGACCCCCTGCCATGGGCAGGAAGGAGCACTGGGGGTGGCAGGGGTCATAAGACGCCAGCCAGCTGCCTATCCAGTCTCCTCTTGAAGATCTCCAGGGAAGGTGAGAGCACCACCTCTCTGGGAAGCCTATTCCAGGCTCTGGCCACCCTTACCGTGAAGTAGTTCTTCCTAATATCTAATCTAATAGATACTACATAGATCTAAGTTTATCTTAAACTGGGGTCTGCAGTTTTTAAACCAGTTTGTGTACATGGAAGTTCTGCTCTGTTACATGTTTAGACTGATTACCGGTCACTGAGACTGGGTCAGAAAGTGTAAGGTGGGCACCGGGACAAGCTAAGTTTAAATCAGGTGGCTATTTTGAACCTGACCTAACCTACTGAATGTCTGTACTTAGTCTAAGTATACACAAGTTCCACACACACAAACTAAAAATTGCAGAACCCAGTTTAAGATAACCCTGGATCTATATAGTATTAGACTTATTTGATTTAGGTCAAACTGGTGCATGGAACTTCTATCCACTTCATCTGCTCAGCCCCAGGGCTGGGAAAACCCAGCCACCAGCCCCAGCCTTGGGGTTGGTCTTTTCATTTCTCACTCCCCTGCACTAGTCTGTTTTTTGCCCCCCCACTGACCCTTTACTCTCCACCCCTCACCCGGCCAGCCCTCTTAACCCCCATCCCACAAGAATCTCCAGGTACAGCCACTTCTATCAGTGTTCATCGCTGCTAGAGCCAAGCAAGTAAGTCCCAGTGGGGAAAGGGTGGATGTAGGTTTGCTGGGGCGGAAGAACCCCACCTCACCCTACCCATGGGTTGCACCTATCTCCCTACCCCACATAGGTCAAGCTTGCCCCCCCATCCCTTGCAGTTCATGTTTTCCCCCCAACTTTTTGTGGGTCGCACCTGCTGCCCCCCCCTCCAACTGTGGGTCACGCCTGCTCCTGTCATGCTACCTGCAGGTCACATCTCCCTGCCGTTCCTCAGCAGATCCCCGATAGTCTGCTGGACACCCAACCACCCAGCCAGCCTCCCCATCCTGACTCACCTGATATCGGACAGCCATCTTCAATTGATTTAACCTCCTCCAGGGATGGCACTGAGGGGGCTATTGCCACCCCAAAATTTCCCTTAGCTCCCTACCCATAGCCACCCCTCCCAGTGCCGCCCCTGTCCAAGCCCCCAGCCTTCTCCCCAGGCTGCTGCCACCTGCCCCACTCTCACCTGCAGCCCACAGAGGTGCAGCGGGGCCCATGTCCTGTCTTTGTCTGGGCAGCCTCCCCCCGCCCAATTTTTCCATCTAGCCCACCTCAGACCGCTATCCAGGAAGAGGCTGGCACTGCCCCTGACTTCCTTCTAACACCCATGAATGTCTGTACTTAGCCAGACGTAGTCTGCGCACCACTAGGCATCTGCAGACCGCAGATTGAAAGCCACTGGTGTAGAATCAGGTTTGCATTACACTGTTACATGTATCCATGGGTTTGATTCATGGCAAAATAGACTCAGCTCTTCAAATGTCTGAAGTAAATAAAACATATTTTCCATGCTGTTGACTGCATGAGGGTTCTTTGCAAGAAACCTTTCAAACTGAGGTCCTGTAAGTGCTCTGTGTCTGTCACAAATCTCACAACCTTTTTCGTAAGAGAATAGAGGTTTGCCTCAGTGATTTAGCCAAGAATAGCATCTGAATGAAATGGTTGTGCCACATGCTTTGTGTAATGTGCTGCCTTTCACCTCGTCATGCTATGTTTATATAGTGCTTAATCCTGAAATCTGTGCTGTTTTGCTAGTGTTCATAATCCAGAAAGTATTTTGAGATGGGGATAAGGGGATTGCTGGGACTAGGGGGTCAGTATCC
>NW_017729031.1:81824135-81829424 GCF_001723915.1 Gavialis gangeticus
CTCAGGTCCCTTACGACCCTAGAAACTATGAAACTATGATTGATGCAATGTAAATGCAAACTCTTATATTTTATTTTCTTAATAAAGTGAATAAACTTGCAAAAGCAAGGAGGTCTTTAAAAAAAGGCCGTTCCATTATTCAGAATTCATTCTGCTGTTGCCAGTTTTGACAATACGTGATACTGTATGCACATTTATCCATTGTTCTGCTACCACATAGAGAAAGGATTATGTGTTACTATTTTTTACCCTGTGCGGCTCAGCTATGGTTCCCAGGCCATTTTTAACTCATGATTTTCCTGATTTGGTAGATTACATTATATCTGATTCCTAACATTATTTTGATTCTTTTGATTCGTTTCCTTATATATGAGGAAAGGTAGGAGGCCTCGCAGTATCCTTTCAGTGCCTTATTTTCAGAGGCACTAGACACCCAAAATCTAATTGAAGTTAATTGAAATTGCAGGTAGTTCTGCTTCTTTAAAAATCAGATGGATGGTGGTACTTTTCAAAGCATTTTAATGAGTTACCAAAGATCAAAACCAGGTTTATTAAGCCTGTAAAGAGGGGCTTGTTATATTAAACAAAAGGATCTTTTTGCATTTGCAGGGTCTGTTAAACCTTAACAAAGTTATTCTGCTATTGCTTCTTATTAAATAAGAAAGCAGTGATAATTCAAATGTTAATCATGACCATTTTAGAACTTTTATTTTAAAAATAGTGTTTAGAAATAAAGGGGGGTTGGTCTATTTTACAGACTTATTCCCTGTGAATTTTATATAAAAAATAAACCTAGTATTATAGTTGAATATGGCAAAGCAGAGCTTTTGACCAAAATATACTGTAGATCTGTGTCCTGGAGTGAACTTCAGAAATGGTTTAACATACAGAAACAATTTTGTTATAATTAGTTGTGCTTGCTGCTGTGCAGAGAGACCTAGGTTAGGTTGACCTGTTTTGGTGACTTGCACTGAAGTTGGTACACTGGACATAAAAAGGCGGGAGTTGGGACAATACAAAGCTGGGTTCCTTTGGGATGTGCTGTTACAGGTTGTGTTGATAACTTAGTCATGTTTGATTTTCCCCACACACTAAGATGGTAGCATTAGTCATTATAAAAAGCCTTGGAAGAGGATCTCCTGAAAACCAGAATAAGAGGTAAGCTATAGAAAGGGTTCTTCAGGAGAGGAATATCTTATCCAAAACAGGCTATTTCATAACATTCAGGGTTTTGATATGAGACTATAAGAGAAGGCCAAAGACACCAACATACTAAGCATATTTGAGTCATATCAGCCACAAGAAACCCTAATGAGCTCTTTTTTGCATACCAGTTTCAGTACATGTGGGTACAAAAGAGATCTAGGAAGTATGCATGATGTATGTACTGGAATACATGGGAGCTTACTGCTCAGTTCTGATTCTATACTTCTGTACGTGACAATTAGAGTTCTGTTTTAATGTAGTCCTATGCATGTTTCTTCTGTGCTCAACAGTATTCTGACAGAATGTATCAACTATGTGTTCCTAAGGCTTAATCCTACATCCACTTCAATGAGAGCAGAATTTGGCTCACAATCTTGGTTCTTTTCTGGCATTTTCCATCAGATACTACAGAAGGTTGGGCTATGGAAAGGACTATCTGCTTTCAGATAGAATTTGGTAAATAAGAAAAAAGCAATTTCATAATCCTACCTGTTCATCTCAAATGATTAATTTCTACAATTAAAAAAATGCATCCAAGCTAATAACTTGCATGCCACATTTCAACATAATGTGACATGCAGTGAATGAGTAATGATAACTCCCTGAAAATGCTGATAAGAGAAATGCTGACAGATCCTAACTATTACATGTTAGTGTCAGTGTTATAATATTAGCATGATTACTGACAGATGTGAGCAGACCCAGAAACATAGAGATTCAGTAACCTGTACCACCAAAGAATTTTTTCATGAAAATGATAGGCTGTCAGAGAATAAATGCTAATAAATAGAATAGGTTTTTTTCAACTGCTCGTACAAATACCTGTTTGGTGTGCCATTCCTTGTGTAAAATGTATGTAAATACTAAGGCCAAGATAGTTTCAGAGTTCTTCACCTCTGAAAACTTGGATGTATTTCTGGTAAATGCACTGTACTTGACTGCAACTTCTTTCATATCCTTAAATCTGTGGAGGTTCAAATCTGTTGTGCAAGAATTGATTTTCCCAGTTCTTAGGTTTCAGTCTGTATAGTAAAACATTAATGGATATTTTGGTGAGCAGCTCTGTATTGCAGTGGGTGTGACTAATATTTTCCCCCTACATTTCCTCCTTTATCTTGGTTTTTAAACTTTGAATTTCTGTTTTAACAAATACGCATTTTTCTTCAGTCTTCCATGATTTATGATACTATAATAATAACATTTAGATCCAACTGGCAGCATAAGGAGAAAACACCTCTTCTAGAGTCTCATCTCACTCAAATAAGAGAGACTTTTTGTCCTTAATGTGACCACTAATGATATTTTTAGAAATCTGTTGGACTTTCCATTCTTAAAGAATGGCACATTCTGCCTTGGCATCTCTTTAAATATCCAGCAAACATAAAACTTTAAGCTTTTCCTTAAGATTACCTGAATGCTTTGCTGAACCAGTTGTTAACAGTCACACAAAGGACAGGTAACCTTTTCCAGCTGTGGACCAGAATGACCCTTGGGTCAGATGTGGGTGGGTGGGCACTAGGATCTGGTCCTTGCTGCTGCTTATCTCCGCAGTGGCACAGGGAGAGTGCTTGCAGTTGTACCTCCTGCCTCTGAATGCTCCCAAAGATGCATGCCTGTAGACTGGATCCAGCCTACGGACCCTATGTTGCAAACTGTGACTCAGACCTTTTCCCAACTATAATAGTTTATCAGCAGTTTCACTTCCGTTTCTTCTTCAAATGTTGATGCCCTGTTCATTTTCCTCTGCTGACAGTTTGTGTAGGTCACACTTTTTCATGTTAGAAGTTTGTGTTATGTCTTCCAGTTTACTTTGCCTGGATCAGACTATTCTGTAGTGATAGGAGACACCACTATTCTTTGGGACCTTACTTTCTGTCTTTTGTTTTCTGCTAGTAGAAATTCTGTCAAAGTTCATAGATAAATTATAATATTTTTTCTCAGGCACATTGAAAACCATGTTTTGTTTAGTTGATCTTTTTTCATCTGAAATTTTCACAAAACATTTTGAAAATGATTTTCAAAATGTTCTATTCTGACAAAATTGGAAAATGACAAATATGGCAATTATAGTCTTTTTGTTAATTTGCTTTCCTTTTTAATATTTTTCCCCTTTTAATCACTTCCATTTGCCTTGTGTTCCTTTTTCCCCCCCTCTTTTCAAGGAACTGAAAAAAATGAAGAAATTACAAAAATTAATAAAGAAAAATGTATTCAAAACCTATGAAATGGAAATGAAATCAGCGTAAAAGAATCATAGTAGCATTTTTTTACCATATCCTGTTTTGTTGTCCTGTGGATTTGCAGAAGGCTTCTTGCTAGAGATATATGGAGTCCCAAAACTGGGTGCCAATCCTTGTTCTACCCTTTTTCTGCTGTGTAACAGTGCAAGATGTTTCACCCCTCTGTGTCTGTTTACCTTTCATCTTCTGTCAGTTTAGATTATAAATGTCTTTACAGCAACAGTTGTTTCTCACTGTTTTTTTATGCTGCCTAGCACAATGGAGCACTTCTTGGTCAGGGGCTGTTCATATGATTGTACATGTAAAAGCTGAATTAGAGTTAACACAGGCAGTTTTATCGGGGAAGAGGTCTGTATAAGGATTGATCTGCTATGCATGTTCTGTATGATGAACTATAGTGATTGGTCAGCTTACTGCCTTCCTCACCCAAAGTCAGTGTAGCCAGGTGGGCATTATTTCAAAGCCAGTTACACATTTTTATTCTGTCAACATTTTGGTATGTCTTTTGGCTCACATACAGGCTGTTCAGCTTCCTCGTTGCCACAGTTCAGTTTGGTATTCATTGCTAACCTTTTGCTGTAGAAAATCATGCATGAAGCTGTGTTTCAGGTTTGATCATTTAATAGAACCCCCATAGTACTGCTATATTTAAGTTTTCTCTGTTATTACATTGAAGGATAAAACCTGCCCCTCTGCATCTCAAATCCCAGACTGCGTTTGCTTTTCCTTTTGAACCATATACCACATGTAGAAGGCAGCATCGTGTAACGAATTTGATCGTGAATCTGTCTGTTGGCTTTGAAGTTTATCTGTAGTGTTCTTGTTTAGATGAATTTCTGAAATAACATTTATCCCTTTCAGAAGAGTATTTTGTTGCTGAATGATTTGTTCCAAAGGCCTCCTGTTGTCAGGTGTTGAGACCTCTTAACTGCCTTCTGAATTCAAGGTTGTACAGTATAATTTTACCCAGTACTTCTCTCTCATGTTTTTTCTTTTAAGCTTCTCACAAGTTTCCACTGTAAAGATATTTAGCAAGGTATTCATCACTAGATATCAGTGTGTCAGCCACAAATAAGGTGGATATTACTTTGCTTCCTTTGTATGTTTACATTGGCAAAGAACATGTCTTTGTTTTGAATTGCAGATTTATTGTGAATACATCCCAGTAATAGCAAGGTCATATTCTATGTGCATTAAAAATCACAGTAGGTATCATTGGACATCTATACACGTGCCTGATGCCTGCTCTGATACGTTCTAATTAGAATGTGTTGGAGCAGACTCAGTTAATTGAGTCTCTGTTGGCGCAGTATAGGATGGGGCCTGATGTATCCTGGATGTATCGGGTCTGGCTCTTTTTTGGCGCTCCAACCCCCCCTACACGCCAGCTTAGTGCTACCCTGTTCTTGCATCTGTTGCACCCTCATCTCTCAATAGGCAGTCTTCAGCTGTTCTATATCTCAGTTGGTTTGTGCATGTCTTGGACCTGGCTTACAGAGGTTGTGACTGAGTCGATCCTCTGATCAGTCGGTTACCATTCCATCAATGGACAAAGAAGGTAAGATAACTCAAACAATAAAAAGAAACATAGGTAAGACTTGACTGAGGGCGTCAGTGCTATGTACTTCTTCTCTCCAGTTCTTAGGGCTGCCGGTCTTTCTCCACTGCCCGGTCCTTTCCCAAAGTAACACAGTGAATAAAAAGGAAAAGAAAGGGGCTCCCTTTGCCCCACTTGGGCATTTCACAGCCTTAGATGCTTCTGCGTCAGACTTCAAAGCTTCAGTGGCCCCTGCCACTTTCCCCAGGTGTGGCAAGTTTGTCCACCAGCCCACATTAGCTCAGC
>NW_017729031.1:81834424-81854350 GCF_001723915.1 Gavialis gangeticus
CACAGCCTTAGATGCTTCTGCGTCAGACTTCAAAGCTTCAGTGGCCCCTGCCACTTTCCCCAGGTGTGGCAAGTTTGTCCACCAGCCCACATTAGCTCAGCTCCTGTGCAAGCCTGCAGTCAGCTCCCCCGCTGGCAAGCTTTGGCCAGCGTGGAATAGGGTCTTGCCCCTGTTCTCCTGGTTTTGCAACCCAGGCACTAGGGCCCTGCAACCCATCGGATAAAATAAAAGGAAAGAAAGAACGCAAAAATAAAACCTTAAAGGAGCGCTGCCAGTACTCCTGAAGGCATCTCCCTTAGCATGTTTCCTGGCACACACTCCCCTTGTTTGCTGCTGCTGTGGCTTCTCCAACTCAAGCTAGCAGAGCCCTTCAGGCTCTCTGGATCTGTCCCTGCTGTCATTGTCCCATCTGGTCTGGTGCAGTTTGTTGGCCTGCCGGCATCCCTGGCTCTCCCCTCGCAGGCTGGTGGCTCTCCGCTTCTCTCCCTGGCTCTGGCAGCGGGCCAAAAATACTTGTGCCACCATGGGTGGGGCTGAGTCTGATCTAGCAACTGCTTCTAAATCACTGCAGCTACTGGTCTCCCGGTGGTGTCAGCTCCAGTGAGCCTCGTGGATCTCCCTCTGCTGCAAATGCGCAGTATTTTCCTTCACTTCAGTGTAGTTGGCTGGAGTGTTCTAATTGGAACATTCCAGCAGCCTTGTTGTCACTTGTATTTAGAGTCCCCACATTTCAAAATGGCAGCGGGAGCGCTTTAACTAAAGCTCATCAAAGGAGTTTTACTGAAAGCACCCCTGCCACCATTTTGAAGCATGGGATGCTGAATACATGAGACTGAGCGTGTTTTAATTAGAGTGGCTTCTCTCCCCACCCTCCACCCCAGAGCACATGTAAACACACCCATTATGTTTTAACTCATAAATAATATTTTTTACAGGAGTTTTCAGCAAATGCAGAATATTCTGAAAGAGGAAAAATAGTATGAATGAGCTGTAACAAGGACAGAAAAAAACTAATGGCTCTTATCCTTTTCATAGGGGCATTTATTCTGTGTGAATATCCACCAAAAAGGAAAACTGATATTAAAAAATGCTACAGCTATTAGTTTCTGAGGCCAGACCTGCAATCCTTTTTTATGGGGGTAGTGCTTTCTCACTTAGAGAGTCCCATTGAAATCAGTAGTATTACTTACATGAGTAAAGGCTGTTTGTGAAGGATGTAAGAACAAGCCTTTTATTTGAAAATACAAGTATTATAAATTTTGATTACAAAAGAATACAATAAATAATGATGACTGTAAGGGGCTTCCTGTGCCGCTTAGAGTCGCATCACCTCCCAGGTGGAACAGTAGTATCTTGTAGTTGTAGATCGCCTGCCACGCCTTCGATCTTCTGGGAGATAAGTCTAGACACTGCTGGGAGGCAACTGAGATCAGTTATGGACTCAGAGTTTCTGCAGGTCTTCACAGGGCTCCACCATCCCCATCCCCTGCTCTCACCACACCTGATGTTCTGGGCTATTCTTTACTACCTTAATCCAAAGGATCTTGACTAAGATCTCTGCCTAAGTGGCTGCTTGTCCTATTCTTCCCTGCACGGGTCCCAGGACAGCTATTTCTATCTCTGGTTCTCTCTTTGTCACTCCCTCGTGGCTGGGGTCCTTCCTCTCTTCTCCTCTCTCTTCCGAGAGAGTAAAGCCACCCCCACCTTTCTTTTCTTTGAGGCCCCTGGAGTGGTTCCCTTCACCCCCTGGGATTGGACTCACCGACTGCTCAAGCCTCCGTGTCATCTCCAATTCTAGGTTGGATCTTGTCGGGTAAGTCACTGGGCCAGTGCTTACCCTCTGGCCCTCTATCTGTTCTCCGTTCTTTGCTGGGCTTCTTCCCTTCTCTCCTTCTCTTCTCGGATTCCTTTCTCCTTTTGTCTCCTCTCAGGATGCTTCCTCAGCATGCTTTAAATCTCCTGCTCTCCAGCTGGGTCCATCAGGGCAGTTCTCTATTGGCTGCCGGCTTGACCCAGCTGTTCCCTCTTTGCTCACCAGTGTGGTACTTTCCTTTTTATTTTAATTGTTTTCCTGAGCTGCTCTCCTTTTCTGGTGTTTGGATTCTGGAGGTTGGGTCTGCCGTGGCAGCCTTTGATCTGCCGCAGCCCCAGCTGGCTCATCCTGACTGTGGCAGGGTTTGCCATGGCTCCCCCATCTCCGTGAGGTAAGTTTTTCTCTTTTTCTTTTTTCTGGCCCTGCTTGCGGCAGGGTTCTTCAGGCACCCTGTCACAATAGCAAAGAGCGAATATTTGTTTGGACACCTAAGGATGGTGTTTTCATAATGTGCAGTGAGAATATTGTTCTTATGAGCACAGATTTAGGCAAAATTCCTATTGGGATTATTGTATACAAATAATCACTACAGCTATGTGCATAACCAGCATAAGGTGTCTGCATATGCCATGTATCTTTTCAAGTGAGAACTTCTGATAACATGCACTTTGGCAGTGCTTTTTATTGCAGGATGTTAGGGTATATTGTTTATACCTATAACATGAAAAGATAAATTGATTCCTAAACCAAAGCCGTAAATAAAACATTGCTGATGACTGTAGTAAAAAAGAAAAAAAAATGAGTAGTAAAAACTGTAAGGTCTTATAATTATTATCAAACCTACAAAGGATAGCATTCAAACTAAATCAGATGGCCATATTTTTGGATATTACTTATTATACTAATTTTTTCCTTTGCTAAATGCTGCATTTTATTTCTATGCAAAACATAAGCAAGCAATGACAAACATATCTTTTTGTTATCTGTAACTTGGTAATTCCATTTTTAATTCCCAGTGTTTAGAATGTAGTTCCAAACAAACACTAAGAGCTCTTTTACTTTGAGCTGAGGTCCACCCCTGCAGCTACCCAGCTTATTGCTCATATTAGTAAAAAGCTAGTAAAAAATGGTACATTCATCTTAGTTCATTAAAATCCTACTGTAGGCATGAGAAGTTGTCTTAATGTGTCAGCTGGTCAAGACAAGCCAGTTGACACACACAGAATCTACAGCTAAGATCTTAACACGTTTGGTTCTTCTTCCTCTTCTCTTCTCATGTTCTTGTCATAAACTAGATGTTTTTCCAGAATTATATACAAGCGATGGTTCTTTCTATTCCTGCAGCAGGGTCCTCTTTCATACAGGTCTCAGCAAATAGTTGGCAAACAAGCAGGTACTCCATAGTCTGCACTTTATCACACTCACATGTATTCATGTCATTAGTGTAGCCCCATTTGACCCAAGAGTGCTAAAAGAGTTGGCTGACATCATAGCACAACCAATGGCAGGGATATTTGAGAATCTGTGGTACTCAGGAGAGGTCCCAGAAGATTGGAAGAGGGCCACTGTGGTGCCTATCTTCGTGAAAGGAAGGAAGGAAGATCCGTGGAACTACAGGCCAATCAGTTTGACCTCAATTCCTAGAAAGATCTTAGAAAAAATTATCAAAGACTCCATCAACAACAGGCTAACAGAAGGCAACATTCTGAAAGATAGCCAACATGGCTTCGTTGCAGGTAGGTCTTACCTGACCGACCTCATTTCCTTCTATGACCAGGTGACACATCACCTGGACAAGGGAGATGAGGTTGATGCCATATATTTGGATTTCAGAAAAGCCTTTGACTTGGTCTCCCATGATGTCCTCATGGTAAAATAGGGGAACAGTATCCTCAACAACCTTATGGTCCGATAGCCGGGGAACTGGCTCCATGGTTGGACACAGAGAATGATAGTTGATGGAACTGAGTCAACATGGCACATGGTGACCAGTGGCATCCCCCAGGGCTCAGTACTTGGACCAATACTCTTTAATATATTCATAAATGATCTGGATTTGGGTGTCAGAAGCAGACTGGCTAAGTTCACAGATGACACTAAATTATGGGGAAGTGTGGTCATGCTAGAGGACAGGCTCACAAGGTGGGCGGTTTAAAACCTGATGACATTCAACATAGAGAAATACAGTGTGCTCCACCTGTGGAGAAAGAACCCACATCATATTTATAGGCTTGGTTGTGCTACACTCAGTAGCATCCCGAGCAAAAGAGACTTGAGGGTCATGATTGATGACAAGATGAACATGAGCCACCAACGCAATGCCACAGCTGACAAAGCAAATAAAACTCTGATTTGCATCTACAGATGCATCTCAAGCAAGACCCAAGAAGTCATCCTTCTGCTTTACTTGGCCTTCATGAGGCCGCAGTTGGACTATTGCATCCAATTCTGGGCTCCAGACTTTAGAAAATATGTGGAAAAGCTTGAGAGAGTCCAGAGGAGCGCCACATGCATGACAGCAGCCCTTATGAGGAGAGGCTGAAAGGCATGGGACTCTTCAGCCTGGAGAAGAGAAGGGTTGGGGGAACTTGGTGGCAGCCTATAAGTATATAAGAGGTGTGCATCAGAAACTGGGAGAACATCTGTTCACCGGGGCACCCCAGAGGAAGACAAGTTCTAATGGTCACAAATTGCTGGAAGACTATTTTAGACTGGATGTAAGGAAAAACTGCTTTACTGTCCGAGTCTCCAGAGTCTGGAACAGACTCTCTGCAGAAGTGGTGCAAGCACCTACTTTGGATACCTTCAGTAAATGGCTGGATGCTGATCTTGCTGGGGTCATCTGACCCCAGCTGACTTCCTTTCCTGTGGGCAGAGGGCTGAACCTGATGATCTTGCGAGGTCCCTTCCAGCCCTAATGTCTATGAAATCTATGATCATGCTTGTTTTTGATCTTCCAGTTGGCGTGCGCAGGCGATTCAGGCATCACCTTGTTGGCCATCAGCCCCGCTGGGAAGGTTCTTCTGGGGTTCCAGGTCCATTTCAGAGCACTTGATTTTCATAATCTTTCTTTCCATAACCTTAGTCTCACCCTGTCAGTGCTTGTGTCCAGTGGCACAATACTGGTCACAAAACTCTTTTGCACCTTAAGACATTTAGTTAGTTCTGTGTGACCATAGAGTGGATGCCTGGGGTATTCCATCTACCATGATCTTTCTTTTTGGCTCTCTACCTTTCTTCTGATATCAGGTGGTGCAATGCCAGCCAGTAGGCACAGGCTATCCTATGCTATTGGCTTTAGACATCCTGTTATTTCACGACAGGTGTTGTTTAGAACTGGGTCTAGTTTCTTGGCATGAACTGATTGTTCCTATACTGAACATGCATAGTCTGCAGTGGAGTAATACAAGGCAATAGTAGTGGTTCATAATGTCACTGGGTTTGCTCCCCACTTTGAGGTGACCAGTTTTTTAACTATGTTGTTGTGGGTGCTGACTTTCTCTTTTGTCTTCTCTACATGTGCTCTGAAGGTAAGTGTTCTGTCCAGTGTAACCCCCAAGTAAACAGGGTTCAGGTGGGATTCCATCCTAGTTGGTGCTTAATTTCTGCTTGGCTTCTCTATGGTTCTGCATCCTGGCTGGGTTGGTGCGAAGCTGGGTCTTATTGTAGTAATCTGAGAGATTGCTCAGTGCATGTCAGTCTGTTCTTGACAGAGACAAAGTCCTTCTTTTGTTGCCATCCCCAGTGGTTCTGTTTCTTGCAGTTTTACATAAAAACATCTATTCTCCAAAAGAGATTGCATAAGCTAAAGTAGGTGGTAGTTGTGTGTCATATTTGAGACTTTGGTAAGCAGGTTTTGGTGGTTGACTGTCATATGCTACTGATAGGTCTACAAACAAAGCACATGTTATCATCCCTTTCTTGAATCCATCTTCTATATGCTGGGTGATGTTTAGTATTTGGCCAGTTTAGGACTTGCAGGTCTAAATCTGTCTTGTTTCTGGTATTAGATGCTCTTTGATATGAGAATAAGGTGTTTGTAAAGCTTATAAAGATGACACAGAAGTGACACTGGCCTAAAGTTCTCTGGGCTAGAGGCATTCTTCCCTGGCTTTAACAGAGCTATTACACAGGTTTGGACTATAGGGTGCTTGTACATGTGGTGAGGGTTTAGTCCTTAGGGTTCTATTCTATGCTTCCTAAACTGAAACAGTGGGTTTTTAATTGAAACCCACCATTTCAATTTAGGGGTTTTATTTTTCTGTCACTTTTATGGTGAGGGCCTGATCCTCTCTTTTTTTCTTTTTTTTTGTTGGAGCCTGCTGCGGCGACCCTTGGGGCCACCTGGGTGAGTTGCTAGTGGGCCTGGTGCTGCCCAAGCTTGGAGGCAGCACCTGGCCCGATCCAACTTTTCCCAGACTCTGAGATGGAGCAGCACCTGGCCTGCTAGCAGCCCACCTGGGCAGCCCCGGGGGGGCACTGCTGCTGTGGATGGAAGGATTAGGGCCCCCTGCAGCTCAGAGACCACTTGACCCACTGGCAGCTTGCCCCCCAGCCACAGGAGAGGTGGGCAGGCTCTACTGGAAAAAAAAATGATTGGCGCCCCTTGCTGCTTCGGCCTTCAGCAGGTGCCTGAAGGCAAAAGAAGCAAGGGGCCCGATCCTTTTTTTCTGAGGACCCTGCCTGCCTCTCCTGCAGCTGGGGGTCAAGCTGACTAATAACTGCAATGCATCGTTGCAAACTAAACTACATAAGGATGCAATTAAATGTTTGCATCATTGCAAACTAAAAACCCCCAAAACTGTTGCATGTACCATTAAGCCACACAAAGTGACATTTTCATCATATGTACATGGTAGTGGTGTCACATGTACGAGTGCCTATAGTTTAGGTATTCTAAGGGTTGATGAGCTATTGCTGAAAAGCTGTAATATCCATAACTTGGTTGTGGGACCAAAATACTTGATCTGCTCCTTGCATACATTGTCAAATCCAGCTGCTTTGTCATTCTTCAGGTGACTTATTTCAGCATCAAGTTCATCCATTTTGTATGGCATCCTAAAATGATTTTCCTCAAGATCAGTTTGCTGTCTAACCTGTATTTTAGGCTGTTTGTTTGAAGCTTTACTATTGAGCAGAAGCTGGCTGTGATGTTGAGGTATGTTTGGTGATATGTTTTAGGTGTGGTGAGTATAAGGAGGGTATACAGCAGGGTAGGGTAGGCAATTATTTGGTCTGGAGGGCCACTTAGGGTGTTTGGTGAGCTGTCACAGGCTGGGCCAGAACCCTGCCCCTCCCCCCCCACACACCTACACAAAGCAGCTCACCAAAACTCCCTACGTTGCTCAGCCATGAGGCTCAGCCCTGCGCTGTCACGGCCTGGTGATCCTTGGGATCTCCATGAGACCGATTCAAGACCTGTGTGGGCGGGGAGCAGCATCTGGGAGTAGGATGGGCAGGCAGGGCCAGACTGGGGCTAGGATCAGGCACTGGTTCCACAGGCAGGGGCATGCGGGGAGCAGATTGCCTCTGGAAGGGGTATGGGATGGAAGGGCAGGGGTGCCCAGGCAGGTGATGGCAGAAACTCTCAGCAGCAGCTGGAAGAAGCTGCTGCTGCTGCTGCGAGAGTTGCCAGGAAGTGAGTCCAGCCTCCGTGTCACCCCAGCCCCACTGCACACCCAGGGGTGGTGGGATTGGCTATATGCACCATAGTCCAGGCTGCCCTAAATGCTTGGGCTGGACAGGGCCGAGGGACCTGCCATGTGCCGGATAAAATCTTTTGGCGGTCTGAATCCAGCCCATGGGCTGTATTTTGCCCATGCCTGGTATACAGGCAGCTTTATTGTGTTGAGTGAAAAGTGCATAGTTCAAATCAGTGTAGAATCTGAGCTACAGTGTGGTTAAGTCACATGTGGGTAAGAATACCACATTGACCCCTCAGTGACAACTGGAGATACTAGAAACAGTGCAGGTGAACTGCAGCCCATTTTTGTTGTTTTAATACTTCTTCCACTTTTTGTTTAAACAAATAAAAAAAATTCTAGGAAATTAAATAAAAAATAAATAACATTAATGCAATATTGAGCTTGCAAAATTAAATGTGTACAAGTCAGGAAATTCCCCAAATTAAGATTGTGTTTGATTTAGTCAGTCAGCCCAATTACACACTTAGTGTTTTCCATTCAGCTTGTTATTGTTAAATGTAGCTTGTTTACTTTTTAGTTTACCATAAAAAGTGTGGTATGCATCACATAGGTGCATTGACAGTACTGGATGAAATTTAACTTCTGGTGCATCAAAGGCACCCAGAGCAGAGGTGTCAAGCCATGTCAGTTTCTGAGCCCCCATATAACATGTATCTTTGTTCCTAGAGTAGTATATTAATGCTTAAATCCTATATAAATAACCAGTAGGAATGGTTCTGAGTCTGCAGGCTTTGATCCAAATTCTGATTTCCTTTAGACCTGGTATAAATTTGATTTAATTAATGTCACTCCAGATTTATCCCAGAGTAGATAAGAGTGGAATCTAGGTCAGTGTAATTCAAAATCTCTGCCTTAAAAATGATTTATTTTTTTCATGGTGTTTCACTTCTAATTCTAATTTTATCTAGCCTGTGTCTTAGGTGAAAGTGAGAGTAGCAATTTTACTTAACACTAGACAAGCAGTTTTGAAGAGCATCAAAGAAATAGTAAATTCTAAAGTGTCCTCCAAACTTTTTCATTTTTTTTACATTTGTGTATCATTCCTGTGAAATTATTGCTTTGACTTGCAAATTGTTCTTTCATGCAGTTTTTTGTCTTAGAAACAAGCTGTATATGGGGGTTCTTTTATGATGTGAAATACTGACCACATGAGAGTGCATTTTCTTTACACACATGATTGATTCTGACCATGGTCCCACTCGTAATATTGTTTCGTCTCCTTATTAGGAACTTCAGAAAAGCCTACTGTTATATTTACATTTGTAAATTGATTTCAGGATTCACTTCTGTGTACAAATATATATGAACGTAGCACAAGTTCATTACAATCCTGTTCTCACAATTCACATGCAATAAGTCATTCCCGCTCCCTCCCGTCAGTGGCATATTTAATAAATTTCAGTGTGCACAGGGCTTTACATCAGAAGAACATACATGACCCAAAGAGCTTTTTGCTATAAAACCAAGAACATAGAAGCATATTGAATGGAGACAAATAAAGGGAATCTGGCTGTGATCTGCTCTTCCATGCATAAATGGGAAGTGATCACATTAACACTCTTTATGAGTCCTCAATCCTTCCTCTCTCCAGAGAGCAAATTGCCCAGGAAAAGTGTATAAGAAGTGGAGTCATGGCCTTATACTCTATCATACTGGTTCACTAGGCTAGGCTGGTGCACTGTTGTACACAATCCTTTTCATCCTTATAGGTGGTGCAGAGTGTTCATCCCTCCATACACACTCAGCAGCCCCTGGAAAGATTGTTCTGTCCAATAGGCTTTTTACCTGATTATGTAATTATGAAAGCAATTATGTAATTTTATATACTGTAGGAGAATTAAGTGCTGAAGGAAGACTTGGCATTCCTAGAGTCTTAACAGCAAAGGAAGCATCAGTGCAAATCCCCTTAACTACTCACTTTCTCTATTTCATTGTGACCCAAAGGGACTACTGTTAGAAGCAAGGCAGTAGTGGTAACCTGTTTTATTCAGTCTTTGGATTTTATAGTTGCACTGTAAAAGCAATATCAACTGTGCCAGTGTTTTTAATGGGACTGCTTAGAGACAACGCCGTCCTGTAACTTTCCATCTCTACTAAGTTGGCTTGAATTTACAATGGAGACCAGAAAGGAAAATCTGCAAATCTGATTACTAGTCCCTTGAGCCTTCCCGTACCCACTCTGTGTGCAACTCTTTCTGTATCCTGTATGCATTTTTACAATTTACACATGGATATACAATACATCTATTATAATATTTTTTGCTATCAGTCTTATAATGCTTTAGCCAATGACAGTTAATGGCCTTGGTATATGTTCAAATTAAAGTTGGATAGAAACCAGGTATAGAGTTGTTACACATTTTCAAGCACTAACTTTATAGCTGGTTGGCTCTCTTTACAGCTGGATGTAGTTTTTTTATTGTGTGATAATTACTTTGTACTTTAGTCTAAATTTATTTAATGATTAACCAGTTAATTGTGTGATGATTACTTTGCACTTGTGGCAGTCTTACTTTGCATGTGTGGCCAGTTTAAATTTATTGTGCAGTTAGCCAATTCATTACATAATATATGTAACATGTAGCAGGGGCCTTTGCTGCTGTATAATGCATTCCACAGAGTTGCACCATAAACTCAACATCTAAAGTATTAACCAGTTATCCTATCCAGCACACATTAGATGTCGTATGTGCACTATATACTTTGCTTTTTCTGTTCAATTCCAGCTCATGCTTAGCTAAAACAGTTTACATATTCAAGCATACTTTTTCTGATTGTCATTTGATTTGATTAGCAATTCATTTTATCTTTTAAAAAAGTAAAAATTGCAGTTTATAAATTCATATCCTGACTTCAAAAGATCTGCTGAATTTTTCTGTACTTTTTCAAGGTACAGTAAGACATTAAAATTGCATAATAACCAGTGAAATATGTCTTGTTGTTTGTGTGTTTGAAAAAGCTAGTGCTGGCAGTTCCAGACACTAAAGTGAGGGCTCAACTGATTCCGCTTAACGTGGGAAAGATACAAAATAGAACACACTTTAGAAACTTCTGTTCTTCTTCTGCGAGACCAGGGACAGATTAAGTGAGGACGTGACAGCTGAAAAAAAGGTGTGATCAGATTTTTAACTAAGAATCAGATATTGTCATTTATCATACTAGATGCAATACATTTACTTTTCCTGGCTCGCTAGAGATGGTTGGGATAATTGTTTCTACCCATAAAGTAACACTATGGGTATGTTTTGGAACACAGTTTAAGGTTTTTGATGATCCTCTCTTAAAAGTAATTAGGAGATTGTGTTCTGTGTCAACTAACATATTTGGTCACATTTATACATGCAATCTCCTGGAATTTTCCAGTTATACTGTAGAGATTTTTTTAGCTTGTTGGGTCTGCCCGGTTCTGAGAGACAATTTATTCCAACAATTTCCCCCAGTCCTAATATTATTACTGTTATTCATAGCAAGCCAAGCCATGGCATTCTAGGTAACAGAATTCACCAGGCTGGGATTCCCATCCAATCTAGTTAGGGGACAATTCTCTGAAATGTGAATCACATCTGCAGCTAGGGGGAAAACCCTGTCAAACTCTGTCTGCATCTGCTGGCAGTGCACTAGGTTTGAACAGTGCAAAAATTATTTGCGGGGAGAGGGAATGACTAGAGGCCCCATGGCAAATTGGCATCTTGTTGTAGAAAAATGGCAAGTGAAACATGTAAATGACTGGGAGGAACAACAGAATTCAGCTCAGAAAGGGCAGTTCCTATATTGAAACATTGGAAGTCCAGAAAAATAAATCTGAACTTTGAACCCAGCCACTAACTGAGACATCTTTTACTTGGTCGCTCTTCTAAGCATCCCTAGTTCTGATGGAAGTCTATAAGATTTGTAGTATCTCAGCACTGAGCATTTGATGGCTAATTTGGATGCCAGTGATTTTTCTTAAGTAGGTCTCTCAAGACTCTGTGATGTTGCTTGGTTACAGTCATTCCCACAACTCTCAAATAAACCAAAGCAAATGTAAAACTGGTTTCTATTTATGGGCTGGGTTACTCTACAGATCCAAACAAAACAAAATCATAAATCCTGTATAGCCACTTTAACAATCTTTTTCTTTTTCAAGAATTGCATTTGGGTAGTTACAGGAGCTTTATTTTATATTGTATTTTTTCAAGATATTGTACATAGGAAAGTGGCAGTTTCTAGGACCCTGTAGAGAATAAGATATTTCTCTGCTGAATCTTAAATTCAGATGCTAGAATTTTGCATAAAGATACAAAGTAGCTAATATTTGTTAGCTGGGCAGGTGGGACTCATTAGCCAGAACATAAAAGGTCTGAGAATGCTTTAACAGCAGCCCCAGTTTCTGCAGGGAGAAGCTTAAACTGAGATTTGTTTTGTTATTTTACTTGGCAGTACAATTGCAGGAAAGGATAAGTCTGAATGATATACAACAGTTGTGTCAAAGATCCAGCCTGCCATGCTGCCAGTAGGTCTCAGACCATCTCCACGTGTTGCACACAGTGCACGGGGCTGGACTGGTGAACATGCTGCTTGTGGCACACAGGATCAGCTCAGCCCTGAATGCTGGTTCTGGAGCCAGGCTTGAATCTGGCCTGTGCACCATATGCAATGTGCCCCAGACTGGCCCCATAAACTACATGCAGCATGGGAGGCCAGGGCCAGTATATGCTGCTGGAGCTGGTACGTGTGCTGCATACAGGATGTTAGACTGGTCTGGGGCATGCACTGCATAGAGCACTTATGCCAGACTGGTCCTGGCACTGGGTCTGATGTATGGGGCCTTTCTGTGGAGCTGATCCAACCTGCAGACAAGCTATGGAGCTGAATGTGTTTGATACCCCTGCTGTACAACATGCATGTGTGCTCTTTAGAGGTAGAATGGCAAACCTACTTGCTCCACTTGTGGGTGTGTGGCAGCATACTTCCGCTAGTAGCAAGGATCTGCCTCAGGATCTCAATTTGTTTTCTGAGTATTAATAAATTATAGTTTCACAAATAATCATAGTGCAATAGGATATCATTCAGATGTATGCACCCATTGTTCTCTGGAAAACTTTTCTTGGCTTTGTGGTGGGCCAGTAGGGGGTGCTTCTGCACTGAGTCACCCACCTCACTGCACTCAACCACCTTCCAGGCTCTGAGTGCCTCCCTGGGGGCGCCTCACGTCTACCTGACCCCCTTTCTGGAGCACACCTGCTAGCCTAGGGGTAGTGCCACCACCACCCATGATTTGGAGTGATCGTGGTTCTGTCCCCTCTGGGAAACACAGACCTAGTAGCCCTTGAGGGTACCTGACCCACTTCAAGAACTTAGGGTGCTTCCCTTAGACTGAAGCACAAATAGCGGTCTACCTCAGTCAGCCAAGCCAAGGGGACCTCAAGGCATAATCTAGACCCACTCTCAGTAAGTCTCCCACGCTAGGTACAAAGGAGAACTTTATTGGTTACAAGGAGTAAGTTTGGAATAGGGTACAGGGTTGAGCAATATCAGAGAAATCCCATAGAGCAAAGAGGGTGGCTGGGTAGCCTTTGTAGATCTCAGGTAGCTTACTCACGAGTATCATCATCCAGAGGCAGGTGGAGATTCCCTCTGGAGGCTGGCAGTTCATTGATCATGAGTTTCAAGAGAGAGAGAGAGCAAGTTTCAGAAGGTCCAGCTCTTCTCTCTCAGAGTTTTCATCATAGCTGCTGCTCCTCCTCCTGAGCAGTCCTTAACTTATATAGCCCTTATGACCTCGTTTACTGGGTCCAACGGAGACCAGCATCTGTTGGCTGCCAGCCAACCAATTTGAAATGTATCACTGGTTGCTGGGCGGACTGGCAGGGTTTCTAGCCCCCTCCCAGTCAGGTTGGCATTGCTTAGAACAGTAGGGAGTGTAAGCCCCTCACCCAAGTATGCGATGCCAGTCATGTAGGCAAAGGGAGCAGGTTTTCCCCCTCCCTCAGGAATGTATCCAACTCAGGTTACCTAAAGAGATGGGATGTCTGCCCTCTGCAGGACCCATATTAACCAAATAGTAACAGAGCAGAGTTTTTGGGGAGAGACAGAGGTGGCCTTCTGCCACAGGCTTCAGGTAGCAGATCTTGACTGTCTGGTAGCCAGGCACCATAGCGATGAACAGTCTGCAGATGCCTACATGCTATTTTACTCTCTTTTCATGCATGGAAGAATAGCTGTAAAATGAAAGACAACTTTTTTGTCTTGCTACAAGAAATAACATGCCTGCTTCCCCAAGGGATCTGATAGTGAGTCTCTTGACTTCTTATAAACAGCTGTATTTTAGGTAAAGTTCCACAGAGAATGCTGTTGTAGAATTTCCATGCATGAATTAATTTCTTGGTGAGCAGGAAGAGGAGTGCTTCTGGGAGATATGGTGGATCATTCTGTCCCATTAGGCTCTTTAATGAAGCACCTGTCATGGATGCCAAAAAATCTTTTTACGGTGGCATCTGAAGGAAGAAGCTAAATTAACCATAGACCATAGTTGTCTTAAATATTCAAAGTAAAACACATTCACAGTCATGAAAAAGTCCATTCCTATCAGTCAGAAGTACAGTACTGTAGGAATGCCTGTAGTAGATAGAAATTATTGATGATCTGCTCAGGTCTCTTCAGATCCTACAAACTATGAAACTGTTACGGTTTACATAATATCAGTTTCTGAGGTCTTGTGTTATGGCAGAAACCCCACAACTCATTCTTTTAAATATCTTGAAACTTTCAATAGGTCCAGTATTTTACAATGGAGTTATGAGCATGATTTACTATCAGATATTGAGTGTGTAACAATGTGACTTGGACCTTCTGTTCTTGAATAACTGTCCACATCCACGTTCTTCATTAGTGGGTGTGTCTCATGTCCAGAGCCTTGTACAGGAGAGAAGACTTTTTGCTACAGGAGTAAACATAGCATGTTCTTTGGTCTTGCTTCTCTTTGTGGCCTGCAACCAAGAGATGAAGGGAGAGTGTACTGGCTGCTCCTCTGTTCATTTTCACCTACCTGGTTGAGAGTAAGTGATGGCTATCTAGTACTTGCCACAGTTCCCCATCCCCCCTGCACCTGATCTCTCATCAAATTATCTGTATTTAATTTACATTTCCTTACACTTTTACCCAGTTTATTTTTGCTGCTCACTGCAACTTACCCAGAACAGATCCATCTGGATCTGCCTGAATCTGCGGAGGACCTTTCACTGAGCCATCTGACCAGAAGGCCATTTCTGGGATCCCCACATTTGACAGGCTAATCTAGCCCCAATGGCTTCATCAGCAAGCTTAGGTTCCAGTTGTGACTCCACCTCTGATTACTCTCTGGATCAGGAACGTTCCTATTTTCAGATCAGCTCCTGGGGAAAAGGACTTAAGAATTCCTGGTCTCATGACCTTCCATGGCCCTTGAGGCCATGGAAGGTCATCCTTCCCTTCCATGGCCTTAAGGGACCCTTCCCCAATACTTCGCTCTGGTCATATATGCCCTGGGAATTCCAGTCACTGTGCACTTATGGGTGATGTAGTCCCCTTCATGTTTGTCACTCTCCTCCTCCTGAGTCTCACAGATAATCCTGGTCTTAGGATTCACACTCACTTAGGCTCTCCAGACCCAGTACTTGGCTGTTTGACCTCTTTCATGAGTTCTTCCCCTTCTGAGAGGGTGACACACCGATGCCTCTTCTATCAGTGTATCCTAGTATCTTCCTGGACAGTGTAGCTGAGCTCTTCCTTATCTTTCACCAGCCAAGACCCTCCATAGTGGTCTTTCCCTTTAATATAGCTATCCTAGAAGTTGTTTGTTTACCCAGTGCACATCAGCCTTCCATCTCCATATAGGCAAAATGGCAGTCAGGAGTTAAAGGAGTCTTCCAAAATAGGTGGAGTGCCTGTATTTATATCCTACCCCTTTTCTTTTTGTTGGTAGCAGCAGTGAATAAAGACTAAAGCATCCTGTGTCAGCACCTGCAGTAAGGATCCCAAGAGGCTGGACTCTGGACAGGTATGGTGCCTCATCCTCATCTATCCTCCAATTTTGGATAATCAGCTATAAAAGTTTGTTGGCTTGATAAACCAACTTTGTTGGCTGCATGAATACATTGTCTTGTCTGTGGGCTCTCTGTCATCTCTTCATATAGGTAGCCAGGAAAGGTAGATAAAATAACATGGGAGAATTTCCATGGCAGTTGTTGCCACTGAAAGGTCACTGGAGCAATTTGAATGTAGGGCCTGCATCTTCCAAGGATCAGCTATAAACCTGCCTCGAGTGAATGACATCACATGTGGGATTTATATTGGCAGCTATAAAGGGCAACACTTTCTTTCCTCCAGAGTAACAGGACATGTACTTCACAGTCTGTTTCTGCTTGAAAATGTGGAGTCGTTTCTAAAATGTACCTTTTATTATTATAGGAAATTACCTAAAGCATTTTCAAACTTAAGCTACAATATTTTCTTTGATAACAAAAATGAAATACGCTTCCTATTAGGTGTTGTATCTTTATTCTTGACTTCCTTTTTCTTCCCTCTAGTCATTATTTCCTGTATAGTTTTTTTTTTGATGATATGCCATGAAACACGTAGCTAGAACAAAATGGTCAGGAAGGTAACCAAATTATGGAGAAAAGTCCCATATAAATCCATTTATTTTTCAAAGGATTACACCTCATTTGGTCAAATTTGACATATGTAGTCTTGTGTGGGGAGAGAACTTTTACAATATCCCATAAAACTTAACTTTTGCAAAATTTGCATATGATATATATCTTTTTAATTTACTCACTTTCACCATTTTAAGTTACATTAGTGCCTTAAGTGTCCACTAAGATATACAGTTTCCCTCAAATAATGTCTTTATTTTAAAAAATAGCCTATATCTGTAAAGAGCTAAAATTCTAATATGAATGACTTCATGTAAGTGGCCTATGTGTGAGAACTCTTTGAGAACAGCAATAAAAGCTATTTATAATTTCCTATGCCAAACCATTCTTGAAAAAACCTAATCATTTTTCTAAGTCATAAAACTCTGCCCATTCAATTTTAGTTGCATTGTCCTGAGAAATTCTTCTCTTCTTTGGCATAAACAGTGTTGGACTGAAAGGGAATCTCTCTCATACATTAGAGTTGGGGTGAGCAAAATGTTCCTACAGTGGTAGCTAGGAAAAATTGAAGTCCCTGATAGTACCAAAGTGGCAGAGTGAATGTAGGGCAATAGTACTTGTGCTCTCTCATACACCTCCCCGTACTCTTGGATGAAATATGCTTCACTGTCTGAGGATACAGAAATGGGCATGTGCTCCTTGAGGGCCTTGTGAGGATATCAGTCTCATTACTGAATACTAAAACCTCTGCCTTTTAGGCACAATTTGAGCCCAAAGGAACTTTATAACATTATCGTAGGCTTAATAGCTTGCATTTCTTCAGTGAAGCATTAGACTCGAGTGTTCTATTCATGCACTTGGTTTTGTATGTCAGTGTAATAAAAACACTCAGGAAATCATGCAAATCATATACAGAAGCATTCATATATTTTGAGTCTATAGTAGAGGCTGAGTATTGTTCAGTATTAAAGAAATAATGAATCCATGAAGACAAAGCAACTCAGCTAGCTTTGAAGGATGTGTCTCCTTTAAGATATTCCAGAATTTCCTACTGACTGTAAGTGGGGCTTGTTAAGAAAGCCTTGACAAGTGTGTGAGTAATTCAAACTATTAACAGATCATTATACTATAGTAAAACCAAAGGAAATCACAGTATAGGCAGCAAAAACTCAAACTGTAGACCGTGATTGCCACCTTCTTTTTAAGTACAGTGGTTTCTTGCCAGCACACTAAAGAAGTTAGTTTTTATTAATCTGTGAATGAATATACAATCAAATTATGGTTGTGTATGTTTAGTTATAAGCAAAGATGACTTTCTGCACAGTTATATGTGGATTGGCAGGAGCCTTGGGCTCTCAGGGCCTGTCTTCACAACAGCAGTTACCTGGAGTTAGTGCACTAGCTTAGCTGGAATAAGTGACCACATTACAAAACAGTACTCAAGCCCCATCAGGTGACTGGATTAACATCTGGTGAGTTGCTGTAACAACTCCCAGGCCTCAAGCAACTCAACCTCTCCCAGGTTACTAGCAAAATTTGACCTTTAGTTCTGTCCTCACAGGTCAGCTACTTTGAGATCAAAATACAGTAAAAGCTGTGTTAACCGGCATTTTATTAGCTGGAAAACTTAACTGGCATCCGAGCGATGCAGCAAAAGCGAAACCAGAAGTACCACTTCTGGGGGACTTCCCATTTCACCGCTGCAAGCTGAGTTTTTCTTCACCACTTTTTCGGCCCACAGCTTGGGTGGGGCCCCCCTACCTGTCCCCCGGCACACTGATGCCGGGGAAGTGCACCAGACGGTGCACATTTGTTTAACCAGAATATTTGATTAACCAGCATCCCCCATTCCCAGGGGATGCCGGATAACAGAGCTTTTACTGTACCACTTTGAATTCAAGCTAGAGCTATTTGCCTCTGCACAGCTGGGTTAGAGTTATTGCTCAAGTTATTGCTCAAGCTCACAAGGCAGTGAAGAGAAGCCCTCAAAAGTTGGGCATTGGGTTGTCTGCACACTGATTTTGGCCAGGTTAGTCAGGTTATGAGAGAGCAAATTGCTCACAGAAAGAGCACCTGAAAAGAAACTGATAACCTTTCTTGTAGCTTTCAGCTATTCCAGAAGATACAGCCCATTAGCCTAGCTGGAAAAGCAGGAGGAGAAACTAGAGTTTACTTCACACCTTATATTTGTCCTCGCTAATTACTGTACAGCTTACATATAGATAACTAAATTTAGGGCTCATCCATACCCTTGCAACGGCTGGTCCAAGAAGGATGAAGCTGAGCTTCCAGCTCTCAAGGATGTCAGTATACTCAGGTGGGCAGGACATACTTACTTCTGTGCTCCCTGAGTCCACTGCTGCCATGGTGTAGACAGGCCCTTAGAGCAGTAGTTCTTAACACTTTTAGATTTGAGAATTGGGTGGCACCCCATTTCAAAAACAAATGCATCTGAATCCCACAGTCAGAAATGACTGAGTCATCCATGGGTCATAAGCCCCCAACTTAAAGGTATTTAGAAGCCTAATAGTGTAGCTAGATACTTTGTGGGATTTTCGCAAGCATGTATGTGCCTAAAGACCTTTAAAAATTAGGGCTTTAGGCTTAGAACAACAAAGTTATTTAATAGGTACCTAACCCCTATTGGAAAAACGATGGGAGAAAGATGCATAAATACCTTTGTGGATCTAACCCTTAGTGCCCATTACAATTTTTAAAGGTATTTTGGTATTGCTCTTTTAAGACCTACAGGACTGGCATGGCTAAATTCTGTTTCAGAAGTGACCTGGGCCTCCAGGCCTTATTGAAAGTCAATGGCACTTGGGCTGTTTAAGTCACTAGGGCATTTCTGAATGAATGTTTTATTTTAAACCTTAACACTTAATAGGGTTTCTAACTTTTTCCCAGTGTGGAGATGCTGTTAGTGTTCAGGCTGTTGGTGCATATAAGCATCGTGAGTCACTGCTGGCCTGACAGTGGTGTGCAAATTAACACATGCAGATAGGGAGTGTGCAAAACTGAATTCTTTAAAGTTTGAGCCTGGATATGCAAAAGTAGTACAGTATATAAGTAGCCCAATGAGGTTACTGTTCACAACAATAAAAATTCTCTCATTACCTCTTTTCCTCCACTACCTTTCCTAATTTAGGATGTTTATATTTCATTTTACTGCCTCATCACACTAGTCTCTGTGCTTTTCTCTGACGTTTTCCAAATTCAAATGTTATTAAAGTACAGCTGTCCTTTTGATAGTGAAAATTCCACTAGTGGTGTTTGCCTTCATTGAACTCCCATGTCTGCCTCTGAAAGCTGAATGTCAGTTTCAAAATTGTATGCATTAAAAGGCAAAACAATGACACTAGCCCATACCCTACACTGAGATCTACCTCCTTATCACCTTGCCAGTTGCTCCATGGAAGCAGTGTGCCACCTCCCAGGGATTGTAGTCAGTACCTTTTAAAGCAGCAGCAGTGTGCTTTTTTCTGTAGCTACAATTATAGGTTCTTTAGGCTCCTTGTACAGTGCTAATGCTATTAAGCCATGACCTATCTGGGCAGGTGGTGCAGCTACATATCCCCCCACCTTTGGATCTAAGCTATCACAGCTTACATCTACATAAGCACAGCTTCTGCTGCAAGGTCTATGACAAGGGTGGGCATTTATTTGGGCCTGTGGGCCACATAGAAAGTTTTGGTGATCTGTTGCAGGTTGAGCCAGTGTCCTTCCCCCGCCCTCTCCTGTGCAACAGCTTACCAAAACTCCTTAAGTGGCTCTGTTCCTCACTAGATTGAGT
>NW_017729031.1:81854418-81854794 GCF_001723915.1 Gavialis gangeticus
GATAGGGCCATGGGTGGAGAGTGGTATCCAGGAGTGGGGTGGGTGGGCAGGGCCAGGGCTGGGATCATGGGGCCAGGGCTCAGGGCAGAGGCGTGATCTGTTGCCTGCACTCCCCTATCAAGGGCACTGGTTTTCCAGGCAGGGGCATGCAGGGAGCGGATCGCAGCTCTGCCCTGGGCCCCAGCCCTGTTCCGTCACCACCCAGCAATCCCGGAATCTCAATGGAGACCGGCCGGGAACTGTGCAGGCAAGGTGTGTGGATGGGCAGATGGGATGGGACCAGCAGGGTGCTGTGTCCAAGATCATGCCCAAAAACTTGGGGTGGTGACAGTTTCATAGTTAGCAGGGTTGGGAGGGACCTGAGCAGATCATCAAT
>NW_017729031.1:81855585-81856774 GCF_001723915.1 Gavialis gangeticus
CATCATTAGTACCATGGGGTGGTAATCGATGGGCTGGATCATGGCCTGGATCATCCCCGTCACATCATGAATCTTTTCTCCAGGCAGTAGACCTCGCGTGTCAAGGGGTCCTGGCGACAGATGGGGCCCTCCATACCTCTCAGGATGGAGTCGTCTATGATGATCACTCAACGCTTTTGTGGGACAGTGAAGGGCTGGGGCCTGGGGCAGAGCTGTGATCCACTTCCCGCATGCCCCTGCCTGCGGAACCCACACCTGTCACAGGGACTTGTGGGCAGTGAATCTTGGCTCGGTCCCAGCCCCACGCTGTCACTGCCTAATGATCCCACCCGATGATCCCGGCCTTGCTTGCCTGTCCCACTCCTAAACACCGTTCCTGATAGGCACTGATGCTGTGGGTGCCCTGAGGCTCAAGCACTCATTGAAAAAAAATTAACAGGTGCTCAGCACCCAAAAGCCACAGCCATTTTGGTTTTAAACGTTAGATGTCTACGGCTGTTTGCAGACGTTTAAAAAAAAAAAGTGCTTTACTGGAAGAAGAAATGCATTACTTCAACCCAGCTGTGCAGTGTCTGTAAAGATTGGCTACTTCAGTGGGACTTGTTGTGCTTTTACGTAAAGCTGATTCAATCAGCTATCAGATAACAGCCCCAAAAAAGCCCCACTAAAGCACCCAATCTTTATAGACAACAGGTGGGTCAGGTTGAAGTAATGCATTGCCTCTTTTGGGCATATGTGGCGAAAGCCAAAGTTGGTGCCTATGCCACTCCCTGTCTGCCTGTCCACCTGTGACCCCATGCCATTTTCCTAGCCACGTGCCCTGCCTGTTTAGGTCCCACCCCTGGTGGTGACTGGAGGGGAGATGAACCAGGCTGCCAGGGCAGCAGGGCTGGGGCTGGCAGTGACAGCAGCTGGAAGGAACTGCTGCCACTGGGGCTGACAGGAAGTGAGTCTGGCTGCTGCACTGCCCTAGCCCTGCTGTGTGCCCAGGGATGGCAAAACCAGCTGCATATTTCATGGCCCAGGCTGCCCCCTGAGCCTGGGCTAAGTGGGACTGAGGAACCTGCTGCAAGCCGGACAGTATCTCTTGGCAGGCTGGGTCCAGCTCAGGCTGTATTTTGCATGAGCTTGCTGGTGCTCCGCACTGGCTCTGTCTGGAGTCCTTGCTTCTCTTCACTCTCCTTCCCCC
>NW_017729031.1:81861774-81862400 GCF_001723915.1 Gavialis gangeticus
CCCCCCCCCCCCCCCCCCCCCCCCCCACCAAATTCAGCATCGGGGAAAGAAGGGGAGGAACAGTCAAAAGTCACATGCAGCCCCTGCTTTCATGCAGCCCCTGAGGCTTCATGCTACTGCTGGTCATCCAGTCTCCTCCTTTCTCTGCTGCTGATTTGGGAGTAATGGGGGAGAGTGAAGAGCATCAGACTCTGAAGCTGCTTGAAAGCAGGGATTCTGGGCAGACCCTGCTTTGGTGAGCTGAGAGATCAGGTGTGGAGCTCCCAGTAGGAGTTGTTGAGAGCTCACTGGCATCTAAAAGCACAGTGAGGGGCTGTGGCCACATTCCTTTCAGCTGTGTAGCATGTGTACAGTGAGCTCCTTTTACTGTGCATGCGCCCCATACTGAAAGGGGGTGTAGCTACACCCCTGTTGCTACAGTTCTGGATCTACCCATGTCTCTGAGCAAATAGGCTAGGGGCAAACTTTAAAAAAACCTGAGCCTGAATTGATTCAATCTTTGCAGGTTAGTCTAACCTGCAAAGCTTGAACCAATTTCGAGATGGATAGACATTCTCTTTTCATTCCAGAAATGCAGATACATGCCTGTAGTGGCTCAGGCTAGAAGCTTGCGGGGGGGGGGGGGG
>NW_017729031.1:81862411-81862763 GCF_001723915.1 Gavialis gangeticus
CCCAGCCCCAGGCTAGCACTCTGAGGCAAAGGTGGGGTGTACAGTGCATGCATCTCTTGATGATACTGAGTTTGTCAATCTCCCTCTCCCTGTCTGCAAAACTGACAGGGCTGCAAACCAGCGGTGGGCTGATAAAGCCACTGTGTTTATCAGCCCATTAGCAAAACAAAAGCCTTTCTCGTTAGTTCAAGCTCTTAAACAGCTTTTTCCAAGAAAGGAACAGAGGGACATTACCAGCTGACCTGTTGATTAGCTCCAAAAAGCCCTAAGCAGACACTGTTCTGTCTGCCTGTCCCAGTGAAATAGGACGCGCGCGCGCACACACACACACACACACACACACACACACACA
>NW_017729031.1:81862991-81879399 GCF_001723915.1 Gavialis gangeticus
CCCCACCCCCCCCCCCCCCCCCCAGCATTAGCTAGCTTACCACATACCTAGGATCTATAAGGCTGGGGCCCATGTCTGCAGTCTCCTCTGGAGCTCTGGCTAGGGAAGAGAGGGGTAGGGCCAGCCTGTTCTCTGGAGCAGAGAGCACAGTCCAGCCAAGGCCAGGGCTGCAAAGCATCTGGTATGCTGGGGGACTCTGGGTTAAGTTAAACCAGGAAGGGGTCTGGGACAGACATTGCATAAACCAGTTTGACCCAAATAAGTTAAGTCTGATACTACATTCAGCCAGGTTTATCTTACACCCCTTTCAGCTATTTTGAAACTAATTTGTGTGCACTGAACTTCTGTTCTATTACAGGTTTAAACCAGTTTCTGATCACTTAAACTGGTTTATGTGTAATGTCTGTCCCTAGCCGTAGAGAGCCACTTCACAGCTAAAGTGGGGACATCCCTTGATCCCTGTCCATTTGGTGCATTCATTCAAGTTGCAAATACTGGCTAAAACCTTTTAAAACCTAACAGATATCCTGTAAAAGATCTAGGAAGGGATATATTGGGAAATGAGATGTTATTTGAGACTATTAGTTCACATTTATTATCCCTTTGGAAAGCACAACTCCACCAGGGAAAATGTTTTGGTTTTAGAGATTTTTGCATGTTTCTTGCCCAAATGATCAGGTCCTTCCTACCTCTAAATAAGTAAATGTGTAAGAGCAGTAGCAGGTATTAGAATCAGCTTTACATCTTACTGGCACTAGTGTCTTTTAAAATATCTGTGTGCCATATGCACAAATCAGAAAGTGCCACTACTAGCTCTCTTGTATTCTCTTCTACAGAAGGGTGACGTGTCTCTGAGTAGTCTACTTAAGTAATAGAATTCTGATTAAGTTTATTTAATGGGATATAATGTTTTGCTACACATACACAGTCACGGTATATTTCTTAAGTCACAGTTGCCATGGCAATGCATGTTGCAATGGCTTAACATTTCCCTGCAATGATAAGAAAAATGTTCAAAAGTATAGGTCTGTTCTACTGGAGCTAATTGAATCTCCAAAGCTGTTGACTATACAGAACTTATGACACATTTAAATAATTCCAATTCCACCCGGTAGATGGCAGTGGTACACAAATACTCAAGTCATACTGTTGCAGTAGCCTTCAGCTTAAAATGGGTTTATTAAACTGCCATGATCAAGCTAATCACAGTGTTGCATGCCACAATAATATTCATAGTTTACTGTGCTGAATGCAACTCATACTAAAGTGGTTCTTCTTATATATGTTACTCCGTAGCTTTGCTGGCCTTACAGAGTCACAAAGAAAATGGAGACTTGTCTTCTTGTCCATTATGAAAAACATAGGGAAGGTGTTTATTTATAGACTACAGCACCATGTCACCAGTGTACCAGTGGTTTCTAGGGCAGTAGTTCTCAACCTTTTTTGTACCAGGACCCTTTTGTAAACATCAATGGCCAGTCCAGACCCAGTGCCCCTCACTCCTGACCTGCTGCCCTCCACCCCCAGTGTGTGGGGCAGGGGGTGGCTGTGTGGGGTGCAGTGGGGTGGTGGGGATGTGGGGCACGGGGAGCCCCAAGCAGCCCCTCACGAGCTGGAACTCTGCCAGCCTGCAAGGTAAAAGCCACAGTTTCCTACATTTTTCCCCTTTAAAGGAGAATCCATTTTTAAAGTTTGTTCATGACCCTTTCCTGTGACCCACTTTTGGGTTGCGACCCATGGGTTGAGAAACACTGTTCTAGTATGCCTCTTACCAAAGCAGAGAATGGTACAGAACAGTTTTGAAGCTGGCTTCTCATTTTGTCTGTGTTGTCTATTTCTTGTTTAGCTGATAACTCTATATCCTTTTGCCTTAAGAAGAAACCAGAAGCCAGAAATGAGTAGCCTGTAGTATGTTGTACTACAAATGCCCTCTCTTTCTCCATATATGTTTGAGTAGTTGTGAGGTTCTGTTACAGTGCGCAACTGCAAGATCTGCCAAATTTGTATTCTGAGCTCATCCTGTACTTTGTGCAAGACGATGCTTAGAGGAAGATAGAAAAGGGCAGCTACCTAGAGGGAGAGAAAATGAGTTACCGGTAGATAAAACTATGAAGTTAAACACTGAAAACATTCATTTTTGTAACCACTAAGAGTCAAAGGTGGCCAGAGCTTGGTGTGTTTTATCTCTTCATAGAATGTATTTTTTAAACAGTTCAAGAATTCCTTTCTGCTAATGGCTTTGAAATCAGCCCACCCAGTTCTTCAACCTGGTATGACAGTCTAAGCTGAAATCCTTCCAATCCTAAGGAGCTACATGCAGATTCTAAGGGGGCTGCCCAGGTCTCAAATGGCTTTAGGTCATAGATAGTTAAATGATTTAAGTAAACCTCAGGAGGAATTTATTTGCATGCATCTTCTGAGTGAGTGGTCCCCAAATTCTTCCTATAGCTGCTTAAGTGCCTGAGAGGCCTTAAACATCTAAGTGTTCTATAGGGAACTTATTTGGTGCCTAAAGTTCTACTAGAGCATATGTCCATAACTGCCGTCATCCTAATTGGACTTGGCATTTCAGTGCTTGTCTTTCACTTAAAGCCTTTGAGCTTTACACATTGAGTATCCCATGGCAACTTTATACATTCAGTAATGAGCACACCCATCCTAGCCTAGCCTCAAGGTAGGCATTTAGGGGATCTTCCTAGGAGATGAAGGGTATGAATTTTGACCCCCCTCAGGCTGAGGGCCTAGAACCAAGGTCTCCCAAATCCTGAGCGAGTGTTCTTATTCCTAGGCTACTACGTAGAAAGTGGGAACCACCACCTTAGTGAGCCTGTTGTCCATATGCAAAGGGACAACTGAGGTGCCAAAGTCTAGGAAGAGGTTTTGGTCTGTGAATCTCAGTCTCACATAGGTGCCTAGGTCAGGGCTGCAGTGCTCCAGCGGAGAGGCAAGATTTCAAGCATAGCCTTTTCTTTAGCATCTCCTGTTGGCTGGAAGTATTGTTGTGCTCAGCATGCTGAGTTCTGTAAATTCCATTCGAGGAGCCTGCCTTTCCTTTGTACAGGATGGCCTGGGCACCTAATTCTGGTTTGTGCATTCTGTTCCCGTAGTTGAGCATCTAAAAGTTAGGCACAGCAGTACTGAATATTGGCATGGTGATGTCACTTTGGACCTTGGCCCCGGTGTCTTAGTTCCTTGTAGCACTTCCTTACTGTACAGGCAGCCAGAAGGGTAAATACATTAGAGTTTGTAACTTGCTCCGACACTACAGTGATAAGAGGCATGGGAAGACTCTTTTCAGACCCTTATGCATGTACACACACGCATGTGTGTTCTTCAAGAATGTCTAGCTCTTGCTAAAATCTGTGAAACATATGCCCAGTTTTAATGTCTAGAGCGTTGAATCATTGGGGTAGTAGATCCAACGATTTCTGGCTGTAATAGATCCAAGACATTTCTGGCTGTCTTGACATGCTTATGCTCCTTTTTTATTCTCTTGCTAACTAAGTTAAATTCTACAAAATTCCATGGAAATCAGTTATAGGTCATTGCACTTTTTTCTTTGAAAATGTGCTTTGACAGGCTTAAGCAGAGTGAGTTGCTACATGGCAAAACTCCAAAGCCATTTGCAGTCGAATGTTTAGGGAGGAGGATATTATAGGAATGATTTCCAATTATTTGATAAATTAAGAATTTAAAACCCAGTAGCAGTAAATTGTAACTGTAAGAAAGAACAAAACAAACAAAATGTGGCAGCATGAAGCAAAGCCCTGCACAGACAAATTGCTTACTCATAAATCTGTAAACCCAAAATTTGGCTGAGTTAAATAGTAAACAATTACTTATCTAGCTATTAGCTCTACCCCTTAGAGCTGAATGAATCATCAGGACAATTCCTGACCAAACTTTGATCTGGTCAGACCTAGATGATTTTGACTACGGGACAGACTACTTGCAGGGAGGATGTATACTGCTGCTATCCGAATTAAGAAAATGTTAAACACAAATTTCTCAACAGAGGACTTCTAGCTTTCAACAGTCCCTTCAGGAAGATACTGACTTCTTGCCATGTTTGGTCTTCCAAATGAGAATGGTAATTTTGCACCTCTGCAAAAATTAAGTTTATTCCTGGATAATACATAAAGGGGGTAACTTTGTTAAATAGCTTGTACATCCCTGCTAAGCAATAGTAAACACACAAAGCACTATAGGAATCTCCTTGTAGGAGATTGTTTGGACGGAAGTCCAGAGGGAAGGTGTCATTGAACTGTTGCTCTACAGAAGTTTGTGTGGAATTGCATTGGCTAGGAGTGGGATATATATAGCTATCTGGAGTGTGACTTGCAGGTTTTTAACACAGCTGTCTCCTTGAGTTCCAGAGGCAGCTTGTAGTACTTTTGTGTCATATACCTAACTCTCCCTGACCCTGGGGTGACAATGTATGAGAGGGTAGGGCCATTGTGTTGCTTCTTCCCACTTGCACTAGCTATGAGGAAAAAAGCACCTCCCATAGTGCTCTACAACAGACTTCACGTGTTCTTGGCTCACATGCATTCTGCACAAAGCTGAGGTGGAGGATTCCTTAAACACTCGGCAGTCACTCCACCACACACAGTGCACCTCAGAAATGTCATCCGGCTTGAATGTTGAGCAGTGGTCTTAAAGCACACTTGATTTTTGCATGAGCTCCTTCTGGGCTGGGCTTTTAATGCATCTCGCTCTGTGAGCGGTATCCTGTTATCAGATCCTTTTAGATGCATACAAAAGTCTGCATTTGCTGTCTCTGATAAGTGTTTACGTCTTCCAGTTTACTAGATCCCTCCTAAATATCTACTTCTCCTAAAATCTCCACAGGAAGATCATGTAATATCTAAAAGTAAGACAAAAACGATTATCCACAATCTTGTTTTCCCAGAGCATAGTCTTCTATCTCTTCCTTTTAGAACACAGGAATTTCAGAAAGGGATAGGTTTGGGTTTTTTGTATTTCGCTGCTGAGTCTGAGGATGACACATGCACTCATGTGCACTTGTGCTAGGGACAGAAGTTATACATAAACTGGTTTAAGTGTTTAGAAACTGGTTTAAACCTGTAACAGAACAGAAGCTCAGTGCACATAAACCAGTTTCAAAATGGCTGAAACTGGTTTGAGAGAAACCTGGTTGAGCATAGTATCAAATTTAACTGATTGAGGTCAGACCCTTGCTGGTTTAAGTTAAATCAGAGTTCCCCAGCATCCCAGGATGCTCTGCAGCCCTGGGCTGGACGGGGCTTTCTGTTCCAGCGAAGCAGGGTTGGTCTCACCCCTCTCCTCCCTAACCGGAGCACTATCACTGCTCCAGCTGGCCAAGAAGCGGGTGAGGGGTGAAACCCTGCTCTGGAGTGCAGCTGGGTTTGCCTTTCAGGGGGGCAGCATCCCCTTGCTAGGCATCCCCAGCCCTGCAACCCCCACCTCCTCACTGCTCCATTGGCAAGAGTGGGTGCATGGACAGATGGTCATAGCCTAAGGGGATGGGGGGGTTTAATCCCCCCCATTGCAGGGCTGGGTGGCACGGGCACTGATAGGTTCCACTTGTGCACCCAGGGTGCGGTGGCCAGATGCCAGTAGCCTGAGAAGAAGCGGGGGGGGGGGGGGTAATCTCCCCATTGCTGGCAGCAGTGGCATGGGCACCAACATGGTGCTGGCTCCATCCCACACTGAAGTTCCCCTCAGGCAGGACCTGTGCTGCAACACCTGGCCCAAGTCCCTCAGAGGAGTGGCAAGTTGTGCATGATGTCAAGGTGGGTCCAGCTGTGGGGAGGGGGTGAGGGAGGGGGAATGTGACCTGGCTGCAGGCAGGGAGAGGAGGTGGGGGGAGCCAGGGCTAATCACGGAACCAGACTCACCACTGTCTACCACTGTGGCAGTGTGGCCCAAGCTGGGGTGGCTGTAGGAGGCAGAGGTCAGCACCCACTGCCTCTAGCCCATGCGAGGGCTGGGGTTTGCAGCTGTACTGCAGCTGGAGCATGGCTCCCCACCCCCCTCTCACTTCTGGTGGCGGCAGTGGACTGAACCATCGCAGCAGGTGGAGGTGAGGCATCGTCACCTGCTGGCTGCTCCTGGTGGCACTGGGCACTTGGGGCAGGCTGCTGCAGGTCAGTCACTGCCCACACCCCTGGGTCATGGGTCTGGGCCAGACTGAGCTGCAGCAATCCATTGCCTCCCCCCACCACTGCCCATGTCCCTGGTCTGTGGGAGAGCACCCCAAGTGCCTGGTTCCACTGCAAGCAAGCAGTGGGTGACAGCTGCTTTACCTCTGCCCACTGTAATGGTTCGCTCCACTGCCACCCCCAAGATGGGGAGAGTGGGTAGCCATGCTCCAACTGCAGTCCGCCTACAGACCATGGCCCCTGCACAAGGCTGGAGAT
This sequence comes from Gavialis gangeticus, assembly GCF_001723915.1. Classification (NCBI taxonomy): domain Eukaryota; kingdom Metazoa; phylum Chordata; order Crocodylia; family Gavialidae; genus Gavialis; species Gavialis gangeticus. Next base: position 81,869,396 of record NW_017729031.1, read on the forward strand.
GGAAGGCGGCAGGTGCTGACCCCCACCCCTTAGGGCCGCCCCAGTCCGGGCCACGCTGCTGCAGCAGGAGGCAGCAATAAACCAGGCTCCGTGATTAGCCCCGGCTCCCCCATCCCTAGCCACACTCTCCTCCTCTGCAGCCATACGTGCCTCTGCACTGGGTACCTATCGCTTTTCCTCTGAGGGACTCGGCCCAGGTGCTGCAATGTGGGCCCTGCCTGAGGGGATCTTCAGCATGAGATGGAGCCAGTGCTGTGTTGGTGCTTGCACTGCTTCTCTGTGCTTGTGGGAAGGGAAGTTTAACCCCTCTCCCTGGCCCCAGAGGCCAGCTGAGGTTTGCCTGTGGGGGCATTCCATGCCCCCACACCCCTTCCCCCACCAACCCTTCTCTGCTTGAGCAGACTAGCCCAGACTAGAAAGCATGCTGGGATGCTGGGGGATTGTGATTTAACTTGAACCAGGAAGTGGTCTGGAGCAGAAGTTTCATAAACCAGAGCTGGCACGGCCCAGGCTGGCAATAGGGCTGGGTTACAAGCTGGTGCTAAGCGTGGAAAAAGCAGGTCCTTGCCTGCCCTGTGCCCAGTGCCCCACGCTGCAGCCACTCGCAGCCCTCATGGGGCTGCCTGTTCCTGCTCAGGACAGCCCTGCGTGGGCTGCGAGCAGCTGCAGCAGGGAGCGCTGGCCATGGGGGGGGAAGGGGTTGCTTTGCCCCGCACTCAGTACCAGCTCATTCCCTGCCCTAGAGCAGGGGATCGGGGCTGCACACTGCCCCCTGCCTGTACCGTGGGGTTGGGGGGGCACTGGGAGTGAGTGGGTGCACGGGGCCCACACCGGTGTCCCAGGGCCAGTGCTGGCGGGGCCCAGAGCAGGGCGGCAGGGGTACAGGGTCCTGGCTGGCAGGAGCTGGGCCAGCTCCCCCGTCTCCCTGCTGGAGCAGCCCAACCCGACTCTACAGACCCTGCTAGTCTGTGCCCTGCTTCGGGCCCCACCTGCACTGGTGCTGAGACATTGGTCCCGAGACATTGGGACATTGCTCCCAAGATGGGGACCAGGGGGGCGGGGCACCTGTTAAGGGGCAGGGCTACCCAGGCAGCCTTCAGCAGCTTGCCAAAACTGGGTAAGTGGCCCTCTGCCCAAAATAATTGCCCACCCCTGTCATAATGACTAGGGACAGAAGTTATGCATAAACTAATTTAAGTTCAGTGCACATAAACCAGTATCAAAACGGCTGAAACTGTTTTAAGATAAACCTGGTTGAATCAGACTTAACTGATTTGTGGCAAACTGGCTTATGAAACTTATGTCCTAGACTCCTTCCTGGTTCAAGTTAGATCACAGTCGCCTAGCATCCCAGCATGCTTTCCAGTCTGGGCTGTGCTGTGCTATCTGTTCCAACAGAGAAGGGTTGGTGGCGGGGGCAGTCCCCCAAGGTAAACCCCAGATGGGGTCTGGGGCCGGGGAGGAGGGTTACATTTCCCTTCCCCTGAGTACAGTGCTGTCCTGCCCTGCTAAAAACTTACTGCTGGCTGCAACTGTGAAATACCAGGAAATTCCAGTTATTAGAGTATTTCGGCTTGTAGAATGCCAGATAACAGGGATTTTACTGTACATGGCATTGTTGATTATGTGGTTTTCCTACAGAATGAAGCCTGTTGATCTGTCTGCTATGGCAGCAGGTTGTGAATTAAGACTTTACAAGTATGAGCTACTTAAAATATTAGCAGAGTTAAAAAAAAAAAAAAATGTTGGCTGTGTTTCAGAGGAATCTGTGTGCATGCTTACTGTGGTTCTAGCCAGGTGAGAAAAAGATACACTTGGTACAGGACCATACTGGAAGGTACACCTGCCATGGCTGTACAATACACTCCAGGTGTTTCCTTTTTAGTGAAATTCCCCTATGTATTGCTTGGATTATTTGAGCTTTAAGTAGGGAACAAAGTGGACACTGCTACTTGTTTGACACCCAAGATTGCTTTCATTGGCAGAGTAAGATTGCACTGGTTATACTTTACTTCCAACTGAAGATCCCTTTGTACATCCAAAAACACGTAATATCAAGTCCTTTTTTTAAAAAAGGAAGACAGTCCGAAGTGCTGTAAATATTGTTTTTGTAATTCATTTTAACTAGTGAGAAAAATAGGATGAAGAACAAGTTGATATGAATAGTGTAGCACCTTTTTGCAAGGAATATTTTTATTAATGCATGAAATTATTCAACATGCACAGTTATATTTTTCTTTTGGGGATGTGTCTTGTGGTGAGTGAGCTTTTATTTTAAATATTGAATGCTGAGCAATTTGTGGTTGTTTATATATTTTTTATTTAATAACATGTTGGAAAAGCTAGTACCATCATCAGGTGTCCTATTTATGGTGACACCATCTTGGGGAGTATGAAAGATTGCTTTTAATATCAAGAAACAATCTTGTAGGTGAGCACTTTGGCCTGTTACCAGGAAAGTACTTAAATATGTACTTCAAGCATGTGAAACTACTTTGACTTCTTAAGTAGACCTAAGTGTTCTGCTCAGCTGAAGCCTACCTGAACAAGGATCCACTGGTGCTTTCTGGTCTTAAGCTTAAGGTCTCATGTTATTGGTGTTCATTGTTCATTATTATCCCCTTCCTGTTCTACTTTGGCGAGGGCCAATTAAGTTCTTTTTATATTTTTTTTACCTCCTCTTCATTAAGCTAATACAGGACTTTGACCATAAACTTGACATCTTTATTTAGTGCAGACATTTGAGTATGCGGTCTCTGTCTCTATTTATATTATCAAACTGGTTAAATCTGCTTTTATTCAGCCTTTTTCAGGCTCTAACTCATGTACTCAGAGCAATAAATCGCTGTGTAACCCTAGCCAGATTATCTGCTGATATAAATTGACACGGATCCCTTGACTTCAAAGAAGTTATATCAGTTTGCATCAGTTGAGAATCTGGTCTGCACATCTAATGGTACTGTTGTAGTAATTTGGCTCTTCAGAACATGTAGCTTTTAAGCATGAATTGGAGAAGGTTAGGAAGGAGAATATAAATTTAAAATGGCTTAGCTGGTATACAAAGATGGCTGAAATCAAAACTACAGGACTTTACTTACTGTATTATTCAAGGGTTCCTAAAGTTTGACCTCAACAAATTGCATTAGCTCTAGTAATTTTTAGTTTTAGATTCTTCATGTAACTATATTTTGCATATATGATATAGGTTTACCTTTTGTGCCCTTCAGGACATTCAGTTTTGACCCTGTAATTAAAAAAGCACAATTGGGACAAATACCATACTAGTTCAGATAGCCTGAGTATTAGCATTCACGTGCTGCAGTTCACAGGCAGTACAAATCTGGGCAGCAGCAGAAACAAATTAATTTACAGTTTGTCTCTTGGCTAGTGATTCTAAGCTAAAATCAGAGCCAATGTAAATGATATTGAATGACTCAAGCACCTGGCAAGAATGACTATACGATAATATACAGTTGTAAAACCTGACAGTTAACCCTTTCCTGGTGTTGTAGAGAAAAATTGTTGGAATGTAAAATGCTTCTGGTTCAGATTTTTATATACATCTACTTTCTTATTAGTATGTATGGTAAGATTCTTCCAGGCACTCAATGAAGAATGAGACTATATGTTTATTTGGCAAGCACTGCCAAGCACTGTTGTGTTCTTCTAAAATGATGATAAAAAATCTTTATCCAAAATCCATGTTTTGCATGTGAGAGAAGACTTACTGTGTGTAACATGCCAGTGAGGATGTTACTGAATGAGTGGATGGATGTTATAGTTCAGGAATTTAAAGCTGTTGTCCTCTGCCAGAACATCCAGGTGTAAGGCAGTGATACTATAGTCTCCTGCCTTCCTTTTCCACTTCTAGGATATTGTCTTAGTAGTTGCGGGTGAGGGAAGGATGAAAAATAAAATGGGCATTCACCTACAACAGACTAGCCAGTAACTCAGTGGTTAAGACACTCACCTGAAACGTGGAAGACTGAGAGTAAAATGATGTGGAGCAGGAATTTGACTTTAATCTCCCACTTCCCAGAGAAGTGCCTGGACTACCAGGTTATTGGCTGTTTTTTCAACCTCTTCCATGGAGCTCTTCCATTTTGTTTAAATTATTAAAATTCATTGGGCATGAGGGAAATTGACTGGCTCACTCTCTTCCTATCTTTAACTTTGACCAGAAATGTCTCCCTTGTTGAATCTGATGGGTTTGTTCCTACAAAATACTTTGGTTTCAATTAATTGATATTTTCTGGAAGAATGATTGAGAAACTGAAAACCAGTGCTGTTTGTTGTGTTTCAGCACCTCCTAGGCTAGGTACATTCAAAACATTCAAAAATCCTGTGGCAGAATCAATTTAAGCAGGGTGGTTAAAAATCAATTTTTTAAATTGATGTTTTTATTTAAATCAGACGTTTTTATTTTATTGCATTTTTTATTTTATTGTTAAGATGCTTTTTAAAAAATAAACTTATTTCAAATATTTTAAATTTAAGATATGTTAAAGCTTAAAGATATCACCATGGAATAGGGATTATAACTTCTAATTATATACTATTTGAAGCAATGTATTCATGCAACCTTTTTAGAAGTTTTATAAATAGGTCACAACAGGCCATGGACTACATTAGGGGCCCAGTCTTATGGGGTTCCCAGAGACTCCTCTATAGATTAGTAAAGATTAAAGAAAACCACTCTACCCAATAGGACTCAGTGCTCAGTCTAGAAGTTCCCATTAATCATCTCTGTGATGCTTAGTTTCAGTTCTCAGACTGTGGATTTGTCTCTCCAGAGATCATAGGCAGACAAGTTTCCTTGGGTAGATGTGATATCTTTTATTTGACCAATTAAATAGTTGGAAAAATTGTTCTTTGTAAGCTTTTGGGCACAAACGCCCTTGTTCAGGCATAGGGAGAATTTGTTGTCTCCAGAGGTAACATCCTTGTTAACAGCAGTATATAGAGATGAGAGATAACAGACCTGATTGATTACCCACCCATCAACCCTATTGTCTCTTCAAGTTTGTGTATGCACAGTCAAGCCCTTACCTTTCTGGAAAAGTGCAAAGTTTCAAAAAGTTAAATGAATAAAATATATCAAACAACAAGAATGCACTTTTTGTAGAAACAGTGATTAGATCGAGGCTTCTTGTCAGTGATTTTTTTTTATTTAAATCAAATCCACCCTGAATCTAAGTTATGCAGCATAGCTTCAATCAGGGGTTCCCAATCCCCGGGTCACAGTCCACAGGATGGTTGGCCTCTGGACCAGAAGTGACAGTGGACTGGCAAACTGTGGCCCTGCAGAGCCAGGCAGAGAGGCCGCAACTCCCGCTGCAGGGCCCGCGGCAGCAATTTTGCTCACCCCTTCATGGGTGGAACTAGCTTTACCTGTGTTCCGGCCTGTGCTGTGGTCCACAGTTTGTCGGGCCATGGCCGCTTCCGGTCCGCAGTTTGCTGGTCCGCAGCATGAAAAGGTTGGGAACCACTGGTTTAGATCAATAGTGAACAGAACCCGTATTTTCTCTTTGGTGGAGAAGGGGGCCAAATATTAGACTGGGTTTCACCATTTTTTAAACCAGTCTGTGTGCGCTGAACTTCTGTACTGTTATGGGTATAGACTGGTTTTGCATGCCAAATTTCTGTTCTGGTACAGTTTCCATCACTTATACTGGTAAAAGTATAATGTTTGTACGTGTCCCTCGTGACTGAATATGGAGGTAGGGATGCAAGTTTTTTTTGACAGCTGCCCTTCCCCTTAGATAAAAAGCATTCTATCAGGTGAGGTGAAAGGGAGTAGTCCAAAAAAGAGGAGTGACTGAGCACACTGTGAAACCTCTAGAGCATCTGAATCTTTTCTTCTATCACCGTAGCCCTGGAATCTATTTCTTACGTATATTTGATAGCTTTTAGAAACGAGCAGAAATATGAAATAATTGAAGTTGGGGTAGATACAAACCTAAATAATGGGGGCTTTAATATGGCATAGTGTAATTTAAATAATACAGAAATGAGAGCGAATTAAGTTCTCTGGTTCGGATTCCTACAGTGATAGTCTTGCGTGCTCTTCTGTGAACAGACCACTTCCATACAACCTTTGAAGGGCTAGATGTATGAATTCTCTAGAAGTCAGAATTATAAGCTGGTGAGGTTTTCAAAAGTGCCTAAGTGGCCTTGGAGCACATATCTTACTGACTTCTATTAGTCCTGAAGTTCTGAGGCTCTGAAGTACTTCTGAAAATCTCACCTGGCACATTGTAATGGAAAAAAAATGCTCCAAAAATTGTCTAGTGTTCTTAAGATTCCGTTCTCCCATTGCTTGCTCACAAAGCATTATAGCATGGTATGTTTTCTTAATGACTGACCAATAAAATACTGTTAATTTATTTTTAGTCATTTTTGTACCCCAGTAAGTAACAGAGTGCCTACAAATGCCTAATGATGTCTTAAAACATTCAGTGTTAACCAAACATTAGATGTGTCTCTTTAAACAAATTCTTGATTAATTTTCTTATAATAAAATATTGTATAATCTTATGAAGCTTGAATATCTCTGTATTCAATAGGTACCTTTATGAAAAAGGCTAGGGTGTGTGAGGTTATTTTGCCTGTAAATCAGTCACCACATTTTTTATGATACTGTAAAATAACAGACTTCTTTCTTAATCATCATGTCATTAGAACCCCTCTACTGGATTTAAATTCAGGTTTAAGTCTCTCTATCTCACCATTTTGCTAGATATAATTATATAAATGAATTATCTCTATTTTCTCAGTTTGCTGTATATTTTTACACAAAAGTTATCTTAACTGTGACTTTGGTCACTGGAGCAGAATACTCAGAATGACAGAGGCAGGTTGCCCTGACCTTCTGAGCTGCCCACTTGCTGCTAAAAGACCTTACTTAGGCTTTAACCTGTTGCAAGTACTTCAGGTGCCATTAATGATTCTGCATAGCGTTGGTGGTTTATATTGCAGCACCAGTCAGATTGGGCCCCCATTATACTAATCCCTGTAAAAACAGGCAAGTAGATTTAGCACTTGCCCAGTTTACAGTTTAATTTTAGGCAAAGTGTGACAAGCAATAGGGAGAAGCAATGAAAGTAACAATTATTAGAGCCACATAGATTTGTGCACAGTTTGATAGAAAGTGTGTGTTACTGTATATACAGTGGGTGCTTTTAATAGATATATTTTGTGAGTGTATACTCTGTATATGCAATATGCTACATTTATAGAGAAACATACTTACACAAATGGTACTTTTACTATAATACATACCTGATTCTTCACTAAAAGGTATGGTAATTATTTGTAAAATTTGAGCTTGTGTCTATATTTGGTTTCATGTGTCTTTTACTGTATTTCCTTTTTGGAAAAAATAAAATATGGCAATTATACTGTCCAGAATTCTGCCTTGAAAAAAATCTAGAGGACTTGAAGTGATATATGGGTTAGTATTTAACCTTACATATTTAGAATTAAATGTGATAAGAAAAATAAAGTCTAATCTAGGTATTCCTAAACATAATAATGTGCTAAGCCATGTCTTGTTTTGTACCAATCACACAAGGTATAAGTCAAATAATAGCTAAGTACTGCCATGTTGTTATCTTTATTATTGCAAATGCAAGCATGTATTTCGTAGCCCGTTGAGTTTGTTTGTTCTCATGGGATTTCTACCCCTGTGATTCAAAAGCTCATGGGATTCATTCCTATTGATTGATTTATTTTATTATAGTGAAGCACCAGTTCTAGATAAGGTTGAATATTTCTTTCTGTTTAAAGAATAGCTCTAAAAGCTATGTATTCTTGGATTGTACTGAAAATTTCTCTGCTCATGTGGATGCTAGGTAGCATTAATGATATAAATTTGGAGTCATTTGAGCTAGGGGTTCCTGGAATACAACTCTTCCTGCTCTCCTGAAATTTGTTTAAGAGTCAGCAGGTTTGTATATTATTTTTTAACACACACCTGGGGCTCTGTTCATGGCTGTAATCAGCCTTCATATGATCTCAGTCATTCGACATTTATCTCAGGTAGTGCATGGCAGCCACTACTCCTTTGGGGAAGCAATATTGAAATAGTTACTAAAGGAAAAGTTTGTAGCTCTTTAGGGCATTAGGTAGTAAAACTCACAAGCCAGAGATTTACATGTGAATCTATACCTGGTCTAGGCAAGAGGGTTTGCAGCCAGGTTCTTGCCACAGTAATAGGGATTATGTCTACAGGTTGCAATTCAGTGCTTTGTAGAGATACCCAGGCTAGTTACAGTCAAACTCCCTCTGGAATTGGAAGCCAGATAGTTGTATCAGTAAGTCACTGCCTAGGTTGCTTAGTGCTGCTTCTCCTAGGCTACAGGTATAGGCCTTCCAGGATCCCAAAGAGTTTCTCTGTACATCTATGCACTGTGCTGTGTAGACATAACAGCTTATTCAGACTACAAATATTTACATGATGCTGCATTGAGCCATGAGGGCATATTCTAGGTGATTTAAGGGAGATATGCTGTGGTCTTCCAACTTGAGCTGCACCAGTGCACTGTTAGTTCAAACATTATTCTTCACAGAAGTCTGACAGTAGTCAGTGGGGATGTTACTAGCCACTGCACCATTCTTTTTCTTATACCCCTCCCTTATCCTCGTGATTGTTTCCTCCTTCAAAGTGCATCTCCATTGACTCCATATTAGTTCTTGCATTATTTTCCTGCACCCTCTTCACAGCTGGATCACATGCTTAAGTCTGCCTTTATGCTGCGGAGAGAGAACCACACTGCCTGGACAGGCAGAGAGAAATGTTGCAGAAATGGGAAGGGACAGTTAGCCATGTTGTGTAGCTAAGCTCATCACTGTCAAGAAGCCAAATTCAGTGGTGGGGTGGGAGCAGGAGAATGGATTGGGACTCTCAGACACACACACATTTTTAAAGACAAGAATATTAAATGTCCCAGCATTTCATTCATGCAGCATTTAGGGTGTCCAGTGGAATAAAGCATGGAATAAAACTGAAAAGATTTTGGGACACAGACCATGTCTAGGATTTCTCATCCTGGCTGATCAACAACTCCACCCTCCAAAACACAGCCTTAATCCCCACCACTGTCGTAAAGTGTACAGGAAGGGGGAATGTTTTACCTTTACCACGAAACCTGCTTTACCAAGTTCCATTAGCATCTCAGCCAGAAACCTATACTATAACTACATCTGTAAAAATGAACACAAACTTCCACCAAATGTATTTCCTGAGTTTATTGCCTTCTTTTTGCTAAGGTGAAATGTGTGTTTAGATGAGGGGCACCAAACAAGTGCTGGCTGTATCTGCCCTAAGCTCAAAGCTGGATTTGAGTTCCAAGGAACAATTAACAAATTTACTAAATTATGATTAATGATGCTCAGTTTATGTCTCATTATTCCTTATGCAGACTCAATCTGTCTTTACTTACGTACCATTATACCTATAGATCACTCCAGTATCCCATCCTACAGCTGACAGGTACTTACAGCCAGAATGCCACAGTGCACTGCCACTACCATGATCTACAGACTTAAGTGCCAAAGTGAAGCATACTGGATATTTTGAGGGATGCTTTCATCTGATTCCTTGGATGAAACATCTGAGGGAGGGGTAGAAATCAATATTCAGTCTTTTCCCCAGGAGATAGGATCTCTACAGATTGTCTCATATCACAGGCACAACCTTGCCAGTCTGGCCCAGGTATCTTACTGTCATTCAATATATCTATGCTTAACTGGTGAACACAGATATTTTCCAGTGCCAGCTCCAGGATGCAGAGTTAAAGTTGCATTAGTATCTAACTATGTACGCCCGGTGGAAGGGGGGTGAAATCTCCAAAGAGGAGTATATCTCCCCTGCTCGGGCCGGTAGGCGAGCTGTTAGGAAGGCCAAGGCGGACATAGAGCTCGGATTAGCGTCCAAGATTAAGGATAACAAAAAGTCCTTTTTCAAATATATTAGGAGGATGAAGAAGGCGCCGGGTAATATG
>NW_017729031.1:81880235-81881539 GCF_001723915.1 Gavialis gangeticus
AACTACTTCACAGTTAGGGCGGCTAGGAGCTGGAACCAACTTCCAAGGGAAGTGGTGCTGGCCCCTACCCTGGGGGTCTTTAAGAAGAGGCTGGATGCCTACCTGGCTGGACTCATTTGAGTCCCGTTTCTTGTTTTGGGGTTTTGTTGTTCTCCCGCCCTGGCGGGGGGTCGGGCTAGAAGATCTACTAGGTCCCTTCCGACCCTAAATCTGTGAAACTATGAAACTATGAACTTCCCTCTCTGTTGTATGTTTTTTTTCAGAGGCTTGAGTGTCATTGAACTCAACACTCTGGAAGGGGAGAAAATACTTGTAGGGAAACTTAACTCCATGTTAATGATTTCTTTTTTTATATTAGTGAATTTATTCATTTAGGATTACATAAAGCTTAATAAGGGGAGGTGGAGGAGACTGAGCACCTCTCCTTGTGTTTTACATGCTCTTGACATCTGTTATGATAGAGCAACTATTTTATTGTATTTTTAAATAAAGTACTGTAGTAATTGACACATCTTCAGTAAAATGCAACACATAGCAGTAAAATGCAAAAAATCCCATTGCTACCATATAACCAATCAAATCACATTTTAAATTCCCTCCTTTCTCCAGCAACTTCCCAGCTTTGCAGCTGTGATTTCAACCATATCTGAACTGGATTAGGGGGCACTTATTTAAAGATATATAGATGCTCAGTTACCATCACCTAAATATCTTTAAACATGTTCCCCATAGGGAATTATGGCCCTTCCAGATATCTGTTATTCTGATACAGCACCAAAAGTAACAGCAGTGTCCATCTGGGAATGCAAATCCAACTCTTGTTTCCTAGGGGTTTGAAAGAAAAGGTGAGCCATGGTAGTTTGCCCCAACTTTTGCTTATAGTATAGTATGTCTGGGATCTGTTAATCACAATCACATATATGCTATCCTTTAGACCTTGACCTGAAAGGAAGATTTTGATTTAATCATTTATACAAAGTACAAATGCAGAATTGAAGTTTTACCTTTATAACATTTTGGCATAAGATGCATGTTTTACTGCATTTTATAAACCTTTTTATATTCTTCTGAAAAAAAAGATTTTATGCTAGTCTAACAGGGAGCCCCAACCCTGTTAACTGCAATCAGAGGGGGAACAGGACTTTTGTATCCTGCAGGGGCCAATGACTACCATAGCCAGCCCCAACAAGAGCAGAGACCCTAAGGCTGGGGCCTGTTAAGGACCTTGGGAGGGTGCAAGGTAAGAACAGTTGAATATTGTTAGATCAAGTAAAAACAGCTAAGCTCAGTTTCAATAGATAGGG
>NW_017729031.1:81886539-81947675 GCF_001723915.1 Gavialis gangeticus
AGATCAAGTAAAAACAGCTAAGCTCAGTTTCAATAGATAGGGATGGGAGGGGGAGAGGAGGTAGCGGCCAGGCAGATTATCAAGCAAAGTGGAAACTGTGTGTGACTGGAGAGCCAGCTGACAGGAAGGCATTGAGCTCTGGGGCACATAAAACCAGGGCCTGAAAGCTACCAGGGGAGCCTGACCCTGTGGGCAGCAGGGAGAGGAGCGGGTTTCAGACGATGGACTGGCCCATGCCTAAGTGGTCCCCTAGGGCAGTGGTTCCCAACCTTTTTTATACTGCAGACCAGCATGGGAGTGGGACAGGGCACAATGAGCCAGCTGCCTCCCTCCCAGGGCTGCCCCGCCACCCAACTTTAACCCCCCATGTGACTGCTGCCAACGGAAGCTGCTTGCCCAGGTGGACAGATGGGGGTCCAAGTACAGGGATCATGCCATGACCTGGCAGCCAACCCTTTGTGGCCTGGTACCAGGCCATGGCCTGGTGGTTGGGAACCTCTGCCCTAAGGCTGCAAAAAGAAAGCCATGGAGAGCTTAGGGTGTGCGGTGGGCCAAGGAGCCAAAGTGGGGTGACTGTTAGGTGAAAGGCGGTTAACGTGTTCATGTTTTGACAACTCTTAAAACCAGAGGACTGAGTTGTGGCTGCAGGGGCAGACAAGGCCACAGATAGGGTGCTTGAGAGGTACCTTCAGCTACTAGGTCTGAGACCCAAGAAGCTAGAGTTCAAGGTGGTGGGCCTAGGCTGAAGAATCTCAACCAGATATAAAGGACCAAAGTCAGGAAGGCAGAAGCCTGGACAAGGGTTTTGGGGTCTGTGGGCCTAATTTTGATTTAGATATAGAGGTCTACTATGAAGGGACAATTGAGAGCCATCTGTGAAGTGTGGGGCATGACTATGAAGGTGGCTGGAGGCCACAGTTCTAATCCATAAGGTGACTTAGGTCATCTTACAGAGGAAGTACACTTGTGGCCTGAGAAACAGAGAGGTAAAAGGCACCAAGGAGTAGGCCTCCCTAGGTTTCATAGGCAGCCTCTGCTTTATATATTTAACAGCAAGTGGTTGGAGGTGAGAGGGAGGAGGTTGGGGAACCCCCCAGCATCCCAGCACTTTGCAGCCTTGGGCTGGGCTGGGCTGTGCTGTCTGCTCCAGAGAGCAGGGCTGGCCCTGCCCCTGTGCTCCCTAGCTGAAGCAGTGAGGGCTGACTCACTGGTCTCACTGTCTGGCCCACTGCCCCTCCCCCCCGGCAAACCCCTCTTGGGGTCTTTGGCCAGAGAAGAGGATTAAACCTCCCTTCCCCTGAATGTGGAGCTGCCCTGCCCTGCTTACTTAGTGCTGGCTGTGACTGTAGACTACAGATCTCAGAGGCACCTGGAAGCAGGAAGAGGAAGTGTTGAGCAGCCCTGCAGAGTCGTGCTGCTATGATTCTGGACTGCAAAATCCAGAGACCTCAGGGGCAGCAGGAAGAGGAAGTGAACACACAGCCCATGCTGGCTACATGCCAGGGAGCCATGCTCTAGCACCCCCCCAGCTTCTGGCTTGAGCCACTGCAGGCTGCATTTCCTGAATCAAAAGTGAATGTCTGTTTATTTGCTTATTGGTTCAACCTATGCAGCTTAGACTAATTTGCGAAGACTGAATCAATTCAGCCCTGGGCTTTCTGACTGTCTGTACTTAGCCTAGGGGTGGCAGACCCTGGGAAGGGCAGATACCTGAGCCTGTCAAAGCTAGATTATACTTTAAACTGCAGTGCCTTGTAAGTGTTGTAAATATTCCTAGAAAATTATATTAATGGGAATTATGCATGTGGATCAAGGCCTTATGGCTCTTACTTTACTGCTTTTCTCCTCACTTAGAACATATGGAAGACTATACACAAGATAATACATGTGAGATAAATAGCAAATCTGTTTAAAAATGAATTTGGATTTTGTAGAGGAAATAGGTATGGAGAGGATCAGAATACAGGACAGGCCTCTACAATATCATTAGATATTTGGAACATCATGTTTTATATTTTGAAGTTGGCTCTGAAACCATTGTTCCATTTGCATGCCATTTTTTGTAGCTGCAAGATGTTAATGGAAAAGGGCAATGATTAAACAATCCTTAATGAAAACATGCTACAGTCCTTCATTAATATAGTATGAACATCCTGAAAGAGAACTGTAGAATTCATACCACAGTGACTGGTGAAAGTCTACCAAGCAACTGTACTCCCGACATGCAGCGGAAGTACATTCACATTTAATAAGATAGGAATAGATTTATTATATTTCTGCTTATAAGCTTGTTATATCCTGCCACATGCCTATGTAGTATGGCTAAGAGAGCCATTTGTAATAGAATGGTTACACTTCTAAAATGGAAAAGTAAAGCAGCAGCCCAATACTGTTATGGAAGAACACGGGAGGGTTTTGGCAGTTAGGAGTTGACACGTGGTATCTAAGAATCGGAGATATTTAAGCCATAAGACACTTGAAGAATTTACTGGAAAAAAGAGGTGATAAGCTTACACAGGGGACACGTCTATATGAGACACTAAATGTACAGTAGACTAATTCTACTGAACATTAGCGCCTCACAGCAAAAGCTGTGCTAATGCGCAGTAGAATGAGTCTGCTGCACCTTAGCATCACTAAAAAGTTGTGCACCAGTGCTACTATGCAGTAGTGCTGCGTACTGCATATTGAGTTGGTCCTTGTTATTACAGGTACTAAACTTCATGCTCCGTAACTACAGCACACTAATTCACATGTAGATGTGCCCAGAGTATAGGAGATGTATGATGAGGTGCATCAGTGATGGGACATGAAATGGTTTGGCAATTGGAGAAGGGTCTACATTAGAGATTATTGTCAATCAGGATACAGGAGAGTCTGGGTGCTCAAAGTTAAGAGATTTGTTTCTGAGCAGGTGATGTGGTATATTTGCAACTGGAAGGTCAATTTGAGGAGTTTTGAGGATTCACAGTTTCTAAAAGTAGGGATGGAAAATCCAGCAGAACTAGATCATTTTTACTTTCTAACCACCAGTGCAGGGTTATTTTTTCAAGTGCATAGTCTAATTTGAATGTCATAAACAGTGAAGTATCCTCCACATTTCAGAAAGAGACATCCACACTCTTATAGCATTCACTGTTGGGATGTATTTGTAATTCAGTCTACAACAGCAATTGCGTTTGTCTAGCAGGCTTCATTTTTAATAAACTTCTGCTGCTTATTGATCAGAGTTCTTTCACCTTTGTATCTGCCTTTTTTTAATATTCTGGAATTGAAGTTTAAATTTACTAAATGGTAATTGCTAGCACTTTGCAGGGGAGGCAACTCACTAGGTTGGGTGGTGGAGGGCGTGAACTGTTCATTATTGTCCTCCACTTGAGATGTGGGGGAAACAGCACAGGACTGCCTTGTGCAGTAATGTCACGCTAAGTGAATGATGTCTGGCAGCTTTGCCCTAAACCTGCCTGACTGGAGATGCTCTATTATTTGGAAAGCCCCAGAATGCTTTTTCTTACACAATTTAATAAAAAGGCCAGTAGGCAGGCAGCGCACCACTGAGGCTGATTACAGGGACAGGTTTGTTCCTGAGTTCCTCTAAGATCTATTTCAATATGATTTCATTTCAGTATGATTGGCCAGAATATTGGGCCAGCTGTGTGTAGGCAAAAGTGGGCTATACCTGTTTACTGGAGTGTTGGTCCAGCAGAAGTGGGCAATCCTTGTTTACTGGAGTGTTAGTCCAGCACATGCAATATCTGTGGTTTAAGTTTTAGAGAGAAAACCATCTCTAAAACCACTTTTGTTTGTATCAGAACTATATGTATTTCTTACATTTTCACAGTAAAAATAGAGCAACAAATCAAAAAAACCCAAAACAGAATAGTAAGACACTTCATACATGGAGTTTGCCCCATGTAGGGAAAGAATCATTCTAAAATAAATACAATTGAATAAAATACATACATGTAATAATTGGAATAAGCATGATTCCTGAGGAGGTTTTTCTTTTTTGTTGCCTTGGATATGTGGAAAACCAGGATTCATTGCACTGGTTTTAGCCCTGTAGTGTGCATTTTATTCAGTTTCTGTTTAATCTACATTTTCATTCCCCTGTACTGATTATAGATGTGTAAGACTAAATAATTAATCATTTAATTGATAATCCCATTGATAACTCGTTAGAGCTTACTACTTATTGCTTAGCACAGGGTGGGTCACAGGCAGGCAGGGAAGCCGTGTGGTGCCCCAGCAGGAAGTGGAAGGCAGCAGGGCTGCTCTAATTAAAGCTCCCAAAGCATCATGTGTATCAGCATCTGTGTGCTGAAAAATGGTAATGGGGGTGCTTTAACTGAAGCTCAGTTGACAGGCTTTAGTTAAAGCACCCCTACCACCATTTTTCAGCACGGGGACGCTGATATGTGTGACACTGGAGTCTGCTGGAGTGCAGTAGTTACGATGTTCCAGCAGACTCAATTGAGTTTGCTCTGATGCGCTGTAATTACAGTGCATCGAAGCAGCCTTGGTGCACTTGTATAGGTGCTCGGACGTACTAAATTTAATGCGCACTGTAGCAGGGCACTGGGATGTTTAAGGCACTGGGATGTTTAAGAGAGCAAGCAGTTTGAGAGACTGCTTGCAGGGGGTTGGGGAAGCTAGACTCACCTAACTGGAAGAGGGCTCAGGCTGGAGCTATATAAGTCCAGAGCCTGTACAGTCAGTTAGTCTCTCCCCAGCAGCTATGAAGTGAGGAGCTCCTGGCTGCAGTGCTCCCGAAGGGACCTGAATGTAGCTGAACAGCTCTGCAGGCAAGTTCCCTGGGCTGAGAGACTGGGTTTTACAGGAAAGTGGCTTTTGTTTATGTTATACCCGTAGAGGGTTTGAAGTGTCTGCCAGAGGGCGGAGATGCTTCTTGTTTATTTAAATTGCACTGATAGTTTAGCCTTGAGCCCTGCAGGGACAGGGTTAAGGCCTGTTTAGAGAACCAGTAATCCAGGAGCCCTCAGACTGAGGGTGCAGTCCAGTAAGGGGTCCCAGAGTCTAGAGAAAGGCTGAGACCTGGACCGAAAGGTACAAGAGCACAGGGAACGGCTGAGCCGGGCCAGAGGGTCCACAAGCCCAGAGCAGGCTAAGCCAGACTGCGGGTCCGAGAGCCTGGAGGAAGGGCTGTGCGTGGATCCATGGTTCCGAGAGCCTGGAGGAAGGGTGCATGGGACCACGGATCCGAGAGCCCAGAGGAAGGGCTGTGTGCAGGACCGCAGGTCTGAGAGCCTGGAGGAGAGGCTGCATGCAGGACCAAGGGTCCGAGAGTGCAGAGGGAGTCTAAGGTCCCAAGGGGGCCGAGTGTACAAATAGTTAAGATCAAAGAGAGCGAACATCCATGAGGTTTGGGGCATGGTGTAGGGAAGAAAACAGATTTATGCATTAAGCCCTTAAAGCTACAGGTGCACTGGAGGGGCACAGATGTGCATGGAGTCCTTGAAGCTGCAGGGGCTATGCAGAAGCACAGACCAGCCGAGAGTGTCTTTTGAGCTTAAGGGTCAAATCAAGGCAGCTGGAGGTTCAGGAGAGACCCAGTGGCACCACAAATAGACTAAGGCTCACTCTAAGTTCTGTGGGCAGCTTCCCTTTTTCAACCTCTAGTAAGAAGGCATGGTAGGCGAGCAATTAAGGGAGGGCTGCAACAGAGATTGAGCCAGGCAGGAGTCACTTGGCCACTCAGGGCTTCACAGCTGCCTCTGGGGCATGAACTTGCCCATGCATTAGAAAAAGTGCATTAATACATGTGTAGATGCACCCAGTGTTTGCATACCTATCAGCGCTAAAACTGCACGGCACCCTGCAACACCCATAAAAGATTCTCATAGCCCCCCATGGTGCTGTGGCACCCTGGTTGAGAATCACTGCTTTAGATCTTCTGTTTATTTCTCTTAGAGCTTACCCCTGAATGAAAGCAGGAATAAAAGCAAACACAGTTGCCACAGAGCAGCTGCTCCATGGTTAGTCCCTGCCACCTTAGACTCACTGAAGCTTGTTCTTACGCTTGCACTTTTTTGATTTTTTTTCCCCCACTAGTGCTTATCATCCTGATATCTGAACCCCTTCCATGTAAACAAGATTAGCAATAATGGTGTCTCTAGAAGTGGGGTTTTCCAGTTATGGAAAGCTCTGCTTGATCTGGGGGCTTTTTGACTGTGCTGTTTTGGTAGGTGCTGTGAGGAGCAAGCGATGTAGGTTAAGGCTGTGACCATCACCCAGGTTGTGGTAGAAAAGCTCTGCACCATTTCTGAAGTGTCTTTTGCATTTGTCCTGTAAGTCGTTTGGCTCTTACATGGAAATACTCCATTTTACAAAGCTAGTATGTGCTGTCTTATTTGAAAGTGTACAGTAGATATAGAAATATAACTGCCTTCCATCTTGCCCCAGATGTTTAAGGGGCATGATATTGTGAGTGACTGAGAGCATTTTACTGTTCCAGGAAACATGCGTTTGGAAGCCAATATCAGAAAGTACTGACCTGTTTGAATAAGAGATTCCATTTTCTTTTTCTTTTCTTTTCTTTTCTTTCTTTTTTTTGCAATAGAAGAGCTGCCAACAGGTGTGCAGTGACATTTCAGAACCAGAAGTGCAAGCAGGAGATGCTGTGAGAGCAAGGCAAAGCATTTAAGCTGACATTCAGACTGAAAAGCTTTTTCATCAGCCTTTTCATACGGTATGTTTTCTGCATTAAATATTCAGTGCTCGGGTTAACTCAAACAATATACCGTACTTCTTTCCATTGCAAAAAATCTTTGCTAAAGGCCTTGCTTCAATCATTTCTTTTGTGCTATCACTGATAATTAAAATGACACACTACTACTAGCAGGCTCCAAATTTAGGTTCAGACTCTGCTGCCCTTACTTTACAAGAAGAATCACTGACGAATCAATAAAAACACTTTTATAAAGTTAAGAAAGTTGGGGTATCTAGATTGAATGTTTAGAATTTAAGTCTAATCCTGCATCTCCTCTATATATAACGGAAACTTTTCTTTCAAAAGGAAACTTCATTTCCCCCAAGTGTTTACCAAATTTTATGGTCTGATTCTGAGCTTGCCAAGAAGCTAGCGGTAAGAGGCTTTTTGCCCATAAGAACTATGGAACCTTCAGCCCAGCCTGCACGTGCCATGGGTGGCATCTACCTCACTGGCAGGCTGCACAGCTGTTTGAAGGTGGTGAGCAGCAGTCAATATGACACAGTTCTCCACACAGGTACAAGTGTGGCCAAGTAGATCTGCACTAGCTGTGCATCAGGTACACCATGTTACTAACCCCGTGTTGTGGGATGCACACGAGATATGAATAGAAGTTACTTCTTATTGGGGCCATTTGACCCCAGTGCTCTTCCTGCCATGGCAGGGGGTCGGACTAGATGATCTGCTCAGGTCCCTTCCGACCCTAGAAACTATGAAACTATGAAACTTCCAGCACGTTTGAAAAAAGACTGTATCTGCTACTTCTGTACCCTTGCAATTTTTAAATGCTCATTGCCTAACCAGGGCCACCAAGCCAACTCATTTTTTGGCTCACTATAAATATAATTTGACACCTTTCACAATATTTGTGGGATTTTCTCAAAGTCCAAATCCTGGAGTCACATAGTTATTTCAGAATTTCACCCTGCTTTTATATTGTAATGAAAGTTTCTAGCCCTCCTGGTTTTAAGTAAAAGCTTAAAAAATGGGAACCTGGAAGGCCTAAGAAATGGAAAGGAAAATAAAAAATGCTGAGATTATTTTTCTGCTGAGTTTTGGGTGTTGTCAGGATTATTGGGAGCCCCAAATCATTTCTGAATACTTGGAGTTGAAAATATTGCATATATACACTTGTTTAATTAATGTAATGCAGGAGTAATGTTGTAGCCGTAATGGTCCAGCAGTTATGTGAGAGGCAAGAATTTTGTTGGGTGTTATCTTTTCTTGGACCAGCTATGTTGATGGGATGAAGTTAGGTAAGTTTTCAAATGCAAAACATTCTTCATCAGGTCTTGGATCACAAGAAGCCTAGTGCTTAGTTTCCTGTGATCAGAGACCTGAAAAAGAATGCCTTTCATTTGAAAGTTTGCCAGCTTTATTCCAGTTACGTGGTTGGTCCAATAACCAAGAACACCCAAAGAAATGCTTGCATCTTGTTTAGTTAAGGACATTTAAATAATTTCTTGCAATGCTGAAAGTTACTACAGCATCCCTAAAATCTAGAAAATAGAACTAACTTGAGTGAAGTGTTTTGCATTACTTCAGCTGCATTGAAGTGATAAGTACATTTTGATTTTTTTTTTAATCTTACAGGAGTAGACTTCAGTTGTGCAAGCTTTAAACTTTAAGTAGATAATGTATTGGACCAAGTACAAGTTTATAATTAACTGTGTGTATAAGGGTTTCCAGGATTGGGCAGCTATTAATATTTTTTGCAGTTTATTTTTAATAGTTATTTGAAATAATTGCAAAGAAAGATGCCAAAGATCTGCAAAGACTTAAGTGCATGTCGAAAGTTCCCACTTGAGAGTAGTTGCATTAAGTTTAGTAGGATTATTCCCATGCATAATTATCCAAGTACTCTTTGTAGGACAAGGACCATAGCGCTTTTTCCATAGGGGAATGACAGAATTCTCATAGACAACAATATTAATTAGTTAAATAAATCAAGTCTTGCCCCAAAAAAGAATCTTTTCTAACCTACTTTGCTATTAATAACAAAAACAAAGGATTTTTTAAAAAAAGTTTTCCCTTTAAATATGTCACTTACATTTCACTTATGTAACAAGTAAAGCTGAACTAAATTACTTATCTGGGCAGAACTTTTATATAAGTTACTTCATCATTTATTTGTTCTTGGAGAAGGTGAATGTAACAGAGTTCAAAATCCGTTTTAGTATCCTTATTGCAGAAGCTGAAATATACATATTAGTGAAAGTCTTAAGTGGAAAATAATTATTTCATTTGTAAAGAAAACAGTGCCCTAATAGTTCATGATTTCACTTTTTTTTTTTCAAGGCATAGTTTTCTATGGCTTGCCAAATCTTCCTGGAGTAGCTTACAATAACAGAATCAGCAACACATCCATTAGTGGAAAACTATAGTCATAATAATACCTGGAGCATATAGCAAAGGAGACACAAGTCAGATCTGGCTGTGTGCTGTATGAAGTTTTCATGTCTAGCTTAAAAATGAATAATCATTGCTGCGAAGAGTAAATCGTGGATAAATACTTCAGCTAAATTTAATCAGCTAATTTAATTTTACATAAAAGCATTCTTTGAAGCTGAGTATAAAGAGAAAAAAGATTTTCTGAGTAAATAAAAGGATTAACATGATTGATTTGGCTGGCAATATGTTCAAGTTCTAAAATTTGCTCCTACTGGTATAGTAAAAGCAACTGTTTAATAAGATGTTTTGGAAAGACTGAATCTATAGTTAACTCTGAAGATTAAAAATATCATTCCATTTCTTTTTCTTTATTTGATTCTTCATAGATTTCTCATTTTTTAAGAACAGAAGGGATCTTTAGATCATCAAATGTAATCCCATGTATACGTGGTAAAAATGCCTTTTAATCCATATAGTGCAGGGGTGGGCAAAAAACGCCCATGGGCCACATCCAGCCCATGAGGCCATTCTATCCAGCCTGCTGGGCCCCTAAAGATTTAGAAAATTAATATTTATCTGCCCTTGGTTCCCGTCAAAAATGACAGGAGCCAGGGGCAGTAGGACCCAGGGGAAGCTCTGCCAGGCTTCTGCAACAGCAGGGCCCGCCCAGCCCTGCCCCCCAGCCAGAAGCCCCAGTAGGGCTTCTGGCCTGGGAGGATGTGGCTACCCCAGTGTGGGAACCTCAGATAAGTGGGGGAGAAGGGCAGGGGAGGACCCCAGGGAAAAGCGGCCCGGGGAAAAGCTGAACACAGGGAAAAGCAGCTCTTCCCCGCCTCGTGGCCAGTGCTCCCTGCTGCAGCCACTCATAGCCCATGCGGGGCTGTCCTGAGCAGGCACAGGCAGCCCCATGCGGGCTGCAAGCAGCTGCAGCACAGAGCACTGGGCACGGGGTAGACGAGGGGCTGCTTTTCCCCATGGTCAGCACCAGCTTGTAACCTGCCCCGATAGCCAGCCTGGGCCCCGCGCTGGCTCCGGGCTTGCCCGTCGGGGCTGTGCCATGGTGGGAGCAGCAGCTTGGCACAGAGGAAAGCAGCACCCCCTGCTTGCTGCGCTGGGCAGTGTTTTTCCCCACCGCCCATGGGCTGTCCAGTGTGCAAGCACCGGGAAGGCAGCAGCAAACACTGCCCAGCATGGCAAGCAGGGGGCGGTTGCTTTCCTCCACACCAATGCAGCCCCGCTGGGTGAGCCCGGAACCAGTATGGGGCCTAGGCTGGCTGCAGGGGCAGGTTACAAGCTGTTGTTGAGCGCAGGGAAAAACGGCCCCTTGCCTGCCCCATGCCTGGTGCCCCACACTGCAGCCTGCTTACAGCCTGCATGGGGCTGCCTGTGCGTGCATGGGTTGTGAGTGGCTGCAGCAAGGAGTATGGGCCATGGGGCAGGGGAGGGGCCACTTTTCCCCATGCTCAGCAGCAGCTCCTTCCCTGCTGTCGACCAGGGGGTTGGGGCTGCACGCTGCCCCCCCCTTTACCACAGGACTGGGGGCACTGGGAGTGAGTGGGTGGGGGGCCAGCAGGAGCACAGGGTCCACACCAGTGTCCCGGTACCAGCGCTGGCGGGGCCCAGAGCAGGGCTGCAGGAGTACAGGTTCCCAGCTGGCAGGGGCTTGATGGAGCCGGGCCAGCTTCCCCCCCTCCCTGCTGGTGCAGCCTGCACCCAGCTCCACAGAACCCTGCCAGCCTGCGCCCCTCTTTGGGCCCCACCAGTGCTTGCCCTGAAACATTGGTCCCAAGATGGTGACCAGGGTGAGGGGCACCTGTCAATGGGCAGGGCTACCCATGTGGTCCTCGACAGCTTGCCAAAACTAGGTAAGCTGCCTTCTGTCCCAAGACATTGGGACATTGGTCCCAAGATGGTTACCAGGTTGAGGGGCACCTGTCAATGGGCAGGGCTACCCATGTGGCCCTTGACAGCTTGCCAAAACTAGGTAAGTGGCCCTCTGCCCAAAATAATTACCCGCCCCTGTATTAGAAGGTGTAAGGCAGGGGTAGGCAATGTTTTTTGGCCGCAGTGCTGAAAAACACTACAATGCCTACCTTGGAAGGTGTTGGAATGCCGTCATGGCAGAAAAACAAAATGAGTGCAAGGGGTACGTGGCAAGATGCCCTACTTGTGCCCCTTGCCCCCCACCCAAAGCCCCTTCCCCCCTGCCCTGCCACCCTGTCCCCTAGCCCTGCCTATGCTCCTTGTGCCCCCCAGCCCTGCTGCTCTGTGCCCCCCAGCCCTGCTGCCCCTGCCCCCCAGCCAGGGCTCTGTGGCTGTCAGCAGCTATCCCGGCACAGGGTAGCTGCTGGAGCCTGGGCTACTCCCAGCAGGGCTTGCAGCATCCCAGCTGCCTGCTGGGAGCAGCCCAGGCTCCTGGCTGGCAGCAGCTCCCCAGAGTTGGGGCCAGCTGCAGCCGAGAGGCTCCAAACAGCAGTGCTGGGCTCCAGGCTCTGGGCTCCGGCATCAGCTCTGCACCGGTGCGTGCACCTATGCATTGGAGTGGGCGGTAAGGGAGGGGCCTGAGGCAGCACAGCCCCGGTTTCTCCCCTCCTCCTGGCACAGAGGTGATGGCAGGCTTCCAGAGCCTGGCACAACTGTTTGTAGCCAGCCTGGGCTGTGGGCAGCTGCAGGAAGCAAGCAGAGGGTAGGCTGCAAACAGCTGCACTGGGCTCCACAGCTCTGGCATCAGCTCCATGCTGGCAGCAACTGCATGGGCACTTCGGGGCGGACAGTGGGGCAGCAAAAAATTGGCTGCTTGGAGAGTTTTGCTAATAACATGTACCTTATTTTCGTGAATCCAAGATGAGGTTTTTTTCCCCATTTAACTGTTGCCTGCTCCCATTTCCTGCCTCCCTCCCCCACAAACTCTGCCCCCATCAGTTTAAAAAGACAGACTTGATCCAAGTTGACTACTCCGTCGACACTGAGAAATTTGGAGTGGTCCCGTTGTCAGATAGGAAGCTATTAAAGCATGGGTAGGCCACAGCTGTGGTGTGGGGTGGAGAGAAGAGAAGGGGAGTCGCTAATACAGGTTGGGAACTGGTGTGGAGTGTAGAGTTTAGTCTTTAGTGCACCGTGTTACAGTAAAAAGTATGTTCAGTGACAGTCAGTCAGCTTACTCCCTCATTTCAAGCTACGTTAGTTAGGAAAGAAAAGGAGTAATTTCTGTTTCTCTGGCCTGCTAAGACTATTTCTGGACAATTTCTGTAAAGCTGGCAATTTACCCACTACTTTCTCTTTGTCAAATCAGGAATTCAGAAGTGTTTAATACCCTTTTCTTTTTCTTACCTTCTTTTTCTCATTGTGCAACACAGTCACATTATCTTTAAAAACACAGTTACTGAAATATCATCTTTTCTATTAGAAAAGCAAATACACCCTCAAAACCCACAAGAAGATTAAGTGCTCTCAGGCCATGCCTCAGTGAAAGCACTTGGTTTCTACAGTTCAAATTCCAATGACTTGTTGCACTAGAAAGGCATAATGTTCAGAGGATTACTTGCTTTCAACAACGGTGAGAGTGAATCAGTATAAATATGGGAATTCCTTTGAATTAAGCATGATTGCAAGGGGTTGTAATGGAAAGGAAGAAAGAAGGGAGAAAGAGAATGGTATAACTTAAAAACTTAGAATTATTTCATTCTTGGGGTTTTTTATCCACAATATAATCTTGTACAGGTATTTTGTGTACCATCAGGTTTGCTCCCTTTGGCTGTGCCTGCATCATAATTAAATTCTCTCTTACCAAGATTTTTTATATGACTTGTTTAGAAATTTATGTCCCAGTTCTGTCCCCTACTAAAGTCAACGATAGTTGACTTCGATGGAAACAAGGTTAGACTATTGGACTCCTTCCTTCTTTTAGCTCCTTGCTGTTTGTATGCAATTTCTGTCAGTTTTAAACTGAATGGATATGTAAATGAAGGAGTACTGCAGACATTTTAATAGCTTCAGGCAGACTCAATTGAGAGACTAAGAATTTTCAAAGCAGACTTAGAAGGTTAGCCACACAACCCATGGGGATGTTAAGAGAGATGTGTGACAAAATCCCCATCAGCCTTGAAAATGCCAGTCATTAAGTCATTGTGGGTGCTGACAGATGTGCAGTTCCCCCACTGTAACTCATGGTGCTTCACAGAAAGCACCATGAGTTACAGTGACCCCCATCCCTCCTCCAACCCAACAGACGTTCCCTGTTGGATTGCTGGGAGTGGGAGATTGAGCTCCACTTTGAGCTGATCCAGGAGATGCTGCATGTTTGCAGCATGTCCTGGCCCTGCCCCCCTTCCCTCCCAACTCCAGTATTCTCTGCGTAATGGGAGGGGGTAGAAGGGATGGAATGGAACTCCAGGCTGGGGTTTGTCCAGCCTGCGCTGGAGGGAGTGGGAATGGAGTGGAGCCACAGGGGGCTCCACTTTGGAGCGCCTTCGTCTGAACCCTCATATAATGAGGGTTACTTTGTCATGCAATCGGGCACTTTTAAAGCATTTTGCAGCCATGCACTTCTGTCAGGGCACAGCTGTAAAGTGCTTTCAAGGGGCCAATCATGTGAGTCACTTCCACCAGCACCCTTTTAGTTGCATCTTGTAGAACATTCAAGAAGCATTAGCCTTTTAAAGAAAACCTAGAACCTGATTTTGGGACTGTTCAGCCACTGCTGAATAACAAATTATGAGAAATCAAAAACACCCTGGACAAACCCTGCCTTCAAAATTGGAAGGTGTTAGGAAAGAGCAAACTAAGGCAGACAGAAGGATGTAGATGGGAAAAGATTGACACCCAGTCTGCATATATTTATACTGGCAGTATGTCACACAGCAAATATAAGTTATTTATTGGATACAGACTATATTGTATCACATTTTTAGATCTAATTTTAGAAAGAATTGGACATTTTAGTTGTTCAGGTTACGTATTTTGGGGGTTATTAGTTGTCTCTGATATTCAGCCATAATATTGAGTTGGTTTCTGATGCTGCACACATGCATAAAGTTATGCACCTGCACAAGGTCTTTCACACTTAGCATTCTCAGCACTAAAAACTGAAAATTTAATCTCTCTTACTCCTTCTCCCTTCTACAGAGAGCATTCTTATCAGAATAGATGGCAGAAGTCAGTTCTGCAAACATCAAGGAGAAGGTAAGTACAGTTAATCAGCTAACTCCTAAACTATGAATTCATATTTAGTCCACAGTCCTGCAAACACGTATTCATATTCTGAACTTTAATATACATTTTCTTCATGCCTACATTTAAGTGCACTCATGAGTTTATAGGAATAGTATCTTAATGTTGGGTGATAAAAATATAAATTGTTCACTTTGCTGGGTGAAAATTTTGTTTTCTGATTTAGACCTCTGTTATTCCCTTGCATATTTTTGCATCCTCTCAAACTCTTGTGCTGCAGAGAGCCCTGCAGAGAAAAGCACTTGGTATGCAAGGCATGGCAGGTGATAATACCACTCAATGTTGGTTAGCCTTGACTGGTGTCCTGTGCTCAGTTTGGGGACATGTTTTTTTAAGAGGGATGAAAAGAAACAGAACAGGATTCAGAGACAAATGACAAAGATAATAAAGGGGTTGAAATGCAAGCCGTGTGAGGGAACTATGTATGTTTAGTTTGAAGAAAAGGAGATTAAGGGGAGAGAGGGAGAAATGATAGCAGCTTTCAGATATTTGAAAGGAAGCCATAAAGAAGTTGATGAAAAATTGTTCTTTACCACAGGGTACAGGAGACGAGGCAAAGAATTTAAAGTGCATCAAAGTAGATTTAGATCAAACCTCAGGAAAGTTTTCTTACCTATAAGAATATGAATACAATGGAACAAGCAGCTTTTGGAAGCTGTGGAATCTCCTTCGCTGGAGGTTTTCAAGAAGAGGCTGAATAGGCCTCTGTGTAAGATTGGTTAGGAACAGTGAATCCAGTATGTGTGCAGGGGATTGTGACCTGTGAAATCCCTTCCAATCTTATGCTTCTTAATGATAGTCATTCCTGTATACAATACAGCTTTGTACAGACCCATGCATTCCTCTGAAAACACTGTTTCTGATTGAGAAGTGTCTGTGTTATAGTTACAGTTAGTACCTAAAATTACTGTTTAAAAAGATAGCAAAAATGATTTTTGTCTTTCAGTGTAACAGAGCATTTGACAGCAGTATGTGTGTATACATCCGTTTCACTGTCTGTTCTGGTTGACCTTGGAGCCTCACTAGTCCCATGCTCCTTTATAAAGGGCATACTTTTTTTCATGGGTCGTTTTTCCATGACCTTCCAGCTACCACAGACGGGCACCATGACACGGGCTGAAGAGAGATTGGTATCCTAATGTTGTTGCACCGGTATGTTTAGTGATGCATGCTGTGCCTAGTATAGGTTTCATAGACATTAGGGCTGGAAGGGACCTCGGAAGATCATTGAGTCCAGCCCCCCACCCAAAGGGCAGGAAGTCAGCTGAGGTCATAGGATCCCAGCAAGATAAGCATCCAATTTACTCCTGAAGGTGTTCAATGTAGGTGCTTGAACCACCTCCAATGGCAGGCTATTCTAGACCTTGGGGGCTCAGACAGTAAAGAAATTCTTCCTTATGTCCAGCCTGAAATGGTCTTGCAGTAGTTTATGACCGTTCAACCTCGTCATCCCTTGGGGTGCTCTGGTGAACAAACGTTCCCCCAGATCCTGGTGGTCACCCCTGATAAACGTATAGGTGGCCATCAGATCACCCCTGTATTAGGAAATACAGTATCTGCCTGCAGGATGTTTCAAAAGCTCTACACAAACCATAAACTATGTCCTGATGACCTTGAATTACAATAATACATATTACAGGATCAAATTGCTTAGTATCGACTGCTATTTATGCATATGGTCTGTTTTTAGTACTGGCTGTTGCACATGGTGTGTAGAAAACTGTAGGTTTCAACAAACTTCCTCAAATCTAATTACCCCCTACTGCTCTCCAAGAGCACAAAAAAACCCCCAAAGAACACTGTACAAATATTTCAGCTTTGGTGCCCAGGTCTTGGAATATCACCATGGTGGTATGAATATGATGGGTGGTCCTGGATCAGAGCTTTTTTTTACACTCGTTTCCCATTCTTGAGCTTTCGGACTGCACACTATGAATTCCTCCGTCTGAGCATATACAAGATCAATTTGATATTCTAACCAGTAAGCTGGCATGAAGCTCAGTCTGAATTAATTAAATGCTGTCATACTCAATGTTATGTTCAACCATTCTTTAAAATTCAAGGTCTACATGGATTACAAAGCTCAATAGAGAGGAAAATGTACTTCAGAAGAAATATAGACGTAGTAAAGCCTTATACTGTAAAATAAAACTCTTCAAAACTCTTCTCTCCCATCTATTTGTGAGGCTACCTTCCTCTCTGCCAATTAGTGGTATGTTCCTTGTCAAGTACAAAGAGTGCCCAGGAATTCTTTAGATACCATAAACCTCTTAACACCCCCTCTGAGTAGCTGTTCTGCAAGGTAACCCAGGCAGCTTGGGGCAAGGAGCCAATTGCAGCATGGCTTCTGGCCTTGCTATGACTGAGCATGGGGGGATTTCCAAGGCAGCGCACAAGGATAGTCTCTGAAGATAGTCAGACATGCTATAGAGGTTCATGGGCTCGTGCAGACCCTGCCAGCCCTTCCTGATGCCATCCTTCTCACCCCACACCTCTGCCCCCCAGAGAATACAGATCTGGTAACTTCAGTAACCACAGAGTTTTCCCATGAATGTGCTCCTGCCTGCATTCTTTGGCAGCAGCAGCCACACATTGGATCCAAGTGAACAAGCAAGACAGTCCTTACCATTCCTTACGAATGCAACAAACTGCTTTACGGTTTGGTCCAAGTGAACTCCATGATATACCACAGGTCTGAAATTATGGTGCTCAAAGGAGCGGACAAGGCAAACAGTAATGGTTGCAGTTTCTGATGACGTGAATTAACTGCCAAAAACCTAGAAGACATTAAAGAGATAAAGCATTGAGTTGCATCCTTGTACAACTACAAGGAGAGGAACTGTGATAAATACAGAACAGGGTACTATCACTCTCTATAGTTTGTGGGAAACCGGGAGACAGATGTGGTCCTCAGAGTCACAGACTACTTTGCAGTTTGGGCCCAGAATAGTATAACTGCTTGCTGTGCATAATCCAGGGCAGAGAATAAGGGATAATAACTGTCAGTAGAAAACAGCATTATGAAAATCAGCAAGTAAATAATGTCCAGTATGCTTTGTTCTAGCCACTACTAACATAATCCAGGGCAAATGATGTAGGAGTCCATCCTCAGTCTATTTGTTTCTTGCTGAGAAGGTCCAAGCCAGTATTACCCAGAGAGCAGGAAAACTAAAATAATTTGAAAAGAAATTAGTCCACACTGCCTGTATTGGAAAAGTCTGTTACAGAAACCAAATGTCCATTTAAATAAAATCAAGTTGGCAACATCCCTTCAATATTAGATTACTTGTTGTTGAATAACATTTGGGAAAGAGAGATGAAATTTTAAATTCAGGATTATGCAGAAAGGGCCAAACTATGTCTTGCTTATAACTTGCGTACATGGCTTCATTAAGCTAAATCTGCCTCTCGGTGGGCACGTCTACACATTCATTAATGTTAGTTACTGCACATTAAATTTAGTACTTGGTTAACAGAGTACTAAATAAATGTGCAGTAATACATGCTACTGTGCAGTGGCATGGGTGCATGGCTGTTTAGTGGTGCTTACTGAGCAGTAGCCTAATACTACTGCGCAGTAGCGTATTAGCTTGGTTTTTGCCTGGCACACTACTGTGCAGTGTTGTTAGGCTACTGCACCATTAGCATTTCATGTAGATATGCCCACTGGTACAGGTTTTAAGTATGGAATAACTACAAGTTAAAACCAGTGGAGCCTGTTGCTCTCAGTGTCTGTTGCTGTATATATGTCTCAGTGATAGCTGCATTAAGTTTGATGATTTCATGGACGTTGCCCTAGGTATAACGGAGGGCACAGCTTGGTTCAGAAAGTACAATATTCTGACTGAAGACACAATAAAAGGGGCAATTCATAGCTGCAGAATATGCTCAAACCCCATTATATCATAATATACATTACCTACCCTGAAAACTTGTAGATTGTGAAGACTTCTCCCTCTTTGAGCAGCCCTAGAGAAAACATAAATTCAAGAATTTATATTCCTAGATGAGCTGTTTTTTCCCACTGGATGTTGAGAGTATTTATTTAACACGGGACAGATTGTTCAGTTTTGCAGTTAAACACTTAGGTTGGAGAAGCAGGCAGAGAGAGTGATATGGAACTAGGATACTTTAAATGTGGCTGTACAGCACATAAAAATCCCTTGGAATAAGACAGAGTTAAAATGTAGCAGAGCAAAGAATTAACAGCCTGCAACCTTGGGTGAATAATAATCGTTTTAGGTTCATAGCCATCTTATCTCAGCATTCACGAATAAAATAGTCAGCATTTCAGTCAGGTAACGCACATCAGAATTGATCATTCCTAACAGTTAATAGCTTAGATATTGCCTTTGGTTTGTAAAGACCTGATGAACCAAGACAGCTTCTGACCCTAGAGCCTCTTATTGAGGCTTTATCAGAGGTATTGTCTGAATGAACAGTCACAAACTTCCTCATACCTACTGCATGTCAATGAAGCTCCTGAGGAAACCACATATATAGAGAGAATGAGCTCTTGACATACATCATAGATTCATAGATTCATAGATTAAGGGTCGGAAGGGACCTAGTAGATCTTCTAGCCCGACCCCCCGCCAGGGCGGGAGAACAACAAAAAACCCCAAAAAGAGAAATGGGACTCAAACGAGTCCAGCCAGGTAGGCATCCAGCCTCTTCTTAAAGACCCCCAGGGTAGGGGCCAGCACCACTTCCCTTGGAAGTTGGTTCCAGCTCCTAGCCACCCTTCCTCTGTCCAGCTGTTTATGTCCACCATACTCTTCCCTTCTCTTTCCATGTGTTTGTCTTGCTTCCAAAAAGATATAGAATCTCTTTGCTTTATAATGCTCAGCAAGGAGTTGTTCATTTTCTGATGTGCATAGTTTAGTCATGCAGAGCAGATGCCCAGTGCTTTTCTCCATTTATTTTTATTGTTAACTGTTGGATCACTTTTTCCTTTTTGAGGAATATGAGACTGTATTTCAGTGGATGGCTATCTACTTTAGCCTTTGATGGTAGCCCAGAGTTTAAAAATTGACTAGCTTGATGAATTTTGGAATAGAAAATATTGTCAGTAAACCTCATCTCCTAATGTTAGACTGTTAGTAGGCAATGTATAGTAAATCTGACCATGCAACTCAGTGACTGGATCATTTATTATGTGACTTAATTTTTGTACATACTAATTTAATCACTTTTATAAGGGGAAGGTTTCCCAAGCCATTGGTTCACGTTTTGCCTAAAGTTAGGAATAAAGAATTGGAGCAGAACTTTTATTCACTCCAGATATTGCCACCCCAGATCTGCTGATATCTATTGCAAGTGCAAAGATGAATTCAGAGGGATGCCATGGTGGTGGTGGGCATGCCCCCTTTCCTGCCATGCTGCAGTAACAGCAGCTGGGGAGTTTTTTAAGTCCCCACAAGCAGGTAGGAGTTCCCCACTTCCATTCCTCCCTGTGCTCATGTATTTCCCTAATGCTCCTGTTCCCCGTTACTGCCTGCCTCTGCCACTGTCCCTAGAACCACTCTTGGCTGCCCCAGCCAAACTGCACAGGGACTGGGCTCAGCCTGGGACAGTGGCAGCAGCAGGTATGTTCCTCCTCCCTTCCCACTCCTGTAGAGTGTTCCCCACCAGCCCAGGAGCAGGTGCAGGGAGGAGGAGCCTGCCTACCGCTGCCAAGGTCCCGGACTGAGCACAGGCCCTGCACAGCTGGGTGGAACTGGCTATGGAGCTCCCCTCACTCACAGGGCAGTGGGGACAGCAGCAGCAGGCCGGGGAGAGAGGGGACATGCCTTTGAGCAGAGAGGGGAAGGAGGTGGGGATTTTTACCTGATTTGTGGACTTGAAAGAGTCCCAGACTGCTGCTTCTGCAGTGTGATCTACCCACCCCACTGCATGGGGGTGGGGAGAAGAAGGCTGGGAATGGGTGATACAGCCACCTCTGTAGTTCCAGTTGCTCCCGTATCTCTCATTACGAAACCCTGGATCCATTTCTGTGCAAGTATCAAGTGTTTTACTTTTTTTGTCAAGTTCCTGGGTCCATACGCATATGGATTTTAAAGTAGGAAATGATTGGATCAGTTCATATTCTTGTATGCATAGCTGCTTTCTTTATTTCTGTATTTAATTCTGTATCCCATTAGTATTTAGTGTCATCAGTTGTCATGCCAAAGGGAAAGTAGGTTAACGACAATTGCTAAATTGCTGTCTTTTTTCTATGGAAAGAACAATCTGATGACCAGATTGGGCCAGATGTGGCCAAATAATGGACCAGTTCCAGAACTGCTGTAAATGAGCACAGACCTACAGAAGTCATTGGAACTATGCTATTTACATCAGTTGGCAATCAGGTTCACTAAGTGTATGCTAAGTATCTGTGACCATGGCACATCTTATTTTTCTAAAAAATTCATCAGGCAAATTCAGCCCTTTTGATCAGAGGTTTCCAAAACCTTTGCAAAGGAAAAATAAATTTGTCTTTCTGAATTGATTTTAATGTTATGCATAAATCTGTTATTAAAGCAACTAAAAGGGAACCTGACTTGTATGCAGTAAAAAATGGGTGAATGCATTTATATAAATTTACTACAATCTGAAAATAAAGTCAAGGTTACACCTCTGTCCCCCTTGAAAACTAGAATATGTAATGTGTGAAGCAGTCAGACAGCAGCTGCAGCGGGATGAAAATTATGAGTCATTTCTTTTTTCTTTTCTTTCTTTTTTTTTTTTTGTAAATGTTGGGGGTTGTTTTCCATTTGAGGTTGGTTTGGTTTGGTATTTTGGGGGGTTTATATTACCTAGCCTGACCAACCTTTTTCTTCAATTAAAAATTATATCATAATCATTCCAAAGCCTAATAACTGTTTATTTCCCTCCCTGTTTTCCCAGTGCTAGCACATTGTGTTATCTGTGAAGGCCCAAATCCTAGAGGCTTCCACAAAGCCAACAGGACTGTATGCGCACACACAAATTTACATGTTCTATTTACATTTTTGCAGGATCATTGCCCACGTACCTCCATGACTCCCTCCATTCAACCTCCCCACAACCAGAAACATGGTGAGGATTTGCAGTGATGTGTTAAATATAGTTCATTCAAAATGGGGACAATCCCAGATGTTCTCTTTGCGATCAGTCACTCATTTATTTTAGGACTGTTGCAGGGCACTAAGGTGCCTGCTTCTTCAAGAGCAGAAGATGCCTGGGGAGAAACCCCTAAGAGCCAGGCAGAAACCCCACAGGTGCAGGTTACTATGGCAGCAGACTAACAAGGGATTAGTCTGCACCTGCACTCGGGTAGCTGACCGGAAGAAGGCAGGGCCCTGGGCACATATGAACTGAGACCAGCAGGAGTTGGTTCTCTGGCAGCAGCCTGGGGAAGGAGTTTCCAGGGAAAAATTGCCCAGAGATGCTGTGGCTGCCTGATATGCTGCATATAGGACTAGTGGGGCTCCAGGAGCTCACCAGGTACCCTGGCCTACAAAGCACTTAGTGCTGGGGGGAAGTTTGACTCTTTTAAAGGGACAGAGCACACCCTAAACTGCTTGTATTATGTTATAGCCCAGGGCCTCATATTTTGGTTGCTGTTTATAGACCGGTGGACTGGGCTGAGGCTTTTGGGGATGGAGGAGGCATCATTGGAGGCCCCCTGCAGTGTGGGGACCCCAGCAACAGGGGGCATGGTGACAAAGGGGCTGCGGAGTGCCCAGCGCCAGTGTAGGTGCAGAGACAGGGCTACGGAGAGCCCGGTGATGACAGGAGGTCAAACTATAGCAAGGCCTCAGAGAGGCAACATTTAAATACCATCTGCAAGGCTTGGGGCATGGTAAAGGGGTGGTTTTGGACCCATGCATCTAGCCCATAAGGCTGAGGGTGTCCTGTGAGGCATCTGTTTTGAGTGGGACCCAAAAAGGGGTCCAATAATCCACAGGGTTCGCAGAGTCCATCAGGACTGTGTCCAAACACAAACTCAAGAGCAGCCTTCCCATATTATAATTACCAGCAAGACATGGCAGGCGAGGAAAAAGGTGCCTGTTGGGCAAGATTGGTATGGGCACGGAGCCTTTGGGGCATCACAGCCATCCCTGGGGTCCCCATCCCATGACAAGGATATGTGCTTTTTCATTTTACAAGTTGGTAGGAGTTAGTAAAGTGACTCAGTCTAGGTTGCTAAATAAGATGGGCTCTTAAACACAGTATATGCAACCTAACTTTTGAAGTTGAAGTGAATGTACTACTACTGAAGTTACAGATATTCTTATAGTTAATTCTTAGTGTTTCAGCACAAAGACTTTGTGTGCTTAGTTTGTTACATATTCTATGTTTTAGAGATTTTCATAAGTGTTGGCCTATAAAGCTAGGGAGCATAATGAAAGTTTCCATAGCTGGCATAGACTGCTGAAACTGTGTTACTCATGAGGGGATCCAATACTATTCTGATTAATATGCCGTATTTAGAGGACAAGGTGGGCCAAAATCAGCTCTCTCTCCTTGCTTTGAATGCAGAGTAACCCCATAACTTTTAGTGGAGATAGTCTGAAATTAAAGTGCATTACCAGTATACCTTACCAGCAGAGACAAGATTGGATTCTGGAGTTATCAGGCTGTCTGAGTAGGTAAGAATGAGATCAAAGGATCTTGCTGGATGCAGTTGTATTCATAATGTACAGCCACAATGGAGTACTGGAGCTGGCATTCTACCAGTTTTAAGAGAGAGGGATGTGGCCAGAGGCATAACTAGTAGGCCTGTGCGAAATTTCACTGGCTGTTTCATTTTGACACTGTTTCAACTCATTTCAAAATGTTTTGAGTTTCAAAGCAGCCAGCCAGGTGGTGGGAGACAGGGGAGAACCAGGGCTGCGCTTCCAGTGGCTCTGCAGCCTCATGTGGCTCAATCTGGCAGGGAGTGCAGCCCTGGCTCTCCCCGCCTCCCATGGCCAGGATGCACTTGGTGGGGCTGACAGAGCTAATAAAAGTTCAGTGCCGGCTCTGCCCGCCTTCCACCACCAGGGTGCACTCTAATTGGCTCCATCAGCCCACAGGCGGAAGGCAGGCACATCCAGCACTGTGCTCCGCCTCCCGCCACCAGGCTGAGTTCCATGGGGCTGCGGGAAGCTGATCACAGCCCAGCTGAGTTCCCCTCCCCAGCGCTATGATGAGTTCCCCAGCCCGATCGCAGTGCTGGGTAGAGGAACAGTGAAACCATTTTGATGGAACGGAATGGAACAGTGCTTTCAAAATGAAACAAAATTTGAAACGAAACACTGTTCCACTGAAACTTCTGAACGGATGTCGAAGCAGAACGCTGCTGTTTTTCACAGCCCTAATAACTAGTCAGGTCTGCACCCTGGGTGGTATGCGGTATATGGTGCAAGGGCATTGGTAGGAGATTTGTTGCTGGCAGGTGGGGAGGGGAAGGGGGAAGATGTCACCACCTTTTTTTGCCACTAAAGTGTGTGTTGAGTGGCCATTTAAACAGTGAGTTTTTTTTTTTGGAGGTAAAAAAAAGCAAACAGTTAGCCTTCTCTGACAGCTTCCCCTTCCTGTCCCCCTGCCTATAGCATGTTTCTGATCACTGTTGCCCCTGTACCGTACTACAGCTGTCCATGTGCCACCAACCCTGTCATTACTGCTGCTCTGTCCTCCCCACTAATGGAGCTGCTCCATGAACAATGCAGGATGTAGAGGGTGATGGAGGGGGAGACAACCTCCTGGCTTCATTCTGTCCTCCCCAGGGGCTTGTGCTTGTATACCCATTGTTATGCTACTGCACCAGTCAGGGGCTGTTTGCCCTGAAGACATTCTTTTGGGCCACTTTATTTTCACTGAGGCTAGGGACAGGAGTTATACACAAACTGGTTTAAGTGATCAGAAACTGATTTAAAGCTGTAACAGAATGTAAGTTCAGTGCACATAAACCAGTTTCAAAATGGCTAAAACTGGTTTGAGATAAACCTGGTTGAATGTAGTATCAGTCTTAACTGATTCAGCTCAGACCGGTTTATGCAACTTGTGTCCCAGACCCCTACCTGGTTTAAGTTAAACCAGAGGCCCCCAGTATCCTGGTGTGCTATCTGGGCTGGGCTGTGCTCTCTGTTCCAGTGGAGCAAGGCTGGCCCTGGCCCTCTGCTCCCCAGCAGAGGCGGAGGCCTGGCCATATGCTGGCCCCGGAAGGGAGCAGGCAAGAAGTTTATTCCCCCTGTCTCTTCCCCTGTCCCACCAGCATGGACCTGTCAGGCATTTCTTCACTGGCTTCTCCAGTGGCAGGGCCATGGCCAGCCCCGGCAGTAGCCTGGAGTGAACTGGCCAGGGAGGGGGCTTAATTCCCTCCTTCCTGCCCCACTGGCATGGACCCAAGCTGGGGTCTGCTTGATACTCCCCCCTCACTGCTGCAGTGGCAGGGGCAGGGGTGTGGGCAAACGTCTGCCAGCCCTGGCCACCACCACCACCAATTGCTTCTTGAGTGGGGCAAGTGGCAGGATAAGCCCCTCTTGCCCCCTCCTCCAAACACAGGAGGGAGGGGGGAAACCCCACCACTCCCTGCCTTCTCACCTAAGGGTGTCATGCTGGCCTGCCTCTGACCATGCTCCACCCCTGCTGCTGGAGTGGTGAGGGGAGAGGGACTATGATGGGGGCAGCAGCTGCTATTGTGGTGTCCCGGAGCACCTGCGTCTTCCCAGTGGGGGGGCTGTGCTGCATGAGGGGGTGGGGTGGTCAGAGCTGCCATGGGCTGCGCAGGGCAAGGGGCAGCAGTACTAGGGAGCTTTGGTGGGCTTTGGCCGCCCCTCTAAGCCCCAGTGCTGCTGCTCACCCTGTGCAGTCCATAGCAGCCTTGACCCCCTGATCCCGCCCTCACCAGCAGCGCAGCCCCTCCACCCCTGCCAGGAAGTCTCATGGTCCCCGGACACTATGATAGGGGGCGCTGCCCACATCAAGGACCCTGCCCCCTTGCCACTCCAGTGGCAGGGCAAGGGCATGGCCAGAAGCTGGCTGGCATGGCCCCTTAGGCAAGGAGGCAGAGAGGGGAGTTATTCCCCACTCCCTCTGCCATCTGGTGAAGGGGGCAGGAGGGGGCTTATCCTGCTGCTCACCCCAAGCAGGGAGCAATCTGCAGAGGTGGTGTTTGGAGTGGGCAGACCCTACTGTGGTCCTCTGGTGACAGAGGGAAAAATAACAACCCTCCCTGCCCCCTGCCTCAGGGGGCCATGATGGCTGGTGTTTGGCTGTGCCCTCACCCTGCAACTTCAGCAGCAAGGGAGGGGTACCAGGCAGACCCCATTTCGGGGTCAATGCCAGTGGGACTGGGAGGGGGGAATAAAACCCCTTCCCTGACCAGTTCACTCCAGGCTGCTGCTGGGACTGGCCACGCCCCCCAGCACGCTCCCTGGCTTCTGGCCTGAGCCACTGCAGGCATGTGCCTGCATTTCCAGAGTTAACAGTGAATGTTTATTCACTTGCAAATTGGTTCAATCTAGGCAGGTTAGACTAACCTGCAAAGATTGAATCAATTCAAGCTCCAGCTTTTTGCATGTCTGTCCCTAGCCTGAGTGGCTGAATAGCTTAAGATAAGAAAGGCATGATTATTCATGCCTGAGGTGAGGAAAGTAAAGTTTTGGTGAGGAGAAATCTCTTGTTGACACTGAGGTTTTTGGGTGGGGTGGTCCTGATTTTTGGTTTATTTTATTGTCATTTAAAAAATTAGAGGCACCTATAATAGGAATGGGGGTATTTTTTATTATAAATCAGAACAACCAAATGTGGTCAGATTTGCTTATAAGGAACTTTAGGGGTATTTGTGCATTTAAAGCAAGAATGGTAATGTTGAGAAAGTACTGCGGAAAAGCCTAGGATGGAAGAGAGATCGTGAAAGTGATAGAAGATATGTTTAGAGTGAAATACTCTTTTGAAAAATTAGAAAGTTTTAGTTTCAGATTGTACTGTGGTTTTTAAGCTTTAACTCTGTAGGTGTTTCACATGCTTTTGTTGATTCTCAGTGAGAGTTCCCTGGGCCTGATCCAAACCCCATTCAGATCAGTGGACACATACTCATTCGTGTAGTTGGCGTTTGTATCAGGTCCTTCATTCTAGTATGCTGCAAAATCTGGTCTTTTAAGTAGTGCATATAGATTGCCATCCTTAAATTGACCCACTTCTACTGACACAATCCTGTTTTTTCATCTGATGTCATGCTGTTTTAGAAACTTCTTTTGGGGCACACTAGCTGATGCTTTTGCAGAACTAGGGTATTAGGCTAGGTCTGCTTCTCAGTCAGGTTTGATTTCATCATGGGCACACATACTTTAGCTAGTTTCAGTCTATCTAACTGGAGCTTCACTACTGTCTGTCCTTGGTTACAGTGAGGATACAGCCTTAGAAACTTTAAATCCTACAGCTGGTGATTGGTATATGATGAAATAAATATGGTAGAAAGGTGCTTCAAATTTCATAAATATCCATCTTTTTAGTTCAGCTATGTTGAGCTGATAAATACCATAATGATTTCAGCATTGTTCAGTGGCTTTGAAACAAAATTGGTGACTAACCAGCTTGTTAATTATCAAGGCCAGGAATAAGTAAAAATGGAAAATACTTCAATAATGGAATGGAGTAATAACATTTCATAGTGGTTTCAGAGCAGCAGTGAAATATGAACTCTAAGCTATGAAGCTTAAATTGCTATTTTGTCAGGAAGGTTTAACCCCTGGAAATGTTACTTTTTCATCAGAAGCATCATCCTCTGTGGAAAATATTAAGGGGAAGGAGACAACCGGAAAGAAAAGAGGCAGTAGGTAGTTACTGCCTAATGCTTATTACCAGCGGTGTTATTACAGTTGCCTGGAAACCAATTGAGACTTGATAGGAAACAGGAAGGACCCCAGTAAATAAATGGAAATATCAATTTGGCTTCAGGTAAGAGTAGGCCGTTACTGCTTTCCCAGTTTAAGCAATATTTATTTATTTTCAAGCTCACGGATAGCCCTAAGAGATACGCATCTTATTTCCGTGAGATTTTGGGTGAATGGAAGCCAGGAATGGCCAGATTTTCAGTGTCTTCTAGTCCCATATAGACTCTTCTATTTGCATGTCTTACTAGTCAGGCAAATATTGTTCCTTACCTACAATTTAAAATCAGATTGATATTTTTTCATTTGATCCAAAACAAACACAATCCTATGAAAAACAGCAGAATGTGTCTGGAAGGACATGTTCTGGGGTAGAACCTGAAGGAACTTCCTAATGTTTTAAATTTGGATGTCACTTGAACTTTTTTGTGGTTGCTGGCACATTCCCAGTGACATGTGACTTAGGACTCAAGTGTGTTCAAGCACCTAAAGCTATATGGAGCACCGTTAACTTGGCTGCTGATTCTTCAAAGTACTTTAAGCCCACATTCAAGTCCCATTTACTTCAGTGGAAGTTAAGCACACAGTCAACAAAAAATTTAATCATGTTTTTAAGCATGTACTTTATTCTGTCCTACTTCAGAAAATCATATAAGCCAATAGGACTTAAGCTCACACTGAAAATTAAGCATGTGCTCAAAGTGTTTAGCTGAATTAGGATCTTAAATGGGGCTATGCATGGATGCAGGGGTCTGTTTGTGTGTAGTCACAGAACTGGGGCTTTATATTTTAATTTTCTTATTGTCCTTAAGGTATTCCCTAGATTGAAATCCTGAATAAGCAGTCCTTGCAGCATGACCTCAGGGAGAGAATACTCAGGTGCCATTAGGCAAGTAGGGAAATATGCTTTGTAACCAGCCCTCAGGCATAGGAAGGTAGGTACTGTCAGTGAAAACATTTTAGCTGATCTCAATTACCAGGATGGAGCACATAAAAAATAATTATCAGTGGTTTAGAAAATGTGTTAGCTAATTCTGTGAACAGCCTTGAATGCCTGTCCTACAACCAAATGAGGACATGGAATTATTACAAATCTTGACTGGATCAAGACATGATGATTCATGGAGCCGGTAAAAATATTGGACTTTCCCCTAGTCTGAATTGCACTATTTTTCATTTAGTGAAAGGAAAAAAATTGGAGTTCTTCCAGATTAAAAAAAAACAAACAACCCCAGTTATTAAATAAACTAACTTGTAATATTTGGGTTTTTCCAGATGCTATGTTATTGCTTCTTAAACAAACTTTCAAACTTATATGACATTTTTATCCTTTTTACAGTGATCATTCTAAACCATAAATGTGTATTTATTGATGTGACATTACATGGAATATTAAATTGTGTTTCCTCAAAGCACCTCTGCAGATTTTGTTCGTATGCTGTTAAAAAAATTATGGGTTTACACTATAAATTTAAAGTTAGCAAATTGGGGTTTTTTCCACCAGCAGTAGTAAGCAATAGAGTCCTTAGTTACAGTAAGGCTAAGTTAATTCCCTCACATCATTATTTCCCTTGCCAGAAAAGTATCTCTTTTGGGGATATCCCATGGTTGGGCATGAAAGGGTTACTTTTGATTGGAAGCCCTTGGGTTGTTGCAATCAACAATATACTCTAAGGAGAATGTGGTGTCATTTGAGTCAGGTCTGCTTGCTGACATAAAGCAGATCGTAAAGAGACAACCAGATTGTGAAATTTCAGTGATGCAACTGTATTGGGCTGCAGAGAGCATTTCCTTCTCCCTAAGGGGTCACGGAACCCTGTTTTCATTAACATAAAGTTTATTAGTGATGCAGGAACAGAATCAAAGCATCCCTACATGATTGCATGTATTTGGTTAAAATCTCTTTGAACAACTCGTATGAAAAGGATGACTGAATGTTATTATTACATACACAAAACTTGTTAAAACATTATTTAGCCAAGTATTTCAAGGTTATGAAATTTAATATTTATTGTCACCTGTTCCCCCTTGTAAGTCCATCCTGCATAAAGCTGGTTGGGAATTTTTCAGTGAAACAGCTTTCAATGGAAGAATACCAGTTTATCAAAACCAGAATGATTCTTGGAAATATATCCATTTCAACAAACTTCTGCTGATACATAGTCTGGTTTAGCATCAGTTTGCTTGGCAGGCTGCTGGGATCCTAGGATTCTTCTTGTATCCAGTCCTGCTTGAATGGACTGAAAGCTCTGGATCCCAGGATTCTCAGGATTTCTACTTCTACTCTAGATATGAGCTAAGAGCATGGCTAATCTATGGCGTGCAGGGCTTCAGTGTCATTTGAGCTAATGGGGTAACAGGAAGAGAAGTAGTAGAATCACCCCTTAGACCCTTAGCTGGCGTACTCTCCTCTCCCAGGAGATGGGGCAACTTCAGTCTTGTGTGGTGTGTCTGGAAGAGGAGATTGAAATGCTGGTATGGACAGAGTTCTTTAGAATGTGTTTGTTCATTTATTATTTGGCAGAATGCTAAATTGTTTACAAGGAACTCAAGTGAAAGTAAGGAATTGTCCATTTTAATACCTTGTAAATCAACTAAATCAGAATAGAAATTCGTGTGATAAAGAAAAGACATCTCTCTAGACTAAAGGCATTCTCTCTGCCAAATATCAATGTGGGAGCTTTCCCAAACAAGTCCCAAGAATGTTTTATAATGGAAAATGTTAGGCAGTCTAAAATCTGGGGGTCTCTATTAGCTTTCCTCTATGTATTGAATCTCACTTCTTAGAGAAAGTGGCATATACAGTTTTACTACTTTTATAGTGCTTATTAGTACAGAAAAGGAGACTAATGAACCAAAGAATCACCTTCTTAACCCATTTGTTATGGATGATAAGATATAAAAGTATGGGCTAAATTCATTTCTGACTCTTGTGAATTATGTGCTAGTAATCATAGGGAGTTACAGTATTTGGAACACTGTCTCATTTACTCAAATGCAAGATGACTTGGAATTTAAGCTAATTCCCGAGTAATTAGATTCTGTAATTTTTCATGTGTAGAGTCTAATTATTAAGGGATCATCTTAAATTCATCCCCTCCACCGCTGTAGTAGGACAAGCAATGGTAGGGGAAAGATGGGAAGGAAGATGGTGGGGGGCAAGCAGTAGGAGGGCAGGCAATGAGGCAGGTGATAGGAGGCAGAGATGGGGGAATCAAGTGGCCTGACCCTGGCCATCTAGCTCCATCACCACTCCCTGCTCCTACTTCCTGCACTGTCTCATGCCTGCCCCTTCCCTCCATCCTTTATGAGCCAGGGCCAGAACCAGAGGGTAAGAAGTGGCATCAGGTGCTTGTGGGGCAGAGGCATCAGTAGGGGAGGGGAGCTGTGACTCCAGCTCCAACCCCACCCCTACACTGGGGCTGCAGTCAGAACTGCAGCAGCTGCCTGCTTTCCATTTCCCTGCTTGTATCTGCCTCAAGGCAAGGAGCATTTTTCCCTATGTTAAATGGGGGGAAAAAAACTTGTCTTGAATTCAAGTAAATATGATAATATTAAAACTTTTTCTCAAAGGAGGTGATAATTAGGTTGATGTTATCTGTTTTAAGATTGTAATATGCACCTGAAAAGAAGAAATGCATAGGGTAAACTGAACTTCCCATGACTTACCCACAGTGAAATTACTTTCAGAGGCTTGCCAATATTTCCATTGCTTTTCTCTATTGGAGGACATTTTTCCTTCAACTTATTTTCTTGCTTTTATGGGTTAAATTCATAACTTTAACATTTAAGTATTTTATAC
This sequence comes from Gavialis gangeticus, assembly GCF_001723915.1. Lineage (NCBI taxonomy): Eukaryota > Metazoa > Chordata > Crocodylia > Gavialidae > Gavialis > Gavialis gangeticus. Next base: position 81,917,534 of record NW_017729031.1, read on the forward strand.
GTGTATGGTTTGGTCATTAGCCTCTATTGGATCTTTCAGCACAGATATCTGCTGTAAAAGTGTTTCGGCATGAAGTGAATTCCTGTCTGCTGGGTCTGGACATAGACTTCCAACTCTTTTTTTTACCTAGGTTACTGAAACAATACCTCTGCTTGCAGTCACTAAACTTGAACAGTCACATAAATAAGCAAACAGTGACTCAATCACAGTATACTCTTCCTAAGTATTTTTAATCTGCACAAAGAAACCCTGGTGTTATAATGATAGTAATCATTAAAAAACTTGAGTCTCAGATCTCATAATAAGGGACTGCTTTAACAGTGAGTCCTTGTCTAAGGACAAATTGTAATACCTTCACATCATTTCATATTGCTATGCAGTATCTAGAAGTGCTAATATTAGGGTAAGATATGTACTGATAATAAATTATTGCTACTTTTGTGGATTTACACTACACTGAAATTTTCTCCTTTGTTCTCAGTGTGTATAGGTTTACCACATGGCCCTATGCCATGCTCTTAGTCCTACCATCTCTATTTGTTGTCTCTACTTGTCTTGGGATGAAGCCATGCAAGTCTTCCTTAGGGAGATCAGATCCTGAGCTAAATCAGTTCTTGTATATCAACAGTGTTTAGCCAGTTGATGTGACTGAATTTTGAACCCACACATTTGGAATCTGTAACCAGTAGAGATAACTAGAAATTTGAATGCACGAGGGAAAAAAAGGTGGGGAGGTTCTGCTTTTTTGGGTGCAAACTGAAATTTTGGGGGAAATTGCATCATCTTCTGGGGGTTACTTACTTATCAAAATGAAACTTTATGTACTACTGTAAGAATAATAAATGTTATATATTACTTAGCACGTAGAGAGTACTGCTGTAAGTATATTTATGAAATAACTATTAATGCTTTATTTTTTTGAATAATGGTGAATATGAATAGTATTAGAGATGGAGCCTTATGCTAATGTGCTTACATATATTTTTTTGCCTGTTGACAGATCTCTAAAATCAAAAGAACATTTACATTATTGAAAACAGAATGCAACAATATTGTTGACTTATAAGGAAAAAGAGTTATATCTATAGATCTCAGAAATACTATGTGACTAGAGACCTGATGATGACATAAGGCAGATACAGGAAAAAATCATGTTTCCAAAAAAAAAAAAAAGGTTTAGAAAATGAATATCCTTGTTCCTGAGAAATGTCTGATGAAGATAATGAATAGATGTGAAAAAGAAATGAGAATGAGGAAAGGTCAGAATGTAGAATGAAGAGAATGTCTGGACGCTTTTGGAAGGAGGAATGAATGATTTTGGGAGGGGTGAAACAGAGTTTAGTATTTGGTTCAGGCTTTTCAGTTAAACATTCAAATATTCAGAGCCTGTATAATACAAATTGGAAATCCTTGGTGGTTATTCTAGCCTGAAATGTGTCCTGGTCTTAGTTCTCTTTGTCTATATTGCTCTCCACCCCACAGCTGTCTACAAGAACCCCATTTAATTTTCTTCAACAGCTGTTTCTGAACTTCATTCTGTGGAGGGCTGGCTGGTCCTAAGGGCCTGGCTTCCTTTCCTTGTTTCCAGATGTGTCTGTGGGCCTGCAGATTTCTAATTGGAAAGAAGGGCCAAGAAGCCATGTAAAAGTTCCATACTTGCTACATTTAAGGACAGTTAAATTATACTAAGCACTTTCCTTTTGTAAGAAAGTAAAACAGACTTTTTCACGGCAAGAATTGCCACAAGGATGTTACACATTTGTGAATGGGAAAGGAGGTGATCCATGCAATCATGAATGAAAGAAAGGGGAATAAAAGCTTTGCAACCACTGCCTTCAGTGTAAATTGAGTTCCAGCTTGTGGATGCCATTCTCTCAGTGCTGCTTCACTAATATTTTACTGTTACATAGCCACATAATTTATACTTAGTCTATTCCTGAACAGGCTACTGGTACAATTTAATTATATACTTGCAGTGCAATAAGTTTATAACAATACAGGATCTCTTGATAGAAAAGCTTTAAAAGCTGATTTGGGACAAACCAGACATTTTGGCACCGATTTTCTCTATTTTTTTAAGTTTTGCCAAGCACCTTTGTCAGTTTATTTTGCCGCTACATTTTGCCACTGTGCACGCCCCTGTGTGAGTGGTTTGGTGTGGAGCAAATTGCCCTGCCTTGGGAAAACTGCCATTGTGTTGCTCCTCTTGGCTTATGCCATGCTGGAGGACCTGAGGGACAACTAGAGGAGGGGAGATGCTTTGGCCAGATCATCTCCCTGGAGGACCATGTCTTCAAGTGTGCTGGCACATGTGCTGCATTGGGTTTTTTTGGCATTTTTTTTTTTTTATACTGGGAGTGTCAAATTTTGGTGCCACACTGCAAATTTGCAGCACGGCACACAGCTGCACGTGGGCCATGTGCGGTTTGCAGTGCTTCAAACAGGTTTGAGGCACCACAAAGCACATGTACACACTCATCTGGATGCACCCAGACTACATATATAATAAACATATATTGAATAATGCATGTTTGCCATTTTTGCTTTCTAAAACTAGCTTTATATGCTCCCTTCTTTTTAAAATATGACTTGTTTATCAATAAGAATTCTTTGCAAATATTCAAGGATCACAAAACACATTGCAACCAGGAATAAATACTCTTGTTTGAGATGGTTACATTTTAAACTCATTTCACAGATGATTAAATCAAGGGTAAGACAAGAAACATGGCCTGCTGAAAGTCATGGTGTGAGAGTAGTAGTTCCAAGAATAGAAACCATGGGCCAAATTATGTTAATTAAATCATGCCATTACACCACATGTAATGGAAACTAATTTTTGTCCATAGGACTCCTGGCTATCAGTTCTCTGTACTAATCTCTCCAAGAAGCTGCTTGTGGCTATTACATATACTAGGAAGGGAATTGTGAAATATTACTTTGTACAAATATTCTGTTACAAAATTGCAAGTAAATAATAAAACCATACTTTTTTTTTCTTTTCAGTGACATCATTTCATCTGAGCGAATATGATAAAACTGCATATTTTTGTCTTTGTTTTTTTCTAGATCAGTGCAGTCCGATCAGTTGTTCCTAACAAAAGCAATAATGAAATAGTTCTGGTGCTGCAGCAGTTTGATAACAATGTAGACAAAGCAGTTCAAGCTTTTATGGATGGTGAGTATAATATTCATATTTCACTGAAGCAGAAGAGATGCTGTAATCTACAATTAAGAATAAAATCAGCAGTCGCATAGACAAATGATTGGCCAGGAGAAGAGTCAACATGTTTTTTAAGGGAAATCTTACCTCAGCTATCTGCTGGAGTTCTTTGAAGCTGTTAAGCTCATGGACAAAGGAATCCAGTTGACCTAATGTATTTGGATTTTCAAAAAGCTTTCAACAAAATTCCTAACCAAAGATGTAAAAAACGCAGTTGTCATGGGATTGGAGGGAAGGTTCTTTCATGGACTGAGGGTTGTTTAAAAGATAGGAAGCAAAAAGGTAGGGCTAAATAGCCAATATGCAGGGTGGAGGAAAGTCAGACGTGGGGTCTCATAGGGGTCTGTTTTTTTCAACATTTTTATCGGTGAGCTGGAAATGGAGGTGCATAGGGAAATCTTTCAAGTTTGCAGATGATACTAAATTGTTCTGGGTAGTCAAATCTCAAACTTACAGAGAAGAGCTACAGAAAGATTTTACCAAGCTGAGTGAGTGGGTGAAAAAATGGCAGATGAACTTCCATGTCAATGAAGGCATGCAAGGTAATGAGCATGGGCGAAAGTATCTTCAGTTATATATACGCAATGCTGGGTTCTGAAATGGCTGTTACAACTCAGGAAAGAGACCTTGGAGTAATTGTAGATAGATCTCTAAAAACCTCAGATCAATGTACAGCGGCCACCATAAAAGCCAATAAAATGTTGGGTATCATTAAGAAAGGAATTGAAAACCAAATGCAAAACATCATCATGCTGCTATACAAAACCATGGTTCATCCACATATGGAACACTATGTAGTTCTGGTCTCTGGATCTCAAGAAAGATGTAGTAGAATCAGAAAAGGTACAGAACAGGGCAACCAAATTGATCAGGGGTATGGAGCAGTTGCCATACCAGCAGTGCCTAAAAAGGCTAGGACTTTTTGGTTTGAAAAGGAGAAGGCTAAAGGAGGGATATGATAGAGGTCTGTAACATCATAAAAAGTGTAGACAAAGTGAATAGTGAACTGTTTTTCAGCAAGTCCCAGATCACTAAAACTGGCACCCACTCAAATTAGTAGGAGACAGGTTTAATACTAACAAGAGAAAATACTATTTTATGCAGCATATAGTTAACTTGTAGAACTCATAACCACAGGAGATTGTAGAGGCAGATAGTATAGCCAGGTTCAAAAAAGGACTACATAAATTAACAGATAATAGATCCATTAATAGCTGTTAAATGGAACAGTCAAGACTTGTATTCTCTGGCATCTTTCAACCAATGATGGTGGATGCCACAGAGGGTAATGACAAGGGTTATAGATCATTTTAGTTCAGGGCTCTCTTTCTAAAGCAGTGGTTTCTTCTGTCTTTGCAGTTTCTTCACAGCATATCTTATGAATGTAAGAGCCTCCTCAGTCTAGTCTGTAACATCAGTACCCTCATTTTCAAATACCATCTGAAAACTAATTTTTGCTGTAGTACTTAAAGAAATTGCCAGCTAATATGAGCTAAGATAAAGCCATTGGAAATTTCTGGTATTTAATTGTGTGTGTATGTGTGTGTGTGTTTAATTACATAGCTTGTTGAACCCTTAGTATATATACATAATCACCCAGGTGCTTTATAATAGTTCTCTTTTCTTTTTATTACACTCATGCATTGCATCTTGTCTTAAGTTAGAGAGGAAGGATGATCCAGTGATTATGACATTAGTCTGTGATTCGGGAGACCCAATTCAGTTCTGTGCTGTGTTCTTCCTGTGATCTTGAGCAAGACGCTTAGACTGGCATAGACAATGAGACATATCATATTTAACTCATGTATCACATGCTCCTTTTCTCTAAAAAAAATCAGCCCTCCAAATATGACGTCTTAAGCCTGAAAGTCGTTGCTGACTTTCTTTATCAGAACAGAATCATGGAGAAACAAAAGTATGGAGACTCTGTGCTGGAATGGTTGCCCCTTCTCTGTGGGTTAGCAAGCAGCAGTGGGAGAGTCCAGTTTTAATCTCCTCACAGACACTGCTGAATGGCAGTAGTTTCTGGCAGAGCCACCAAAAGCTGTTAACAATTTAGCAGCAGCTGTGAAAGGGTTAACACTGTAGCTTTGGTGTGAAGCAGCCAGTAAGCTGGCTGAGGGTGAGTGAGCTCCTGCATGCTGTTAGCTCCTGCCTGTGACTTTGGATTTTTTTTTCACATTTTACCTTCTAAAACAAAGTGTGTGTTATGTGGGGGCATGTGGTGTGCAAGGAAATCCAGTATATGTATAGGGTTACCATATTTCCCGATCCAAAAAAGATGTCACATGGCGGGGGGGGGAGGTGATCAGAGGCAGCAGGGAGCACAGACATACATGCCTGCAGCTGCGGAGGCACGCACAGACCCATGTGGTGCTTCCTGCTGCCTCCAATCTCCCTCCCCCTGTTCCCAGCAGTGAAGAAAAGCAAAATCTTGGACATTTGGTCAGGGCAGGGGGGTAGGGACTGGGGCTGCGACAGGGCAGGGGAGGCAGAGGGGCTGCATGCCCCTCCAGCAGGGGAACAGGGGTGGGGAATCTTTGAGGGCAGCGAGGACCTCTGTGTCCGGCCGGTAGCATGGGCCAGTGCCTGTGCTGGTAGGGGTGGAGTGGCCAGGAGACACTGTCTGGGGAGAGTGGGAAGGAATGGTGGAGGGGACTGTGATCAGGCTGCCTGATGCAGCATGGCAGCCCCGTTCCAGGGCAGGGCGTGCCACAAGCCTGCTCACCTCTTCCCTCCAGCCCACGCTGGGGCCGGACCCACTCCGCCTCTGCCTGCATGAATCAGAACCATTGTGCTCCTGCCCAATCAGGACAAGGCAGCTGGGGCCCCTCTGGCAGGGCTGGGGGTGGGGAGGGCAGAGGTTGCGGGTTGGGAGTCAGGGGCACTGAGGAGGGTTGGTCTGTGAGTTGGGAGTGCAGGATGCTGGCAGTGCCAGCGGGGCAGGAGTGACAGGCACCAGTGGGGGGCGGGGGGGAGAGAGTTGCAGGTCAGGAGTGAATAGCACCATCATGCGGGGAGAGGGGGGACAGGGTACTGCAGTTTGGGAATGAGGGGCACTGGCAGGGCTGGAGTCAGTGGGTTGGGAAGGAGTAGCAGCTGCGGGGGCTGGGGCTTGGCAGTGAGGAACAACAGAAGCAGGGTATTGGCATGTCACTGCTGCTGTCACCGGCGGAGCAAAGCAAAATCCCAGACATTTGGTCTGATTTTTAAAAATCTGCCCGGATGGAGATCAGAGGGCTCAAAAAGAGGTCATGTCCAGGGAAACCCAGACATACGGTAACCCCAGAAGGCTGAGCAGTGTAGTTCCTAAGTGAGGCAACTGGCCTCTAGAGTGAAATCTACAGCTCTGAGCTAGGAATCTAAACTCCTTGTGCAATGTATGGGGAGAGGTAGTTGCCTTAGAATGGGATCCACAGCTGCCAGTGTGGTGTTAGGAAATGATGGAGAGGATTGTTTCTTAAGCTTCCCCCTCCTCTCTCTGGGGTTTAGGTACATTACTCTGGGCTAGAAGGAGGCACCCGGTCCTGTTCAGAAGGTGGAGCACTTGCCCAGCATGTGGATTACCTGGGTGCAATGTCCTCTTTCCCGGAGATATTCAAACTTCTCCCTGCTCCTAGAAGTGCCCTAACTAACACACTATAGGTTATTCTGATGAAAGAGGCAGTGTTCCACTTCACAGGAAAATGAAGAATTCATTGATTCAGAAAGAAAGTGGAGGAGAGCTGGGGGGAAAGAGCATGAGCGAGTGCATGTGTGATTCTCACTGTATAGCCTAGTGGTTAGGGCACTCACTTGGGAGAGGACAGTCCTGGATTCCAGTCTCTGTTTCAAGAACTGCTTCTGTCTCTTATCTAATGTTGGTTTAATGTAATACATGAACAACCTTTGCAGCAGAAACTAAATCTCAGATTTCATCCATCTAAATGCATGCTATAATGATTAAGCAGCTCTTCAGAGAAGTAGTGCCATTTTTTCTTCTTCCTCCCCATTTTTCTCCTTAATTTTTTCTGCTTGAAAGTAGCCACCTCTGTTCTATATGAATCCTGAGCTCATAGATGCACTAAGGGTATAGCTGCCAGATTGGATGTTACACAGAGAGAGGACAATGAATTCCTAGCCCAAGCAACCTGGTTGGCCTAGACATGGTATGGGTGCTGAGCAGCTCAGACCTGGCAAGGCTGAGGTGGTTCTGTCCATACGTGGAAGCAGAACTTTAAACACTTAGGCTGTGTCCACACCTTGTGCCACTGCTACTTGTCCCTAGGAAGTGCCTGTGCCACATGCCCTCTGGTGTGTAGCAAGTTACTTTGGGTGGCATAGGAGAGGTTGGGGTCAGCATTGGGCTGGGCCCAGCAGCCTTACCTGCGGCCCTGGGGGTCTCCTGGGGTTGCAGCAGCAGTGATCCGGCAGCTCAGAGTCTGGCCAGTGGCTGGATTGTGGCTGCGGCCAGCCAGGCTCTAGTTTGGGGTGGCACACACTGTCCCTGTGTGTGCCACCTGACTTTTGTTTGTTTTCTTCACTCTTTTTTTTCGATCCTGGGATCTCCCAGGGTCAAAGCACACCTCTGTCTATCCCATGCTACTCCCTTGCAGTGTGGAAAACACCTAAATGTGTGGTATGTGGTGCTGCAGACGCATCTGCAGTGCCTCGTACCACACAGTCATGTTTGTCTGGACACAGCCTTAAAGGTCTTTACAGGTGCAAACGTAGAGTTCTACAGGGAGTTAGATTCATACACTTATACTCAAAAAGCAGGGCAGGGTGATACTAATTCTTATCATAACTCTGAATGAGTTAGTCGAGTGAGTGCTGCCCTGCCTTCTGCCTGACATCACACTAAAACAGCTACCTTACAATACCCTTATACTCATGTATTTAGTTGTCTTTGTGTCACTAGGCACTTAAAGCAGACAAGGTTCTTTGGGTAAATCCTATATCTTTTATTAGACCAACTAAAATAGTTAAAAAAATTCTTCTTTACAAGCTTTTGGGTACAAACACCCTTTGTCAGACTGAGAAAGCATCTGCAGTTGGTCTGTGCTCTTCCTATAGAATAGAAAAGAAGCCAGGGGCCAGAATGCATACAAGACAGCCAGTCAGTGAAAATCCAGTGCAATTTTTGTTAATCCCTATGTCACAGAGTAACGAGAAAAGGGGTGGAAACCTCTTTCCCGGGGCAAGAACCGTGGTAGGAAAACCATGCAGCCCCAGAGGAACAACTCCAAAAGCCCTGGGACAAGAACAGGTTTACTGGCTGCAGGAACAATGGTGGAGAGCCGGCAGCTGGGAGAGAAACCACCCGTGCACTTCATCAGCTGCTTAACTGTGAGGCTGGCGCTGGTGCAGAGCAGTGACACCAGCCGGCAGCACCGGCCAAAAAATTTAAAAGCTGGCTGCCAGGGAGAAGAGGGGAGGGCATCTGCTGGAAGGCTGCTTGGAGCTCCCAGATGGCATGGCTGGCACTGACTCTGACCAGGGACTGAGGACAGAGTCCCAAAGAGGAGTCTGCTTGTCAACAGAGCAGTGCCCAGTATTGGATCCAGAGAGGATGCCAAGGGAATAACCATTGATGCACACACAGGGTGCGTGAGTTGGGAGGGGAGAGCATTATCTTCCCATCCCTTTACAGTTTGTTCGGATTCTGTTGTAAACTTCCGTTGCCCCTGAGGCCAGAGCACAGGCCCATAGTGTATGTCTGGGGCTGAGGGATTAGAGGTCCTCAGGGACTCTGGGAAGCAGCACAGAAAGCCCACCAGCCTGGCTGTGTCAGAAGGGATGCAGCTGCAGAGAAGGAGAGTGACCCTCTGGGTCCATTAAGGACACAGCAGGCCAAGTCCAGCCAAAGTGACTTGCATCCAGTAGACAGCCCACAACTAGAACCCATGGGCAGGACAAAAATACATTGTGAGGCCAGATCAGGGTGACATTGCAAAGGCCGGCATCCAAGAGATTCCAACAATCTACCATGCAGACAAGTCCAGCATGTTGGCACATGGAAGGGGTGTAGGGGAGGTGGAGCCCCAATACCATCTGCTGATGGCACCTCCAAGCAAGGCCCAACTAGAGGGGAACCTCCTGCATTAGAACAGAAGACCAAGACATGGCTGGTGAGTATCGGGGCTTCCCTTGGGAACTGATGTACAGTCAACGTGGCTGCACAAGGAAGATACCACGAACCAAGGCTCGGGCGCGCCTACTCAAGTCTAGATGGGCTCACCCTAACAAATATTATGTTTATCCTGTCATACATTTGGGCACAAACAAGATATATGAGTTTAATATGCCTCTGTGCCACTTAGTTTTTTATTTAGTGTGTGTTTAAGGTGGCCAACTTTTGAAGAGTGAATTATGCCGATCATCCTAAGAATGTTAATAAAGCCTTTATACCATACTAATATTTCTTCTGAAAATGAAAGTTATTTTACAGGAAATATTGGAGTAAAATGTTGACATTTTTAAACACTTTTATATAACTCTTAGTATATTATCCAGGCTATTTCAGAGAATTGACTACTGTTAGTTATGTATACAAGCTATTTATGGTGACCCCTGCAGGGTACCTGTTTGTTTCAGGTTATTTGGGGCTGAAGCCCCAGCTGACCTGTCCAACCTGAGACAGAAGTCTAGTGACAACTGCCTTGAATCCATTAATAGCCATTTGTTGACTGCATGATTATTATACTCATTATAAGATTGCCCAGCCATAGAGAAAAATAGCACAGCAGGAGGGGGCAACTTGGACTGGAAATGACAGGAAAGAGGAAACAGTGCAGCAGGACATAGATAAACTGGGATCAGAAACCTGTTGCCATGGGAGGCAAGGCAGGGTTGAGATGCCTTGACAATACAGCAAATTAGTCAGCACCACTTCTATCTCAGTGTTGGTTAACTCTGTCCCTCCTGGTGGCCTTAAGAGGGGAACGATGGCCTAGTTGGCCATGAATCCCTTGAATGGCCATGGTGCTAGCCCATTTGGTCAGCTGAGGCAGCACTGACCTCAGCTTGGGCATCCGTCAAATCCCAATGTGGCAGGGCACCTTTGGTGCCTGCCTCTTTAAGGGCTGAGAACAGGCAGCAGTACAGCTGACATGTGCAGGCCGGCCCTGATGAGGTGGTCACCTGACTGCAGAAGGGCATTGTGATAGGAGGAGGGGGCTGAGCAGCCTCTATTTTTAACTCAGGCCCTCAGGGGAGCCAGCAGTTTGCTGGCTGCAGCCATGGAGAGAACGCCACCCAGCTGGAGCTGCTGATCACAACGTCTTGAAGGTAAGGGCAGGAGCTATGGGGATGGCAGGAGGCTCCTGGTCCTTGTGCATGACCGAAAACTACACCCTGCTGGGATAGGGTGGTGTGGTGGGTCTGCCCGTGGCAGGGTGGTCCCCAGGAAATGCCAGGCCAGTTGCCTCCTCAATCAAAGATGAGTAACAGGTGCCTTAAATGCCCCAGCTCCCACATCCTAGTGGGTAACCCCATTGTAGGGCCAGGCACAGGGGCCAGGCACGCCTAGAGAGAGGCACCTGAGCCCCATGGTGTATAAGATCCCAGTGGCCCCAATGAGAGGGGGCAACAGAGTGGCCCCAGTGAAGGAGTATGTGCAGAGGCCTGCGCAGAGTAGGGTGTGAAGCGGTGGCCTGAAGGGCTGTGCGTGATGGGTGTAGAGTAGGGGTGCAGAGGCACCCTGAATGGCTGCACCAGGGGCATGCAGAGTAGGGTTGAAGGGACAACTTGAAGGGCTGCACATGGGCCAGCCCCACAAGTGTGTCAGCATGAGTAGGAACCCTAGTGAAAGGGCATAGGTGGAAGGCCCTAGTATGAGGCTATTAGTTGAAGCCCCATGGAGGGGGCAGAATGGCTAGAGTAAGTCTACGGACACCTGAGGCTACAGTTGAGCCAGAGGCTGAGACCCCAGTAATTCCTCAGATGTGGTGTGGCTGAGTTTGGGTCCAAAGTTAAGAACTTGTTTTGGATGCCATCTGAAAGGCATGGAACACAGTATAGGAAAAGTCGGAGCTGTGTATAATGCGCTAGGCATCAGGGCATTAAATGGGCAGCCTCCCACATTTTTACATTGTTATTTATACAGCAAGCCGTGGCAGGTGAGACTGGGTGGACTGTCCCAGAGGCAGGTAGGCTAACTGAGGATGAGACCTGGCCCCGAGTAGGCCGCCTATCGCACCCAGTTTCAGATTGAAGGCCTTAAGGGGCATCAGTAGTGATTGTCACCTGTCCTATAAGAGCTGGACAGTGCCACCTAATGGACTTTCAGAAAGGCTGTGGAAGCTCCTCAACCTCAACGCACAGCCAGTCTAGATGATGTTAATGTTTAATACCCTGTGCAGGCCATCAGTACCACCTCCAGCCGAGGGAGCTTGACAGACAATCTTGCTGGCCATTCCCAGTTCTGACGAGGGTTCACCAACACTGCATCATGTGGCTGATGTTTGTTAGTTGCCTAGAGAGAAGATGGTACCCATAGATGGTGCCCTTATTCATAATGCAGTGACCTACACCACTTGCCCCAAGCATATGCCACTCCTGTACCACGTAGCAGCAGTTGTGGCTGACCGCTAAGACTACTGGAACAAAGGGTTTGTGCTATGGATGCTCCCAGACATTAGCGAGACACCCAGGGGGCTGGGGAACTGCTCCCCAGCCAACCGCACTGAGCACCGGATTTGGAGACCACCCTTCACGTCAGCCTGCAGTGGGAACAACAGGCAGGTACTGGGCTCAATCCTGCTGTGGCCATGTAACCAGACCATCACCTCTTCAGTAGTTGCCTCCATCTTAAGAGTCCTAGTTACTCATCTTAGGCCCCCATTCAGTAAAACCACCTAATACAAACTTACCTTTTAGTGATCTGAGAGAGGTAGCTAGCCATGTTAGTGTGAAGTCAGACATAAAGCAGGGTAGATTTTCACCTTATAGAGAAACTCTAGTGAAGTTCAGATTCTAAAAGAATGGCCTGTGATGAGGAAGAGGAAGTTAAGGACTCAAAATTGAGAGTTAGAATATTAACACCGTTCATGAGGAAGTGAGCTCAGGCTCACAAAACTTCTTGCCATACATCTCTGATTTAGTTGATCTATAACAGTGGGGGCCAAACTTTTTGGTATGCATGCCACAAACTACCCTACAACCTCCCCAAATATCACTTCAGTACCTTCTTCTGTCCTGTCTGTCACTGTGCTGCCTGTCCCCTCCTCTGACTGCTGTTTGTTTGTCACACACACACACAGGCTGTTTGTGCAACTGGTGGCAGTTGTGCCACCGGTTGGCCACCCCTGGTTTCTCTAAGCAGAGAATTGCTGTGGAAGATCCTGATGAGATTTGAATTCCTGCCAAAATGCGTTACCATTATCAGACTCTTTCATGATGGCATGGCAGTAGCTGTCATAAACAATGGCTCAGAAATTAATCTGTTCACTATTAGAACTGGAGCCAAGCCAGGGTGTGTGATTGCACCAATGCTCTTTTCCATTTTTTCTACCCTTTCCCAAAAAGTGAATGTAGGCAGTGATATTCAACGCTGAATAAAATTGCCAGCGATGCCTTTGGACCTCTCTGAAAGCAAGTGTTTGATGATCACAACATCAGGACTCAAACTTCTTGTTTACCAAGCTAGTGTCATCTCTACCCTGTTACTGGATATGGGTGTGAAATTTGGCCAATGTGTCAGAAACACCTGAAAGCTTTAGAACGTTACTATCACTGTTTTCTTTGGAAAATCTTCCATATCAGTTGCAAAGACAGATGCATGAATGCAGGCATTCTGGCTCAAGCAAACCATATCAGCATTGAAAACATCTTCATATGGCACCAACTTTGTTGAACAGCACATCTTAAGAATGCCTGACAACTGACTGTCACAGGACGGGGTCCCTAAGGATGGCCGTGTTACCCCTAAGGCCCCTCAGCCGTGCCAATTTGACCCGCTGGGCACCCTCAGTTCTCGCCCGCCACATCTTGATGGATTTATAGTGAAGGGAGGCTGCCTTTAAGTCCTCTTGGACATGGTTTACTGGATTCTCTGAACCCCATGGGTTCCCAGACCCCTTGTGGGTCCTGCTTCAAAATAGATGTCACAGGACACCCCAGCCTTATGGGCTATATGCATGGCTCCAACCGCCCCTTTACCATGCCCCAAGCCTCAGATGGTGTTGACATTGTTCAGTCTGGGCCTTGGTATGAATTGGCCCCCTTGTCCTCTCTGAGCTCTCCGCAGTGCTGTCTCTGCATTTCACTGGTGCCTGGGCTCTCTGCAGCCCCCAAATGCCGCACCCTCGCTGGCACCGGGGTCTGTGCACCCCAAATGCTGTGCTGTCACTGGCACCAGGGTCCCCACACTGCAGTGGGCCCCCAGTGAGGCCTCTTCCTTCCCCAAATAGCCTCACCCAGACCACCGATATTATAAACAGAAATCAACGTGCAAGCCCCAAAGCTATAACATAACTCAAGCCACCCAGCTATAACATAATTCGAGCCACACAGGGCGTGCTCTGTCCCTCAACAGTACTGGAAGCTGAATCTTCAGACAGGCCTCTCCCCTTTGCTTCCTCTGGGAGAGCTCCTTCCCCTTGGCTGCTGTCAGAGAGCTGCCTTCCTGGCTTCAGCCCTGGGGTTTATATATGAGCCAGGCCCTGCCCCTTCTGGACAGCTGACCGCTGGCAGGTGTGGGCCACTAGGTCATCCTGGCTGCCCTGGCAAACAGCAGTTGGGGCTCCCAACTGACTGCAGTTCCAGCCCTTAAAAGGAGCAGGACACCCTAGTGCCCTGCGACACTGACTACCAAAACAGGTCCTGTACCCTCTGTTCACCAATGTTCACTGCTCTAGAGGTAAGCAAAGAAGAAATTCAAGGATACTTTGAAAGCCAGTCAGAAGAAATCCAATGCTAACATCAACAGTGGGGAGACTCAAGCACTAAACCATCATCAGTGGCACCACGATGTATGATAAGGCATTGATCATTTTGAACAAACTCACCTCACTTTGGAGGCAGATAGAAGAGAGAGACAAAATGGTAGGAGCTGTGACCCAACATCACCAGGATCATCTACTTCCTACTTGCTACATCTGCAATTGAATGTGCAGATCTTGGCTAGGCCTCCTCAGTCATCTATCACTAATGACTTCCTTTTTTACTGGAAGACTCTCATCCTTGTATCAAGGAACTGCCTCTGCCAACAATAAGGTGCAAATCTACCCTACCTTCTGCCTTACCTTTAAAGACATCCCTATATAGTAAAGCATATGATTTCAATTGGACTTACACATACTTTCTTGAGTGTTTTTATTGAATCAGAACTATAAAAAGCACCTCCGCTAAGCAACATGCATATTGTAGTTTAGATATAAAGCATTAGTGCTTTTAAAACAGAAAATTCTACACACAAACCCTCTGACACCAACATCCATTTACCAAAGACAAGTAATGTAACTGTTTTCCCTAGTGTAATGATGTTTTAAATAGAGAATTTTTAAGGCAATCTTAATTACTCTCCTAGTTCGAATGATGAGAATCGCTATATTTATCACATAGTGAAAAATCACTATGATCACATAGTGATACAGGTACATTACGTTAAAAAATAATAATATTGTATTATAAATCCAATGAATATGATAATCCGTGAAAACTAAGTGTAAATATAGTAGTTATAATTTTGTTCCTCCGACATGTGAAACACTTGCGTGGACACATTGCCTAATAAGGAGACTGGGAATAATTTTTAAGCACTGTCCTTTATCGCAGCTGAACATTTGTTGAAGTGTTTTATCTTTTCCTACTCTAGGTAGTGCAGCTCAGGTTCTAAAAGAATGGAATATGACAGGGAAAAAAAAGGTAAGGATGCACTATTGACAGTTAAAACATTTAACACCATTCATCAGCATTCTGTGGTGTTAAGCAGTATGAGTATTGCCAAACCTTTGTGTTCATTTACTAACATGATAAATGGCTCAATCCACATGTGTATTCAAAAGCTTCAAAGTAAATTTGTGCTTTATTTTGTAATCCAGCTCTTTTGTTGTTATGTCTCTCATCTCCTATTGTTATAGAGTTTTCTGGACAGCTGGGTTCACACATAGAAAACAGGCTTTAGAAATAAAAAAATCTTCCCCAAATAACATACATACACTGCAAAAATACCTTTAGTGTGCGCTTGTGTTTCTGCTGGCAACTGCCATTTACAGTCTTCCACGACCACCCATGCATGATAGCAGGTTATACCATCCATGAATGATCTGTGTTGGGGTGTGTGGATAAGGATCCTAATCATGTCAGAACATGTAACATCAGCATGAAGGTCATGCTCCAGACCTTTAGGCCAGCCCCTTACCACCCGATTGCTTTTCTGAGACTTTTGTTATGGAGAGTGTGCAGAGCAGCCTGTCCGTGGGGTGCAGGGAGAGCCACAAAAAGATAAGCCAGCTTCTGCTGCCCCATAGATTTTCTCTTGATCACCTGCCACTAGGAGTTCCACTGGTTTTATTTCAAACATATGATAAAATGCCAGTGGAAATATACTAAGTAACCACATCACTCAAGGAACAGGGACTTCCGGGGGAGGGCATGAATCAGGGTGACCGCCCCGGGCCCCGCAGTTTGGGGGGCCTCATGATGTCAGGTGGAGCAGCCGTGGCCCCTCCTGCAGGGCCCACCTAGTGCTGGTGACTGCACTGCTGCTGCTGATGGCTTCACGTCTGGCCATTTGCCTCCCCCCGCCGCCACCGGCTTCTTTGCATCCTGGCCCTGCACAGACTGATTTGCCCCAGGCCCTGCACCCTGCTAGGGTCATCTCTGCAAGGAATTATACATGTAACTAGGTTAGTGCTTTGTGGGTTTGTCTTTGACAATTGCAGACTGCTTAGCTAGGCTGACTACAACCTTTTGGGGCAGCAACATAATTCAGAGCAGGTGCTATTATCATTTAAAAATAAAAATATTATATGTAGAGAAAAGAATATTGTTCAGGGTTGCAAATCCCACTCATATTTTCAAACTATTTAGACAGCCAGCCACACAGATGCATTGTATTGCATGGTATATCATAGCCTGTAAATGTTGTTACAGGGAATATAATTTATGAGGCATTTTTCAAAACTAAAGAGTATGGACAGTTTACTGCTTTTGTTTTAGGTTGTGACCTGTGCTAAATAATGTCTTTTATCTCCCAATATTTCTCAATTTAGAACAATAAAAGAAAAAGAAGCAAATCTAAACAGTATCAAGGCAATAAAGATGCTAAAGATAAAGATAATGGAACTGAAAAGGTATCTCTAGAGCCCCATGGGATATATGGCTGCCATTTGAATGGATGTGATAAAGATAACTCTTCAAGTGACTCTGCCAATGAGAAATCAGAAATGATGTCTCATGAGGACAAAAACCCAGGATTTGCAGATGTAATGCAGATGCATCCAGAAATCACAGGTCAGCGTATTTGCAAAAAATGTTATTTGTAAAATTGAATTAAAAGAATGAATTAGGCAGCTGTGTTTGGATAAAGGCCCTCATTTTGTAAGGAAAACCAAGCAGGTAAACCCTGGTGCAGGTAAAATTCTCCTTGCACTATGGAGATTCAAACATTCTTATCTCAAAAGCAAAAAAGGACTGTTAGGTTTGCCTCATTATCAGGCAGTGTAACAGACTGCAGAAGCAGAAAAGTCTATGGTGAGACAGAGAGGGAGACAGAACAGGATCCCCAAACTAGATAAAGTGATTGGGATTTTAGGGGTGTCTTGGAACGTGCAACATTCCAAGAGCCCTTTCCGGTGTTATTTGTATTCTCTAGAGATTCTCCCTATGCTAATGGCAGCAAAACTCCCAGAATTTAACTGGGGTTAGTTTCTGGACCTACTGGTGAGAGATTCAATCTGTCAGTTTCTCATTTACTGGACAAGTTTTTTGTACCCAGGATTTGAATTCTGATTCTGAACTGCTGGAGGCAATAATGAAATCTGAAATTCCTCTTTCCTGAGGCTTTTTTAATGTAAAAGTTTGTTTTCTGTAACATCAGTGCTAACTGCATCCCCTGGGGAAAATACTCGATGAATGGCTCCCATTCTTTTTTTTACATCCTCCATCAAGTTCATGTTTATTTTAAATTATATGCCTGACAAATATATGTTTCAGAGCTTAGCAGATTGCATTACAGAGTTTTCTTTGGAGCCCATTTTTCATGATATCAAACCTACATGCATAGTTGCCCTGAAATTAATTCTCTGCTGCTTCTAGAACGCTTTGATGGTGGTGCCCACCTCTGGTCAATTAGACACAAAATCCAGCAGAACTTCTGAGTACAACTAATTATCATAAACAAACTGTAGTCTGAGAAAGAGATTAATGACTGAGGTTCAGTAATTGTTCTTTCATATTTTACCAAGAATATATTTCACCAATATGTTCAGTTTTTCCCCCCAAAATTCCACAACTCCATAATGTTAACATAATTATTTTTTATTCTGCAATATGTAAATATCCGTGTTTTATTTTCTTCATAGTATCTGCCACAGTATATCCAACTACCTTGGTCGATGTCTTGGAGTTGTTATCTTGATGGGTATTTTGAAAGGTGGAGAAGGGCAAAATATCCTGTTCTTCTCCAGTGTGGATTGTGCCTTGCTCCCATGCACAGCTGCTTGTACAGTGACTGGGCACTACCCTTGCCTCTTTGAAAAGCTCTAGAAAGTTTATCTTGGGCCTTTGGAAAAGCCTAAGTGCCCTAGATATACATGACCAAGACGGAATGTTAGGGGGGCTTGAGTGCCCAGGAACTATTCTGAAAGGTGATAGAGCACAATAGTTGTGCTGTTTGGAGATGGAGCATGTGTTACTAATAATGTAGTTTGTGGGACAATGGGTTACATATTTGTGTCTCCCTTACCTGATGCAGAAAAGTTGTATGTTAGAATTGCAAAAAAAAAAGTAACAATTCTTCTGTCTTGGTATTGAAGTACATGACATTGATGTCACATTTTTATTCTAAATTTGTGTTTTAAATTCTGAAGTGGTAAGAGTTTCTCCTATACTTCACTTTCTACTTAAGCATGAGAAAATAAAAGCTCTATGTTTACACCATAGAAAAAGTGCAATACTGTATTGGCATTTTAGGGTCAAATAAGCTCTGTGTGTGTGTCTATATGTATGTATCACTCAACATATATTGAAGTTAGAAGAACTGTATGAGCCAAAATGTTGAGTGTGACCTCTTAGAGGTCGGCTGCCACACTCCTGTGGCTTCTGATGAAGACAAATGATATGTGTTGAAGTGCTGGAAAGCAGCTGAGAATTCAGTCAAGCATTCTAAGCGTACTGCTTTTAAATATGCTCCTTCTGTATTAACGTCTCTTTTGTTTTGTGTTTCCTTGTCTTTTTTTATTCTTTTCCTATCAGTGTGTGTCAGAGGGTGCTGTCATACCTAAGCTCTGATGTTTGCAGTGTGTATTTCCATTGGGGTGTAGAGGAGAGTAGCATGGTGCTCACTGTCCCTAATTTAGGTTTGCTGATATTCTTCTAGTGTAATAATCTGTTTCACTCTGTCTAAGGTGCCTTATGCTGTTATTTTTTTGCAGAACACCTTTTACCAAGAGTTGTGCTATAACAGACTGCAGATTATAAAGGAGAAGGCTTAGAATGAAGACAGGTTTCCTTGCTGTGCATTTTTCTGGCCATTACGTGCCACAACAGGCAGATGTGTCCTGGCCTTTAGTGACCTGCTGCATAGTGACGCAGCTGCAAAATGAGCCAGTGGCAACTTTCAGCAGCTGCTACACAGCCATTTTTTTCCATCCCTTTCCCTCCCTCTTCCCTTCTTCTTCCCTCCCCCAGTCACCCTGCCCTAATTACGCCAATGACATTTGGCACTTAAATCTTGGCCTGACTTCTCAGGTTCCACTAGTTCCTGCTTGGTGCAGCTGATACTAGGGAAACTACAGCACAAACTTCCTGTATCAAGCATCAGTGTTCCCAATGATTCTGCACTACTCCATGCGTGCTGCGTCCTGAACTGGGAGAAGCAGAGCCATGTTCAGGCACTGCTGCACTAGGGTAGTTAGCTCTGCTGAATGACAGTGCTCATTTGCTAATTAGCCCAGGTGCTGTACCACATGAACATGGCTACGCTGCTTCTAGTTCAGAAGATAGCACATGTAGAGAAGCATGGCATGTTTAAGGTTGCTGCTGCCTAGCATACTAAGTTTTCAGTGTAGACATATCCTGAATCATCCCTTATCCTGCCTTCAGTCTAGGGAGAGGTCTGGGACCCAACCAAAATCCAAAGTAAATCAGAATAACTATTCTTAAGTTATACCATTTCTTTGAAATCTTCTGCAGATCTCCAGAGCTATTCCTGATCCCCTTTTTGACTAACATGAACAGATCACCAGCTCTATAGTCTGAAATTTGCCGTTCAGAGTACCTGCAGTACTGGGTTATGATGTCCAAATAACTTCCCATATACCTTCCAGTCTGCTTGGACGTAATAACTGACATTTTGGGATACTGTGCTCAGCCCCAAGTTGTTGCACTCTGATGGCCTGGATTTTGGGTAGCTGAGCAACAATGATACACAGACACCTCCCTACAGGTTAAGAAATTCTTATACAGGAAATATTCCAACAGAAAGACCTTAGAATGGAAAGGACTCTGCATGGCAACTCAGCGTCATGTTGATGCAGTGCAGGCTCCAGAGCTGAAGATCTTGCAGTGTGTGAGGCTCCTGAAATGCATGGGATTAGTCTTTAATTTCTGTGAGGTTCACTTTGCCAGTGTCTCATTTAGGTACAGTTGTACTCTTACCTTCTCACACTTGAGCACTATTTCTTCTTTTTCTTCACACCTTCAGTCAAAGGCCTAACTCCCTTGTGAAGTCTCAACAACATCCTTCTAAAGCTTATGGAACCTCACTTTGAACCACTATTAGGTTCTCAATATACCACCTTGCCATCAAAACAGTCTCTCTTACCTCCACACAGACTGTCAGAAGGTTTTGAGCTGTTATGGCTGGGTTACCTTACACATCCTTTTGTAGATAAAAAGTAGCTGAAACCATTCATAGGATTTATCTCTAATGGGGGGTGGGTCTCAGAATTCTTCCTGAAGCAAGCCACCCTTATTAATCTTCCCAAAGCTGCACCTGATAGGAGAGGAGAGAAAAATTAGCATATATTGGATTACTTTAGAGGAGTGGCACTCAACCTTTTGGCCCTGTAGGCCAGATGAGTGGCACAGGGCCAGTCCATGGGCCAGATTGGACTCCACATTCTAGGATCAGGCCCAGCACAGCCTTGACCAGCCCCCATGCTTTGAGCTTGGGCCTGGGGCTCCGTCCCAGTTCCACCTGGCCTCTCATGCTGGGATTGGATCCTGGGGCTTCACATACCAAAATCTCACCCTGTGCACCTAATCTAGTGTGCAGCACTGTGGCCTGCAGCTCTTTGTGTCAGATGACATTGCCAGGGGCTGGATCTTGCCCCCAGGCTGGGGGTTGAGCACCTCTGCTCTAGACTTTCCTGTGTGTCCTCGGCAGGACCGAGGTTTTGGGGTACTATCACTTTTTTTTTTTTTACTTTATGTGGCATATTTGAAGGACAAATTTTCTGATTGCAGAGAATCTTGAAGTGTATTTCCACTTGCTGTCAATTAGCTGCTGAGCTTCTCCCTTTGAATATATGGAAAAAGAAACTACAGTAATTATGGTTCTTCTCAATGTTATAGTCTACAGATCCCCACTTTTTAGAAGCCTCAAGAGCATGGGCTTTGAAATATAATGGAAGTAAAGGCAGTTTAAAGCCATCTATTCCTTTATGAATTTGCTTGGGAGTATGAGGATATATAGAGTGCATCTGGAACCCTGACAGGCAGTTATCAGAAAAAATGCATCTTCCTGCACATGGCATACTTATGTGTCTACTGTGATCCACACAAACTGCAACAGCTTAAGGAACCATAGTTTGACAGATATGTACCTGTTCTTGTTACGCCATTAGTGCTGCTCTGAGCCTTCAGGACCTGACCCATTGAGCACCAGCTGCCTCTCTCAAACATAGTAAAATAATGCTTTCCAGTGATTTGCACTCATTGTATCCAAACCCCAGGATGCTAGATAGGCTATCTGCACTTTGTCTTATTTTTGTGCAACCAGAATTTGACCTTGTACACTTAAAGTACTTATAACTGAACCATTAGTAAGATGGGACTAGGGGATTCCACTGTAGTTGAAGCATTATGTGGGGACAGTTAAAAGTGCTCTGTATTCTAAGCAGCATCTGCTTCCCTTTTCAGAGAAAGGCTTAGAGAGATAGGAAAGGCTTAGCCAATGAACACTTCTTTTTCTCCTCTTAACTTACCAATTTAATAAGTGACCTAATATTGTGTTTAGAGGCGTTTTTCCTCAGCCTTACTACCTAGTGGTGTGTTGCAAAAAATTCAGATTTAGTAAAGCCATACCAAGTCAGTAGTCAAAAGAGAAGCTTTCAAGTAAAACCAGGTGATTTGGGAAGTGACACAGATGACAAAGTAGAGGGTAGTTTTAACTAATACATAACTAAACAAAACATGGTGTAAAGGGGGCATGGGGGCTTCTGTACTCAGAGGTGCTCTCTTTGAGGTGAGATGTAAGATTGAGTTATGGATTAATTAGAGACCTCCATGGTCTTATTCCAAAGGTATAGATGTTAACAATTGTACTGAAACCTCCACAATCTAAATGAATGTCCTACAAAAATGTTAAATATCAGCTCTTTCAGCCACTCAGCCCCCATAAGTTAATACTAAAAGGAGAATTTAGGTACCATCTTTGCCACACTATAGTATTTTTATAGATTTAAGTGGAACTGAATACACAAATGCCATATTAATTCCCACTTTTATGTTTTTCATATAGGGGAATTCTGCTAATTCCCCCGAACCACCAAGACAGCTTTTCCTCTTCCAGCAAAGTGCTCTGTCGAGACTTTTTTTTTTTAGATTTTGAATGTCAAGGTGTTATAAAAAGATAAAACACACATTCCCTAGTCGGTAGCTCCCCTGGGGATTCAGAGTGAGTCTCTTTGGGCTGGTCCCATTACTGGCAGGTCTTGATAAATGCTTAGCTGTTAATACATTGGAGATTACATCTTAGACTAAAATGTTAGTGTTGTAAACCTTTCCGAAATACTGAACACCACTGAAGCTTACATCTTTAGCTCTAGTTACACCAGCCATTGATATTCCATTTGTTTGTGAGAATCTGTGTGCCTAATCTTAGTGATTTGTGTTGTGTAGCTGGTACATTCAGGGGTTCAGTGCAAACTCTTCCAATCTGCCCTAATTGTGCTGAATTGTGTTTTAGCGGTTGTTTGCTTGGCTGTATGGATCCTCTTGCTTCTGGGCCTCAAAGTGGATTGTTTGACATTTTCAAACATGATGCTGAGGTAAATAACAGATGAAGTATCTTAGTGGTAAAAATTGTTTTTAAACTATAATCACTGGCAAGATGACTTTATGTTGAAAGATTTTTATTTGGCATTTTTTTCATGAGTGTTCAAAACTGCCAGATATCTTGAGTGGTAATAATTTTGTATTTTAAACCAAAATCTCAAAGCACTTTGTAGCATATCCAGGATCACAAAACAAGTTGGGACTGATCTGAGGACAGAACTCAGGAGTGGTGATTCTGTCTTCTCTGCCCACTGGACTGCTAGCTGGTACTGTCTGCTGAGAATTACTTAATCACTGAGAATGGCTTGAATTGTGTAAGAAACAGGCTGTGTTAAAAGCAGTGGGGCTTAACCTTTTTTCCTCCATGGGCTGGATAGGCAGTGTTTAGTCGGTCATCAGGTCAGATCCAGCTGGTGAGCTAGATCTGGTGTGCAGGGTGGGCACAGTGAACCCCAATCTAGCTGCCCAGAGAGGGATGGGGCATCCAGGACCCGATCCTGCCATATGGAGGGAGGGGGCCAGCCTGACCCCAATGGGACCACAGGGGGTAGGGAGTATGGATCAACTTTGACCTGGCCATTCTGGGCTTGGGAATTTGTCAGCAGGGGAAGGTTAGCAGTATTAATTGCCATTGCTCCCCTGCTGCCAAATTTTGCAACCTGTGAGGAGCCCTGCAGGCCAGCAGTAGAGCACCCCTTTTAAAGCAAAAGCTGTGTGAAGAATAGTAACTGAAACAGCGACTTGTTCAAGGTTAAATGTAGCCCTGTCAAGGTGGAGCTCATGGCTTCTACTCCTGAGTGCCAGCTGCTACTTCTGAACTGAGATGCATTACACTTTGCGTAGGTATAACTGTGAAGGCCTGATATTTCTTGCTTGCTGAGGCACAAATACAAGCTTTCTAAATTAACTATTTTCACGTGTGTTAATTTTTTTCCTTTTTCAATACATTTTTCAATCCCTTACAAGCACAATGAAATGATCAGAACGCTCTGCATACCACACCTCAGTATTAGAAACATCTACCTCCCTGCCCTTTCCACTTTGTGAATTCAGAGTTGCAGACTTGATTTTTCTCCTTATTCTTCCAGCCTTATGATATTGTCATGGTTACAGAGAAAGACATCTCAGGCTGTTTTCAGTCCCAGCTGAGTGCTTCTTTAGATTATAGGCCTAGCTTCTTGCACCTTGCTCGAGGTCAAAGGTCAACAGCCTATGGCCCACAGGCTGGATCCAGCCTTTGAGCCTTTTATCTGGCCTGTGGAGTTAGAGGGCTTCTGTGGGGGTCTTTGCCAGTGAGGCACCCGATCACCAGGGATAAGCACTGATGACAGCACTGCTTGGAGGTAATGGTGGCTGTGGCTGTGGCAGCACCATGAGCTGGATTGGAAGGACCCTGCACTCAAGCTAAGCTCTGTTAAAATTCACCCCCAACTACAAAATGCTCCTTATCCCTGCTCTAGTGACCTACACTGTCTAACCAACCTGAGACTGGATCTCAGGACCTCAGCCCTGTTTTACTAGCCATGTTGATCCAGTAACTTCAACTGTTTTTGACATCTCTAAGCATTTTTTTCTCCAGGGGCCAGTGAAGCTGCTGATTCAGAAAAAGAACATCTTTAAAACAAAGTAGCATTTAATTTGCAATGGGAATGCAGCTTTTTGGAATGCAGGTTAACACAACAAAGAGTCCTTTATGCAAATGTTCTTAAGCTTCACTTTTTTATCTACAGCTCAGATAGGCCCTGTGTATTCCCATCCCGAGTTAAGTGAAACAGGGTGCTCTACTCTTACCAGGCTCTTTCTGTCTGTTTCCTTGCTTGCCAGTCAGCTCTCATGGCCTCTCCCTGGCCAGTGACCCCTTCTTCCTGATGCCAACATCTTTGTGAACTGGGACCCCTTGATTATAGGCTTTCAGCCCAAGAATGGTAAAACACACTTTCTCATTCAAAGGGGAGCACTGCAGGAAACTTCGTCCCATTTAGTTTTGTCAGTTGCTACTTCTATCTTAACTGCTCAGAAGCTATTGAATCCAGGTGTCTTACCTTTGCCATTGTTTTATTTCCTTTTTGTTACCCAGTTTTCAGCCACTTATGATTTAACTAAATGAATTCAGTCAAGGAAATATCACACGGGTAATCTGATGTGCTATGATAATTATAAAAAGACACAAACTCCTTTGTTCTGCATAGCAGTCTTGTATTGTCTGCTTCTGTCCCAAGGTATTTGAGGAACAGCTAAAATTAATGAAGTACATAGCTTCTGGGGTGAGATATTTTTACCATATCAGTACAGAAAAGTCAGTTCACTTTATCCTTTTTCTTCAGACTGCTGAATTACAAAAACATAGATCAGTTTTTAATGATAGAGTCAATCAAATTCTGTCCTGTTACTAGTTCACGATTCTGTAGAATGCCTGTGTGTGAAAGAGAAACTTTATTTTACCAGTGTATAAACATGATACCATCCTGATCCAATAACAATGAATCGTAATCTTTTCATAGTCTGTAACTCCCAACTCATAATTTCATGTTCTCTTGCAGACAAAGGA
Source organism: Gavialis gangeticus (assembly GCF_001723915.1). Classification (NCBI taxonomy): domain Eukaryota; kingdom Metazoa; phylum Chordata; order Crocodylia; family Gavialidae; genus Gavialis; species Gavialis gangeticus. The sequence goes on from NW_017729031.1 coordinate 81,942,730, forward strand.
CTAGAGCATAAAAGAGTAGGAGTGGATTTAAACCACAAGTCTATAAATGGAACAGAACAGTGTGATACTTTTCAATCATCAGTTCAACCTCACCATAATCTAGGCAGGCCAAAGTCAAAAGCATCCATAGTTAAGTCATCAAACCCAGCAGCCCATCTTGAAAAAAAAGCAGATGATTCAATCAAGAAAAGAGGTAAATGTAATTTTTTATCACTCTTTGAACTATGAGGTGAACAGATTTGTGGTGCATAATCTGAGGACTGCAGCTAGATGAACTGGTAGTAGGATGAGGAGGAGGAGGGCAATTAATTAAGAAAAGAATGTAGGGTAGTATCACTTTCTACATCAGAACTGTAAGTGTGTTTTCTTTTCTCAACTTCATTCGAAAGATTTCATAGATTTAGAGGGCCTGATCCAGTTCTCCATTAAATCAAGGGTAATTTCAGTAGTGTTAGGTAAATTGTTCTGGTTTCAGTAAAAAGAGATATAACTAGAATGAACAGGAATATCTATAGTCCATTTGAAATGCTTTTACCAAAGAAAAACTCATTTGCAAATGTAAGAAAATGTTGTCAATGTCCAATACTGATCATTCTTATTATTTTGATTTGGGGCTGAATGTCATCATATGTTTTAGGATATTAAAAGCATAGAAAGACAAACAGTGAAATCTGGGCACTGTTGGAGTCCCTAGCAAAACTTCTATTGACTTCAGTACATAATTTTATTTAAGACATTACAAAAATAACATTGAGAGGTTTTTTTCTACCAAAATATTCAGCAGTCAAGTTGCTCATGTTTGTACTGTTTTTGTTTTGCTTTAGGTCCAAACATTGAAAAATCAGTTAAAGATTTGCAGCGTTGCACTGTTTCTCTAACCAGATACCGCTTGATGATCAAAGAGGAGGTAGATAATTCAGTGAAGAAGATCAAAGCTGCTTTTGCTGATTTACACAGTTGGTAGGTAAATCAGTAGGGGAAGATATCACTATGTCCTGGGCACATGCAACCCACAAGCATCAGAGGAAAATTTTGTTTAAAGCGTATTTGTGAAGAGCATATATTATAAAGCAGGAAAGTTACAATATCAGTATTTATTCCTCTCAGATTTTAAAACAGTAAAAAAACCCACTGAAACAAAGAAAGCATAGAACAGCATTTTCTAACAGTAAAACAAAACATGAATGGATTTTTCCAGAGTTTTCCATCTTGAGGTAATTCTGATCTATTGAGCTCCGTGAGACCAGAGTTAGGCTACGGGTAACAGCTCTTTAAAATCCCATTTGTAGTTCTCTTGAAGTTCGGCCAAAGAGCCAATATGGCATGAATCAAAACCTGTTGACCAGAAGACCAACAACATTATTTTAACGCTGACTCACTGAATCCAAAGGACATTTAACCTTGAAAGGAAAATATCCATATCACTAATTATTCAGTATTCTGTCATGTTTAGTTCATTAATTAGTGCTCCTACCAGTGCTCTCCCTTCGACAGTTGTACTTTGAGTTCAGTGAAATATTGTGTTTTTTACACTAGTTTAAGTGAGAGCAGTCAGGTCCGAAGACTTTGGTAATATATGCAAAGGAAGGTGAATACGTTACATAACTTGCTCTGCCAAGTAATAACTTTCAGATTGCAGTTTGGCAAGACTGGTTTTACTATACTCTTATTACTACAGAATCATACAGACGTAACAGTTGTCTCATAACAACTTGTATCGGTATCCTTTGATATCATATAGTTGTTAGACCTGTCTGTATCCCCAGATGTATACAGGTAAAGATGGATTAATTAACAACTGCAGCACTTCCAGTTCTTTCAGTTTTGGAGGGATTTGCTCATGGTATTTTCTAGGAAGGCTTTTAACAATTTGCCTAAGAAGGCTGACAGCATGAGTCTAATTTTCAGGTGTGTTTTTGCCCACCCTTCCTTGTGCTGATGGGTTCACAAAATCATTAATGTAATTTGTATGTCTAGCCACCTAATGGGCAGTCACAGTCACTTAATTAGATCTCTAAATTAATGTGAGTATATAAAGAGGGCCTGAGCTTTAGCATCTGTCTTTGTGAGTCCACCCCCAAATATGTGTTTTTGTGTCAGGGTCTTGGCAGATTAAAAGATATGACTATTCCCTTCTCTGTTTTTTTATCATATAAAATGCTGCTGTGCTGTCTGTCACAAATATGTAATAAAAAATAATCACAGTCATCAAAGTTTAGTTAAAGTGATAAGAAACTAGTTGAAAAGACATTCCAGGCTGGGGTGGAGGATAATTGCTGGTATACAGGGCCATATATGGTTCTTGCATGATTCAAACAGATTTGGACCTGATCTGGATAATTTGACTTTGGACATGAAACATTTTCTTTAAAAAAAAAGTTTATACTACATAGTAAGTGGGTGCCTGCAACAAGGGTGACTTCCAGGCCCGGTGCTATTGTGCGCCCACCCCTGTCTTTGGGCAAAACACCCGCCTTGCTCTCCTGCCACGCCTTCTTGTTAAATAATCAAGATGTTAAATAGGTGGGAGGCTGCCCTTTGAGTGCCCCACTTGAAATGAGGCAACGTTTACATGCTCCAACCACCCCTTACGTGTCCCATGTCTTGCAGAAGTTCTCTCCAGTGGTTTGCACTGGGTTCTTCCTTTATACAAATATACAAACATGCACAAACACACACTGGGCCCCTGGCTCCACATACGGGGCTCACGGGCCCTTGGTTCCCCCTCACTGGGGCTCCTCTGGGGTCTTCCACCCCGTGGGTCTCAGGTGGCCACAGCCGTGCCTGGCTCCCTCTCAGGGCCTCTGCAACCTCAGGTCTCACAGGGAGCCTGAGTGCTGCTCCAGGTCCCTCCACTGACCTGGGCCCTGCCTCAGGACTCCCATGAGCCTGGGCTCCCCCTGTGTAGATCAAACCTACCAGGGATGTGAGGGCTGGGGTTTTCAGGCACCCCTCCTCACCTTTCACCAGGGAGGTAACTGGTCTGCCATTTCTGGGGAGCTACCCCATCACAAGTAACTCTACCAGGCCACCGTTCTCCAGCAGGGTGCAGTTTCAAGTCATACCCAGGACCAATGAGGCCTCTTCCTTCCTGATAGCCTCACCCTTGCCTCCAAGTGTTCCAGGAGCAGCTCAGCCTGATGTTGCCTCCTTGGCTGCTCAACCCAGACTGCTGCCTTTCTGGCCTAAGTTTGAAAAGAGCCACTGCAGTCAGCCACCTGGTGGCTGCCTGCTCCAGCCCTTAAAGTCACAGAGCACTAAAGCTGCTCTGTCACAGTGACAAAGAGCAGCAGTTTCAAAAAAGGTAAAATGCATTATTTCTAGGTGAACTAAGTCTATGGGTACTATATGCAAATTGCTACAGTTATGTTTATTTCAAGGTCTTTTTTTTTCAAATTTGTTCTTCCCTTCCATGTGCTCAGGGAGAACAGGGTCTGACAATAATGTGGGGAAGGGGATGGGGGAAGCCAGGCAGACCCTGCTGTGCCTGCAAGACTCTGCCAGAGCTCCAGAGCACCAGCCAGGGAGCGGGGTGGGGGGGGCAGCTCTACTGTGGAGCAAAGAGCCCCACCCAGCCCAGGGAGCATGCCAGGATGCTGGGGGTGTCTGGTTTATCTTAAACTAGCAAGGGGTCTGGGACAGACATTGCATAAACTCATTTGAGCCAAATCACTTAAGTCTGATACTGCATTCAACTAAGTTTATCTCAAACCGGTTTCAGCCATTTTCAAACTAGTTTATCTGCACCGAACATCTGTTCTGTTACAGGTTTAAACCAGTTTCTGACCACTGAAACCAGTTTATGTGTAATGTCTGTCCCTAGCTTATATATTTCCCTTTTATATTAACTGTCTGTCCCCACTGAAGTCAGAATTAGAGCTCTCATTGACTTCAGTGGGAGAGGATCAAGTCTTTTGGGTTTTCCAAAATCTCTTTCTGATATGGAAAGATGCATCTTCCTCATCACTGGCTTACCAGTAACACCAGGAATGAAACATTTCAGAGATGACTTCATATGGCTTCTTTTGTCCCTGGGCAATAAACCAGTTACATTATTACTAAAGGAAATTATCATCACATGTGGTGAGATTTTCAAAAGATTCTTTTATGTTTCTTTTATCTTGAGTAACAGAAACTCTAGAGCCAAGAATGGCAACTGCTAGAGGAAGTCTCATGTCTCTGGTTGCCTCTGTAATTCTCATCATGACTTTGACTGCTGGGAGAAAATTAATCCTGAGCCAGACTATGCTGATAGTAAAAAGTCACCTACTTGGCAAAATGGTGGGGTTTTTCCTATCTTAAATTAAAGGAGTGATAGTGAGCAGATGTGACATATACCTTCCTAACAAATGGAGGCAATACAGCACTTATTTTCTAAACCAACTTTTGAAGCAATGGGACAAAAAAAAAACAATGCACAAAGAGATGTTTGTTTAAAAATAAAGAAATGCCACGTGTTTTTTAAAGAGCCATTTGAAAGTTTTTGCCAGCTGGCACATTTATTCTTGAACACAGATTGATAATGACTAGCTTTTTATTCAGTGTCTCTCATCCCAAAGGGTCCCAAAGCATTTCACAGACCAGGGTATGGTCGCCCTGCTATGTAGAGTATACCTGGCCCCCATGTTCTTCTCCAGTGTAGATTGTGCCTTGCTCCCATGCCCTCCTGCTTGTACAGTGACTGGGCACAATCTTTGTCTCTTGGAAGAGCGCAAGGATTCCAGAAGAATAATAGAAGTCCTAACACATCTGAGGTTAGGCTAAAAGGGAGGCGTACACCCAATGGAAAGGAGGGGCCATCACCAGGGATGACTATACTGCAGTTGCTCGGGGATGTAGGGGGGCAGTCAGGAAGGCCAAGGCAGAGATGGAACTGGGACTAGCTTCCCAGATTAAGGACAATAAGAAGTCCTTCTTTAAATACATAGGGGGTAAAAAGAAGGTTC